>NC_089204.1:23195734-23532400 GCF_963930695.1 Labrus bergylta
AGGAAAGTAGGTGGTTAGTGACTGAGATTTACAGATAGATACATGCAGTAATATGATGTACTGTATGTGCACAGAGAGAGAGAGAGAGAGAGAGAGAGAGAGAGAGCGAGAGAGCGAGAGAGCGAGAGAGAGCGAGAGAGAGAGCGAGAGAGCGAGAGAGAGCGAGAGAGAGAGAGAGAGAGAGAGAGAGAGAGAGGAGCTCAAGGTGCCAGTTCCCCCGGTAGTCTAAGCCTATAGCAGCATAACTAAGAGCTGGTCTACACCAGCACCAGCACTAACTATAAGATTTATCAAAAAGGAAAGTTTTAAGTCTATTCTTAAAAATACAGACTGTGTCTGCCTCCCGGACCCCGGCTGGAAGACGGTTCCAGAGGAGAGGAGCCCAATAACTGAAGGCTTTACCTCCCATAGTACACTTAGAGACTGTAGGTACCACCAGCGGGCCTGCACTCCGGGACCATAATGTTCTCGTGGGGCAGTACGGCACTAGTAGCTCCTTAAGATAAGATGGTGCCTGGCCATTTAGAGCTTTGTAAGTGAGAAGAAGGATCTTGAATTCTATTCTAGACTGTATAGGGAGCCAGTGCAGAGAAGCCAACACAGGAGTAATGTGGTCCCTTTTCCTAGTTCTGGTCAGTACACGAGCTGCAGCGTTCTGGACTAATTGAAGAGTCTTTAGAGACTTGCCAGAGCACCCTGACAATAGAGAGTTACAATAATCCAATCTGGAGGTAACAAATGCATGAACTAGTTTTTCTGCATCATTTTGCGACAGGATATTCCTGATCTTGGATATATTACGAAGGTCAAAAAAGGCTGTTCTTGAAATTTGCCTGATGTGAGAGCTAAAGGACATAACTTGATCAAATGGAACTCCTAGATTCCTAACAGTGGTGCTAGATGCCAGGCTGATGCCATTAAGGACAGTCAAATACCAGTCTTAAACAACTATTCCAAATGTCTTTGAATTTATAACGAGTGAAAAGACAAAAAAAAAAGTTTGACAGCTGATTTCGTTAGCTCTTCTTTTCATTGTCCTTGAAATAATTAATTTTAAAAAGTTACACAATATCATCACACAACTCCAGAGACTGGAGCTGACAAGTTATAGAGCGTTATTAACAGTTGGAGACTTGAGTCTGAAAGTAATAATGGAACTATTTATAAAAGCATGATTATTGGTATTGATGATAACAATAGTATTGTACAGTTGTAACTGTTAAAATGTCAAAATGAAATATCTGTATGAATGTATTTGATTAATCTTATAGTGGCCTGTATTCTTTAATACCTGGTTGTTGACCACCACATGGATCGTACCATATGTGGTGTAGGAGGGGAGCTCACTAAGGTGGAAAGTCTCATATACAACTCCTTGTCCAGCAAAAGCAGCATCGCCATGTATTAGGATCGACATCACCTGGAAAAATCACAACAAAGGGATTACTAAGAAGGAGTAAAGAAATCTTTCCTTTTTACAAATACAAAAAGAGAAAGAAAAGGAAAGTCCACCGTGTACCTGGTGCTGTAACTGTTACCTTCTTTCCCTGAGAGTCTCCCCTGTAGAACTGCTCGGCTTTTGCCTTGCCCTGAACCACTGGATCCACTGCCTCCAGGTGGGAGGGGTTGGCCATGAGTGACAGCGTGATGTTCTTGTCCGTCTCACGGTTAATCCTCTCGTGGTACATCCCGAGGTGGTATTTGACATCACCTGAACCCTTCAGGTGTCGAAAAAAGGTTTTGAAACACTTTATAACTTACATTTCCAAACTGCTTCTCCACACTATCATAGATTAGAAGCCCCCTTACCTCATCAGCAGACTCTAACTTGGGGTCAAACTGACAGAAGATCTGATCCAGGTCTTTACGGATCACGTTGGCCAAGACATTCAGTCGACCCCTGGAAGAGTTTTTCACAAAATCTATTTTAAATACAGAACAAGCTGTGCAAAAGAGCTTCAATGTGAGCTCATGTGTAACACACAATACCTGTGAGGCATCCCCATGATGACACTGTCAATGCCTGCAGCGCTGGACTTGTCTATGATGGTTTTAAGAGCAGGGATGAGCACTTCACAGCCCTCCAGACCAAATCGTTTCTCTGAAGACCACTTTCTAGCCAGGAAGTCCTCAAACCTAGGCATCAAAAAAGTCATGTTTATAACAGTTTCATGAAAGGTTCAAAATAGTTTTCCTACTTAGAAGGCACAACAGAAAATGATTTAAAGACCGCTATGTTGGTTTAGGGAACTTAACGTCAATATATTAGCATATTCATGTCAGTAGATGTGTTTGTGTGTGTATATATATACACATGACAACACAGGAGGCATATAAAACAAGCACAAACACATTAAGCATTCTAACAAAAGGTTGAATACTAACAGAGAGTTTGAATGGCTTGTAACATTATTTTATCGAAGATGAAAATGAGCTTACATGAATAATAGGGTGTGTATCTCTTTAAATATATGCATATTCAATAGTTTTGTTGAATTTGTTAGCCTCGCTAAAGGTATCACTCATTAAAAAGGCGGTATTGCACGATAATAAAAGTGTAGGTAGGTGGATATGTGTTCATTGCTGACCGTGTTGATCTGATCAGGCGGGCCAGTAATGTTCTTTTCTCATTATTTGTAAACTGCAGGATTCCTGGAGTCTCAAATTTCTGGCGGATCCACTGACACTGATCCACATTGTTGATGAACATGAATTCGACTCCTATGTGTCCGCAGTAGGATGTCTACAACAAGAGAGGCAATACTGTGTAAAAGTTGTGTAAATAGCTTCCCCCCCACCCCAACATTAGACACATGAATGGACACAATCATACAAACAAAGTACCTCTAGTCTGTGTATTATTTCTCTGAGAGGAAGAGTGGTGACTCCACCTCCGATGAAGGTGGTGGGGGGCAGTTGAAAGGTCCTATCTAAGTCAGACTCATCAAGGCCATAGAAACCTACAACATAAAGTGAAACACAGATTTGTGTAAGACTGTTGGAGGAGGCCTACAAAATATCCTACTGATTGCTCCTGTTGGCTTCAAAGGCGCACTTCCCTCGTGCAATTCAACAGGGCTTAAGAGAGACTGAAGCCAAATAACAAGCAGAGAAAATCCTTAGCAGCACAATAACATTTAAAACACAAAGACGTGTCTTTATGCAAGTTCCTTTCTCCTGAAATTTTGTGGAGGCAGCAGAAATCAGAGCCAAGATCAGGTCCAGTTTTATAAACATTTTCTTGTTGTTTTTTTAGGGGCCTGATTGGAGAGGTAGGAAAGTGGATCAAGTCGTAATTAGGGGAGAGAAAGAGAGTGGGGAATGACATGCGGGAAAGCGGCCACAGGTGGGACTCAAACCCGCTTTTAGGACTAAAAGGCCTCTGGGGTGTGCAAACCAGCTGTCATTGGGCGAGAGGCTGGGTACACCCTGGACTGTTCGCCAGCCAATCACAGAGCTGACATACTGTATAGAGTAGACAGACAGCCAGCCAGACCCACATTCACACCTACAGGCAATTTAGAGTCACAGATTAACCTAACGAGCATGTCTTTGGACTGTGGGAGGAAGCCACAGTGCCCGGACAGAGTTTCAAACCAGGAACTTCCTCGCTGTGAGGCAACAACGCTAACCACTGCACCACCATACAGCCCATGCCTTTACATTTCGTTGGCAGGAATTAAAGAACATAATCAAACAATTTAAAATGTAAATACGAATTAAAATGTTTATGGAACAAAAAGTTCCATAAACAACAAGTTCAAGCAACAGCTGACCCCTATGTGTTTTACGCCACATTAAATCAAACACCTTTCAGTTTTGAACTGTTAGTCAGGAAAAATGAGCAACATGAAGACGTCACCTCTTGCTCGAGGGAAGTGTGGAAACGCAATTTAAAAAACTTTAAAAACATTTTTTAGACCGAATTATTGCTGGATAGATGGGCGGAAAAATGAAAACAAAGAGATTAATTGATCCTGAAAATAATTGTTGCCTGCAGTCCAAACCGGGGCTACTCAATTTTTCAGTGACAAACACTGTGAATTTAAAATTTGATTAAGGAATAAAAGCCTTTATTGAGGGTGCCAGTAGTACTTGAGGATTTACAGCATCAGTGACGGAGGCTTAACGTTACATTTTTCATGCTGACAAAGTCTACCTGAGATGACTGGTCAGGCTCAAGAACTCAGGCAACATAAGAGGAGACATGTGCAAATCATATTAGGAACACAGCAAAGACAAATGAGGCCAAGAATAGACTCTTGTTCGATCAGCTGACCAAATAAGGGGCCACTGAGGCTGTAATTAGCTTTCATTAGGAAGCTATAGCGCTAGTGACAATACATAATATTGATGATGATAATAATGACGATATTGACAATGAGGATAGTTAGGATGGTTTCAATGCTGATAAGGACTCTAAAGAGCATCAGTCGATGTTGTTGATGATGATACATTAACTTTACTTTAAAAAGGAGAATCTGTGCTTTGCCTCTGCGCACTGCCTGTTAGCACACTTAAAGCTGTTCATTTGCACTTACTGACGTTGTTTCCTCCTCTCTAGATCCTTGTTTGTGCTGCAACTCTCTGATGTGCGTCGCTTTGGACAAAAGCATCTGCTAAATGAATAGTAGAATACATAATGCTACGCCATGTCCTGACACACACTGCTCACTGATAACAGCAACAGGAGCCGTGCCCCCGTCTCTCTCCCTCCCTCCCTCTCTCTCTCTTTACTGGCTATTACAGTAGACTTCGATCGCTTTCAGTGGCCGTCCAGCATCCCCCAACTCTCTGCCCGCTAAATGAAATGGAGAATGACAAGGAGCTCGGCCCGAGATTAATGACAGCATTAGCGTGACCAACCGAATACGGACTGGGCAGAGAAAGTGACGTGGCATTTTTGTAGTGAAATACCACTTACACTCTTGGGTCCTGTGTTATGCAAACCATAATCAGAGGTTTGTGTTTGAGGGTTTTATTGATGAATGTGTAGGTAGTGAACAAACCCTACAAAGACTAATTTCTATAGACAAACCTTCAGGTAATCCCTGTCTGGTGTGTTTATGTTTTGTGTTTAAACATGCAGTATAAATAAAGTTTTACTTACTTATAAGGGAAGAAAAAATGTCATTGAAATAAAGAGCAAGAAGTCTTTTATTATGAGGTCAATCAAGCTTTTGAAGTTAACCTGCAAATGAAAGTAATATGTTTATGTTTGATTCTTAAGCACTCAAGTATCCTGAGTTCATTAGGATTCTAATGAGTGTGTAGATGTTGTCAGCGGGTTAATTCATGTGCTTTTAGTTCAAAGTTGAAGTTTTTTTTTTACCTCTTCTGTCTAAACCTGAGAGAAAATAATTAATTTGGCCCTAATTGTGATTTTTTTAAAGAATCACCATCGTTGGGCTTTGAATATTTGCTTCATAATCGAATGGTTGATGTCACTGAGATGTATGTCCATGTTTTAGACTCAAGAAAATAACCACACAATCTTCCTCTTTTCATCATTAAGATGTTTGGCTATGGTTTCTCGATGTGTGATGAGCACAACCTGTGAGGCTTACCTAATTTATCGATGGAGGTGATCAGATCAGATGGAACGAAAGAGTCCAGGTCAGCCTCCAGGATTCCCAGAGGGTCTAACTGGGCAACATGGTGACCCCGAATCTACACAGCAACACCAATAGAGAAATAAAGACGATTAGCCAATAGAAGAGAAGGAGAGTCAGATAAAAAGAGAACACAAATGAAATAAAGAGATTCAGCGAGGGGCTGCCGTCAGGATATAAAGAACAAACAGCTTGAGATAAAGTAACAGTTTTAGGTCAAACTTTCCTCAAAAAGAGCCCCATGGGAGGGCTTTTGTGTCTTTGTAAACACGTATATATTCCCACAAGGATTGCAACAAGCTGGGAATAAAGTGACGCTTTTGCCAAATGACAGACTTTAATAAATCCCTCCGATAGTTCCTCGAATTAATACGAGGGCAAGGGGAAATGTTACCACCTGTTTCGTTCGAGTAGTCTCTTTGATATTTCCTTTTTAAAAAGCAGCTGGGGTAAGTAGGTTGGAGTTAATCTCGCAATTTGCATAACCTCATGCGGTGACAAACAAATTGTATATTCCTTTTAATACAAGGACACGAGGTGTAAACAGCTTTCAGTGCCAGTTACATCTGTTTTGGCAAGTCAAGTGGGTGTTGTTTGATGCATCTTTCACACAAATACACACAGGAACACACACACACACACACACACATCTGAGATACAAATAGTCAGCCTGTTATTGCTCGAGGTGGATGACATCTTAATTCTGTATACAGGCACTGCATTAAGATCTAAATGGATGCCCATGAGATCTGATCAATCTTTTAATTTGTAAATAACATAAATCCATATTATGCAAGATGTTATCTGGTGTGTGTCTGAGTGTGAGCTTGTCTGTGTGTGTGTGTGTGTGTGTGTGTGTGTGTGTGTTTCGCACAGCTGGGCTGGGTGAGCGCGGGGTACCTGGTAGGCTCTAATGAGAGTGTGCACAGCCAGGTGGTCCTCCACCACTTTCTGTGCCATGTCAGGTGAATGGGACAGCACTCGGCCCTGGAGCAGAGCGGAGGGCCGTCTTTCACACGCCTCGCCAGACGGACTGGTGGCCTGGATGTTCCGGAAGAACACGTCCCAAGACTGGAACACAGGGAGACAGACAGATTTAGCAGACGGGAAGCATCTCCATCACACCTTTTCCTGCAGCTTACAGGCTGCTAGGTCACGGGGGTTGACAGGACACATACACACGACCAGAATCAGCAGCTAAGGCATAGTCTATAGGAGGATTGAGCTATTCCATATGAATTCCCTAAATTGATACGCTGCACACTATTTAAATGATAGGGATAATCTTAAAGCATATTTTATTTCCCAATACTGATTCTGATACCTAGGAGTAGGTATTGACCAATGCCAAATATCCCTTATATCAGCAAATTAAAAAAAAACACATTATTGATGGAAAAACACAGATTGCTGACAGTTTACTCACTTTGACAAACGTCAAACTATCTGTTAGCATCACACTCTGTTAATGTATGTTTTTGTCACATTACATGATAAGTAAGCTACAGTATATACTATATACTTTTCGATGGCTCAAAAGTGATTGTGCCATAATTACATACACCAATTTCTGCTAATAGAATTAGAAAGCAGATATTGATTCTAGATGGATAGATAAATTGATACTTTATTGATCCCAAGGGAAAAGCAAAGCATCTAGTATCAATAGTGGCCAATATACTGTAATGTATCTGTCAACTCTTAACATAAGATCATATTAGCAATTTAACTATCACACCAACTCTGTTTCAAATTCTTCTGGACATTGATCCCTCTGAAAAATGCATTATTGGCATTAAGAAAAGAAAAAAAAAGAAACATTTTCTCCACTTTTGTGGGATGAATGTAACCTTGTTGCACACAGTTACCTCGTGTACGTTTTTATGATCCTCCAGCCAGGCAAAGTACATCTCCTCCACATAGTTGGAGCTGTTGGCCACGGCGGAGTTGGAGTTGTTGGCTACAGCAGAGAGCACAGGCGCAGGCCCGGAGGAGCAGCCTCTCCTTGGGTCAATCCAGCTCCTCCTGGCCGGCCCACGAAGCAGCCACTGACTCCCCCCAGCACGCCCGCTCCTCAGGACACCCGCTAACGCCCGAAGCTGACTCATGGCTGAAGGGATCCAAATAAACCAGAAGAGTGGAGATCAGTTAGCGCTAAATGCACAAATAATAGATATATTTTCAATGTCAATCATTTATGAATCTTATAAATCTTATAAAGCAGCGACTGAGTGTGACGTCACAATTTAATGGCTCAAACTACATTTCAGCCTCAGTTAGGCACGAGCGCACCTTGCACTTTTCGGGAAACTAGCCTATATTTACGCACGTTCGCGCAATGGATGAAATTACCTCTAAAAAACGTATATGTACGTGATATTTGATTTACGTGATCGTCAGACTAAATCTAGGCTATTCTAAAAAAAAAAACCTCTGGAGGAAAATAGGTCCACGGCATGGCCTGTTCGCTGAGTCCCTGCAGCTGCAAAAAGCGCGTAACCGCGAACAGCCTTTTATGATAGTGGTACTGCAATAACTTCCTCACCTTTAACTGCAAGATGCTTTACAGGCTCCTGAGGCTACGGCACCGACATCAATATCAAAACATTGCTTATGTCACTCTGGGTCTGTTACGCTGCCCCGGGACCAATAATCCCTCAACGTCAACATAAATCCTCATAATCTCTCCTCGTCTGCGCTCATTGTAAACGCGCGGAATCACAGGAAATAGGACAGTGCTTGAAAAATGTCAGCTAATGCATTATTTCAAGAGTTTACATTTACCTCAGGCTGCACCGCTCTTTGACTCTATTGACATCGCCGGAAGGTGTAAAGTAGTTCAGGTATCAGTGAAGGTGACACAGCAGAGGAGCGCACGCACGGCAGTGACACGCCCCCAAGCGTGTCAGGTGATGCTGCTTCTGCACAGAGAGCACCCTGCCTGCACCCAAAGGTAACAGTTATCATCAGCTAAGAGGGTACAAAACCCTAACAAGAACAAAATCACATATTTTTTGGGACAATTTTTGGAGTATGACAAAGTAAAGTAAATCTAAATATATAAATAATGAGTGTGCTTGTGTAAAGATACTTACTTTCATCCCTTCAATTCAAGCTCATGAGCTCCAGCACACACTTGTCATCCAGACAGGTCATTTTTCCCCCCCTCTCAGTAACATCACAAATATGTCTCTCCCCTCACTGTTAATTAAATGAGCCAATTAAACTTTTATAACGGCTGAACATGAGTCATTTGAGCAAGTGGTTTCAGATTGATGGGCCTCTACCTTGAGTGGGTTAAACAATAAGATAATTGGCCCTCCCTCCCTCCCTTCTCCTTGAAAGCCTCTCTCCTTTCCCCCTCTTCTCCCCGCATCAATCCCCCCCCCTCTCTCTCTCTTCCATTTCTACATTTTCATCATTCATACTTGCTGGCACAAACGAACAGCATTATTAATCACGACACACATCAAATAGAGTGAGCACAAGATTCAAAAGGAACTAACAGCTATATTTCTGAACACCAGACATTTAAAGGTTCTCTGAGGAACTTTAGGTTTGCTCGGATTTTTGACGACCACCGTGGAAAAAGTCTGACAATTTATCTCTGCTGATTTTGTCCTGCACTTGTGTAAGAAGTGTTTCTAAGACAAGAAACGTCATCGCTCTTATTTGAATTGTCTAACATGCAACTGATGAATCACATTCAAAAGACTGTGTCTGCAGCTTGCTGGTCTGACACCTGCAGCAGGAGTGACAGGCGAATATATAACTACAGTATATAGAAATAAAGAATCTTTATGCTGATTTTTTTTTTTTTTTTTTTTTGCCTTTTTAAGTCATAGAGAGGCATCAGTATCTATTTCAGTCAGTTTCATGGCCAGTTACAAGCTCCTCACAGGAACTTTACATTTGGAATTTAACCATTAAATTATGAATCAACATTATCCAAAGCATAGTAAGAAACAATAAAAGCGGATTTCCCCCCCACGACAGGAAAATATTCACTGTGCTTTAACTCAAAAAAACCACACACATTAAAGCTCCATGTTTCCTGAAATAATGTCCCTCCTGGTTTCATTATTTGCATTTGTGTTTTCTGCTGCTCTCGGGCTGACCTGGGGAACGGAAGGTCAGGCAATTATGAACTGAAATGCCATTTTGTTGTAGCGAGTTTGCAGCCTGACAAAGATGGAGTGAAGACCAGCTGCTTTCTGGCGTTTTATTAATAGTGTTCATCGATGAATAGACCTGTGCTGCTGGGTGACATTGCGGGGCTTGGCGATAAATTACATCCTGTTTAGAATAATCACACCACAGGACAGTTCAAAACCGGACCAGTTGTTTAGCGTTTGTGTGAAGGGAAATTGAACAAGTGACAATTCTCTAACCTCATGCTGAAATATGAATCAAAGCCAAGTATGCCATCATTTCCCAAAAGCATTGTTTTTAATCCAGCCAATATTCAGCATCAAAACTATGACTTCATCCAGGAGGAAACTGGAAAATAAAGTTCATGTCCAGTTGACCGACACTAACGTCAGCCATCAACAGTTACGGTCTGCTAAACCAAATTAACTTTGCTCTGAGCTCGGCATTGGCCAGATGAGCAGCGGCCTCGTGTACAAAGAGGGAGAGAGGCAGATAATGTGTAATCCACTTACCATAGCCAAGCCTACACACCATTTATGGAAGTCTACGTCATGAGGTTATTTAGGAAGCTTAATTTATCTAATAAAGCATGTTTGGAGGCAGAATCAAATTTGTCTGAGAGCCCTTGGTGCATGTGCTATAACAAAAATCTATCACATTTGGGTTGATTGAATAATGTATGATTTCAGGGAATTAAGTGACAGATCTGCAGGGAAAAAGCTCAGTTTCAAACACGTGTATGGGTTCTCTCGAAGTGAAGGCAGTCGGAAAATTGAATATCTGTTATTTTTAAGAAATTAAAGAACATCTGGCATGATAAACTAAAAAATAGAAACATATTTTCATGATGGTACTAATGGAAGTTAGTTAAAGCTCCTGTATGGAGTTTTTAGCTGGTGATGAAACAGACTGAAATGAAGTACTGATGACTCTTCATGAGCTACACAAGCAAACGAGACCATCTTCATAAAGGTCGACTCTTTCTATGAAGTTAGTTTAAGTTTAAAAAATTGCCATGAGGTATAGGTGGTAGTCAAATTAACTTTACCCTGCAGACACATCCTTTCTTTTAAATTTTTCAATGCAAATATTCTCATTGATGGATGCATTTGTATGTTTACACAGCAGGATACACTTTTTTATGGTCAGAAAACACTGCTGAAACTGGTAAAGGACAAACTCTGCAGAGAGAAGAGTTACCTCTTTGTCCACAGGGGGCACCATAAACAACACAAACCAAAAGTTCCTCAAAGAAGCTTTAATGTTTTCTGTATTAATTTTAATTCCTATAAATGTAGCTCCTGTCTCCAATATTTTATTGACGTGTTATTTTGTTAGCAATATAATTTTGGTAGCTTACATTTTTGGTTAACATTGAAATGTGTGAGTTAAATGAAGAACGGCTTTCCAACAAATGAATAGTTTCTTGTTAAATTGATTCGCTAAGCTTTTGATTGTTTTGCACTGAAATCAAGTAAATGTTAATCTAATTGATTTGAGCAGAGAAATACAAATTTAACAGGATATAGTTTAATTATGAAATTATAATAAAAAGAGTACAACCAAAAACTACCAAAGTTCATTAATATGTAATACATTTACAGCTTTATATCTACCTAGGAACCCTTTATTAAATAGTCCCCAGAAATCAGAAAATAGCAGTAAATCATAAAAACAAAATCACATCCCCAAAGTTCATGTTGAGTCCAAACATTAAGAAAAATAAGATTTGCGTGCAATTCTTTCATATTTGCGCCCCCCCCACCTTTTTATTTGCATACAGTAGCAATACTGTGCTAAATGCTGAATAAATAGAAAATCATAACTGAGAAAAGTATTAATGGTCTAAGATGAACATTACCAAACATTTTCTTCTTTCTCTTTCATCTGAAATGACTCTCATAATATTTACCATTTTATTGATATTTATAATAAGCCTCAAGGACAATATGTGTGTGTTGAGCATTGACGTCCTAAAAGCAATAAAAAGAGCAGCAGGTATATGTAGAATATTTGATAAATAAATTTTACCCATGCATAGTCTAGTATGGCATCTCATCATCACGCTGCATTCAGGAACCTCATCGCAGCCTGGGTTTGGAAAATAGAGAAGACTCATCCCAAAAAAAGAAGCATGTGAGGATTATCATGTCCTGGAGTATGACTAAGGAAACATTTCATGCATATGATGAACATTTGGCCATATATGTGTAATCAGGATGCAAAAATAAAAACAAATTCAACATCACATTTAGACTAAGAAAGGCCTGACAGCAACCAGGATTTACTATTGCTATGAGTCTCCGAAACAGCTCACCCTTATTTGGTGACATACTACAAGGCTCCTATATTACCACCGATAAGAAAGGCAAAACTGTGTTTTGGTAGTTTGTGTGTTGGGGTCACAAAATTAAAGGGAGAAATGTGTGAGAGAGAAAAAAGTGATTGTAAGAAACAAGGCTGAGAGCACATTGAGGTGTCGGAACCTGGAGTCTCTTTGACAGGTGGAGACGGGGAGGGAGGTTAAGTCATAGCTCTATGAAGCGTTAATGAGAGTCTGAAGTCGCGGGGGACATCCCAGAATCCTTAGCAGAGTCCAGGGCATCTGCTGTAGCAGGGGAAGAGACGTTCTTGTAGATGAAATGGTAGAGGCTGACATCAGGGCGAGTCGTGCGGCAATTCTTACACTCCAGACTGGCGTACTGGTTCAAAAGGGTGTACAGCCTCCCTGTGGAGAGGAAAGGAGGGCAGTGAAGACAGAGAGAGAGGGGGGGAGGGGGATGGTGCAAAGGGTTAAGACAGGGAAGAAATATGGAGGAAGATAAAACAGGATTTGAGAGATACAGAAAAAAAAGGACGAAGAGTCAAGAACAAGCACTACAAACTGAAACTGTGAGAGAACATAACAAAAACAAAGAAAAATGAAAGTCTATTCCAGCTAGTTTATAAATCACATGCACATACACGCGCACACAGGCCGTGAGCTTTTTCTCTTTAGCTCCACTTTAGGAAATGGATGGCTGGAGGGGAATTTCTCTGAAAGGCTTCAATAAATGTCAGCAGAAGAAAAATGAAAGGAGGGGGAGGGGAGAGGCCGGGGTCAGCTCAGGCAGTAATCCACTCTGCTGCTGAGACTGAATGGATGGGCGGAGGAGCGGAGATGGCCCATAAGGTGGTATAACTTAACATTGCAGAGGTCTACGTTCTGTTATTTATATGTATACTGTCCCTTTAATTACGCCAACAAGGACAACCTCCAAGTGTTTTAGGAGCCTCGAGAGGCCCACGGTGCTGATATCATCACCATGACTGTTTATTGTTTAATTCACATTACGAGCTGAACAGCCACAGGATAGCTACTGTGTGATTCTGGTCTGGAAGGATAGTCTAAAATAATACTTGTTTTATTTGTATGCGAGTCTTACCGACGGTGACGTGTCTCTCGGTGAGGAAAGTGTGCATTTTGTGGACCTCTTTCATCAGCTCAGCATCTCCAAACGTGAAATATGCAACATCTCTCCCCGCCTCTGCTGCCGCCATCAACTGAATCAGAGCTGGAAAAAAAGAAAAGGAGAAATCCAGTCAACAATAACTTCAGTATTAGCTTTGTATGCTTCCCTCGGTTTCAGAATGAAACCATGAATGTGTAATTGACCTCATGAAATACGAGAAAACAACAGTAGGAAACAGAGTAGTGGAAGCTGGATAACATACGACTGGCAGGCAGAAAATAACACAAATGACGGGAGCAATTTGTATCAGAGGAGTAAATAATCCACCGCTGGTAGCATAGCCTCCTCAATCTTTTAGCCCTTGCACATTAAGGTCTTAAAGCTCTTAAATATTTAACATAACGGATATTGATTCCAGATTAATAAACACAGAAAACCATCATGTGCAAAAAGGGTCCGCAATGTTTACGACAACAAAACAGCTCAGTCTAAACACCACCTCTTCAAGCCACTCTGATCTGTCATATAGAACACACTTATTGCCTTCTAAAAATAACAGCTTTGA
Organism: Labrus bergylta; assembly: GCF_963930695.1. NCBI lineage: Eukaryota > Metazoa > Chordata > Actinopteri > Labriformes > Labridae > Labrus > Labrus bergylta. Next base: position 23,209,516 of record NC_089204.1, read on the forward strand.
TAATTCTAGAGGGGGCGGAGTAGCGGGGGTCCCCGGAAGCTAATATCTTTGGGGACTTCGTCAACTTCAGAGGATCTATTCAAAGCACTGGCGTGGGAATAAAACAGCTATATGTCGAAATTAAAATGTAAACAAACACATTCATGTAACTTAAATCTTATTTACACTCATAATGCAGACAGGAGCTGTGGCTTTTAACACAACACAGACTCCATTAGTGCGGGTGTAACTGGTAGTATGATGATAATTGAAGTTCATGAAAATGTGTAAAAACAACAACAACTGGTCCTTATTACCAGCATGACGTACTGGAGGGGACAGTAAGGTAAGTATACTCATGAAGAGGGATGTTGTGTAAGTCCACAGAGACCTGCATCAGCCTGGATTTATAGTGTCCCCTTCCCTGTAATCAATTGCCCCTTTAATGGAAAAACATAAATGTGTGTCAGCTGATCAATAAAGGGAGGGAAGGGCCGGGTGAGTGACACCCTGGGAGAGCTGCTAATTGACCAGAGAGGTTTGAGAGAGAGTGGCAGACTGTGTCTTACTGTGCGCAGAAACGCTAGAAGTCTAAGAAATACATGGCAGATGAATGAGTGTTTCTATCTCGGCTACTGATATTTCCATCCTGCTTGGCGGTCCAGAGTTTAAATTTCATTCAAGCAGTACTTTCTGTCTGCTACTTTTTATCAGTAGAACCATTTCATCTCTCATGCATGAAAAACTATGTAATGACTCATATTTCTTTGTTTGTGTACAATCAATCTAGTCCCAATCATTTGGATCCATGTTATGTAATTGAAGCGATGATACCTTTGAGCCGTGTGTCTCCTCCAAATGCTCCACATCCCCAGTTGCCTGTTGCCACTGCAGAGAGGTGCTTTCTGTTTGTGGTGTTTCTGAAGAATCCACAGTATGCCTGGAATAAATGCAAAAAGAGTAAGAGAAGAAAAATGAATTCATAAAATGTACAAATAAATAGACTGTGCAGAATGGAAATATGTAATTTTGTTTGCAGTCTTGTGAGCTGCTTGTGGAGTTGACTTTTAAAGACATATTAAACAAAGTTGATATTTAAACCCTGGTTCAACATCCATGGTGTTACACAGTTACACATTACCTAGCTCTGCAACAGTGAGGGAATTATCTACATGGTTAAAAAAAAATAAATCAACTGCAACATTGTCTCTATTTATATAACAAGAAATTAAACTTTTACATTGATTAATGAGGACAGAAAACCCACATTGAAAGTAAAAGTTCCAGCAGAGATGACAAAACTTTAACAAACAACAGTGCTGTCCAAAAGTCACAACACTTGGATGGATTGATCTGTGACGCTTTATAACAAGACAACCAGAAGTTCATAATGTCTCATCCGGCCATTCTGTTGATCTGTTCTACTTTTATCATGCAAGTGATGATGCTAGGAGTATGGGAAAGATTCTGTTGATTACGATTACAGTGCTGCCATACAATTAGTGTAATCTAATTTTTCTCTGCATATCAAATATAATGTTAATTTACTTACAAAAGCTGGGCCTTGAACAAATGTAGTTGGTGACCCCTTCCATAAAGCATAATGTATACTTGAAGGCTTTATATGTGATTTTTCACACATAAATATAATAGAAATCAAGTATATCCTCTGAAAATAACTCTGTGAGTAATGACTGCTACAATGGGTGTAACACCCGAGTCCCACTGTCTGTGATGTTTTCCGAGTTTTCCCGAGTCATATCTTCAGTTTGTTTACATCGCCGGGACAGCCGGCTGACTCCTCCCCTCGCGAATAAAAGTTGTTTAGTTGAGGGACTAGAGAAAAGAAGAATAACATACTGTACTCACTGCTTAACTGTGTTTCTAGATCACGCTTATTTCGAGTAAATTTACATGCAGTCTGAAGATACCAGCATAATAAAGATCTCTAGCATTAGCATGCTAACCCACAATGCACCGCGAGTTGTTTTGGTTTCATGCTGGTGCTCAAGGGCGACATCTGCTGGATCAAAAAAAAAAATCGCATATAAAGCCTTTAACTATACTGTAAAGCATCTGTTTGAGTACAGTAATACTAAACCTGACTTGGATACTCCTCTCTCTCACCTTGTTGAGTTCTCTTGTCATCTTCTCAGGGAGAAACTGCTCCAGGAAGTGCCTGAATTTAAGAGCATCGATGGCCACGATTTCTGTACATTTTCTCTGCCAGTCATCCCTGATAGAGGACGGAAAACAATCAGAGTGACAGAACTCACAGTGCAAAGAAAAGATCCTCCCATCTTCGCCCAAAACGTTTTATTTTATTTTATGTGTGTCATAATTTTGGCAATACATCAATAAAAACAAAAAAAAATGTTCAAACAGTATCGTGTTATACAATTACCTGGGAATCTCATCCTTGCAGCTTTCCTTCCATTTGTAACTCTCAGCATAGCCAGAATATTTACTGTACTGTTCTGTGCCTGCAGGGCGAGAAAGAAAGTCAAGAAAGATGAAATGACATTACTCAGTATTCAGCAGTCAGAGCACAGAGCGGGTCTAAATCGGTTTCAGCGCCTTGTTTCTCAAATCAAATTTAGTGCTTTCTATGCTCCCCATGTGGGTACACAGTATCAACTTGTATTGGATTGTCATAAATAAAGGCCATTGATTTAATAAGTAATCCGCTTTGGGGTTTGAAATGAAAAGCTTTCAGTCGTAATGGGAAGAAACTGTTGGAACAGAGGACGCTAACCTTGGCCACATTTGCAAAAGGATTGTTAAACATGAAATATCACCATACCACTCACGAACTGAGAGGGTGACACACTTTTGTTACCGAGACTTTGAAGGATTGTTAATGTGTACGAGAATGTGCTCAGGGTTAGAGCTAAAAAAAAAAAAAAAAAAAAATCATCATTCGTCATTACAAATACAGCCACACTCACTTCTGAATATGATGCCTATTAACGGCTCCATACATTATGCATTTGAGGAAGTCAGATTGGTGCTTCAATGAAAAGGAGTTAAACATGTCATTAACATAGTCTTTGAAGTTCTAATGTAATGTATGTACATGTAGAGTTACATGTGCTATTTATGGAGTGAATTAATTTTATATTTAAGAAACTGGTAAATAAAAGAAAGCATTTTAAAAGAGATGCTTAATGTGTTTTAAAGAGATGTATCTTTGTAAAATCTGCTTTTATAGTCCCGTAACTAAGGTCGTCAAAATTTGGGATACTTTGATATCTTGAGATACCACATGTTCTAAAATGATACCACTGATCAATGATCAATGTTATTGGAAAGTACAAAAGCTTTAAAAAAAACAAAGCTTCAGATTGAAAAATACAGCACTATTGAAATTACCCAAATACTTTACCACCGTTTCTACAGTGTGCAGAAGTTTACCTGCATTTTTTTTTTTTGTGATTTTAAAGAATTCTCTCTGCAGTTGGTGCCTTGGACTTGTTTTTTGTTGCTGTGGTATTGAAACAGCTAGTGTACTACTATCATTAAATTTTTACTAGCATTTTATTCAAGGTTTAAAAACCTGGTATCATGACAACCCTACTTGTAACTGACTTCATTAAAGGAAGAATGTGTGACTTTGTGATCCAGTAGATGTCACCCTTGAGCACCAGCATTAAACCAAAACAAAATGCTGTTTGGCGACGCCTGCGCTCTCCTCCAGCAGCACACCTCCAACCCTTCGCGTTTGCACAAAAAAAATTATGAATAAGAACACACCATAATTAAGCAACAGTACATGCAAGAAGCGGACAAAGTCGTCCTTTGCTCGAGCTGCGATTACTGGTGTCCTGCATTGCTGTGTTAGCAGGCTAATGTTAGCACACTTAAATTAGCCCAGAGCTTCACATTGCACATAAATTGACACGGAATGACCAGGATCTAAAGACACTTGTGTGACATCCAAACAAGCAGTGAGTAGGCTGTGTTCTTTTTTCATTTGTCTAGTCCTCGACTAAAACAGCTTTATACGAAAGGCCGTCCCGTCAATGTAAACATGAAGTAAACACGACCCGACAATAGTACAGGACTAGGGCTTGTCACTCGTTGTAGATAGTCATGACTCAGGGAGACATTTACACATGATATACTTGATTTCTGCTAAATTTATTTGTAAAATGTTGCACATTCGTCCTTAAAAGTTTGACCATTATTGCCAATGAAAAACAAACTTGAAGTCCAATCATATATAATAACATATTTTTTAACCCCGTCTTTGACAATCTATGGCTCAAGTGGCCTTAGCTGAATGGAGGACATAACCCAACAACGACAGGACAAGAGATGTCTGCTTCCACGAGAGTAAAGCCTTGGCAGAGCAAACAAACGGACATTCTTGAATCATTGTCCAGTCAGTCAAATCAGGTTCTCTCTATGACACGAGCGACTCCTGACGACAAACATCATGCTACCCATATCGCTTCCTCCATCAAGAGCTGTCCTCCTCCTCCTTCACTTTGATCCTATTTATTACTGCAACTAACCATGACAGCTTCCTGGCATCCAGACTTCCATCACTTGATTACATTGTGGCCCTCTACCTTCCGATCTGAAAACGCCTACGGATAAAAACTGAGGTAGCCTGTAAGGTACCAAAGCACTGTAGGGATCACAGTTAGAAAGACACTGAAGACGAAGAAATATGATTTACCAAACAGACGAGAAAAAACAAAGACAGAAGAGAAAGGGATGTAAAAAGCCTCGGAAACGAGACATGACGTAAAGAGGAAACGCTGCAATCGTGCGAGGAATATTGTGCAAGTATCTAATGAATCTGTGGCGTAGATGGTCCATTCCATTAGTGGAGCAATGACCTTAGTTGGGCTATAAATTCCTTTCTGTCTAAATGTAATAAAGTTAAGTGAAGAGGAGGAGGAGGAGGAGGAGGGAAAGGAGGGAGGCTGAGTGATGGGAGGCAGGGAGGGGGGACGATGAGTAACCACTGAAGGTGACTTGGAAGAGACGGGAGATCCAAAGAAGACGACATGGCGCCATGCAGAACAGATAATGCTTGGCTTTCTGAGCAGGAGGGTACTAAACGAGATAGAAGTTGATTGGCTGAATGTTTAACATCGACTGAATAGAACAAGGTAATCTTGGGTGTGTTTAGTGGTATTACCAATATTTGTGGGGTCCTCTGGCACTAATTAGGCTCTAGATTTTATACTGCAGCTATTTTAACTTTAAAATGAGAGCTAGACGGGTAAATTCTGTTTATATCCTGTGAGCCACGAAAGGGTGGGATGGTCATGCATGTAATGAAGCTGCTTCATACTCATCAAGTCCACTTGCACATAGCTTTAAAATAAAGGCACAAAACTACTGAAGTGTCAGCCTTTGTCACTTTGTCTGCCATCTTTGATATCATCATGTCCTCCCGAGACCCCCCCCCCTCCCTCCCACTTGACAGGGAAAACCTCATGCTGTGAGAGACATGTGTGATTAAGCAACAGTCAGGGATATTTGGGGTGGATTGTCTGAAATTCTCTAGACAATGATCACGAGTGCATGTGTCAAAACAGCTTAGCGCTTATCAGACTTTGCAAATTATTAATGAGTTTGTCCATGTTTCTCTCACGCACAAGTTCAAAGAGCGCTACACAAACAAAATCAATCAAGTGCAGATATTTGGGAGCACCATTTATATCTGAGTTTCTGCACGCACAGCAGAGTTGTAATAAATGCCTTCACGTCAAACAGATGGAATTATCAAAGCAGTAAATCGTGTTTCTTGTGTCGTCTAAGCTAAATGTGAAGGCTTCACAAATGTCCCGTTGATCCAGGATATCATATTACATACCTTTCCCCCCCAAGGTAACAAGATAAAAGGGGTAATAGAACAAAGATGTCTAATCAATCAATTAGGGCCATTTTAAAGCGGTGTAAGGGGACCATAAGATAAAACTTCATCTACTACAAAAACCTAACCCTTACACAATTTTTTCATTTTAATTCTCAAATGCTACTTTGTTATTTTCCCCCTTTTTTGGTAGTAATTCACCAGAGGCTGACGGCATTATGCACGTGCCTCTATGCTTTAATCCTTGCTTGCCCTTTCTTTGACCGCTGGTGGGCGAGGTGCAGCTGTGAGGCAGGACAGAAATGTGGGATGTCCAGAAGAGGAGGAGGGTGAGTAAGCCGGACGCTTAGACAGGTTGACCGACGCAGAGTGAGTTGGAGGTTGAAAAATAAAGCAATTCTGCTGGAGATAAATGAAGGATAGCTGGGCTGTCCCGAGGGAATCGATGCAATGGATTTACCTTCGGAAAGAATGGAAGGACCAGGGAAAAATGAACAGAGCCCAATAAGCACGCAGGGCTCAATACAGTGAAGAAATTAACTCGGAGAAAAAGTCGACGGTAGTTCAGCCAATTTAACGTGTGCAATAACAAAAAGGTATGGGAGATACACCAAAATGTCAGGTTCCTATACTGGGAAAAAAACAACTACATTAAGGGCAAAATCAAGCAATAAATGTCCAACACACTCAATGGCATTAAGGAGTTTTTAGAGTGAGACATGCATTGGTGTATGAAACACTATTCACCAATGGGCCTGTGTGTGTGACATACAATCTACCGATGTATCGGTGTATCAAGCATGACATCTCGGACTTCTTTAACCCACCCCAACACCTCAATTGCCTCCTTTGGATCTTTAAGTGCTTCCAGTTCAAGTGGGATATGTAATCCTTCTAGAGTGCTGTGTGTTGCTTCTCGAGTCCACTGCAAGTGAGTAAGTGTGAGACCCGACACTCCATGAGGCAAAAATGATTCCTTTCACTGGTACGTACAATCCCCGCCTGTTTCTGTCACTGTTCAATATGAACAACCCATCTGTCTCATACCCAAATGTGGAAGCACTGTGTGCTCGTAGTTCCAACAAAACACTTTGACTACATCATTGGCAAAAAGCAAGAAGGCAGAGGTGAGGTCACAAAAGCAGAAACTCCACTTCTCAGCTACACACACAGATACTGTCCCCGAAAATTACAAAAAGAACTGTTGATTACTGACAACTTTTACAGCCGAGGGGGTGCTGAGCATTTTGATACCAACATATTTTTGTTCTGTGAACTCATCCAATGCTTTTTTAACTACTTCTGTTAGGCGTAAAGGTCCTTCATTGCATATTCCATTACATTTGATTCAACTCTTCAGGGTTTCTTGAAGTTCTTGACTTAACTTTGTATGTTTTTGATTGTTCATTGGTTATTTAATTACTCTACTAAATGCTTTATGTTGATAGTAAACGACTTGGCAAATCTGACCCGACACTTCCACATTTTATTGGGGCATTACATTTTTGCTTCAATTAACAAATAATTTTTAAAACTAACATAAAGGGAAACTGATCTATTTGAGAACTCAAAGGCATTCTAGAGGCTTGTTATTTTCTTTTTAAGAGTTATTTTGGGGCTTTTTAGGCCTTCATTGTATCGTTAGGCACTGGACAGAGCAGGAAATCAGCGAGCGAGAGAGAGAGAGAGAGAGAGAGAGAGAGTGGGGAATGACATGTGGAAAAGGAGCCATTGGTCGGAGTTGCAACCGGGCTGCACGACCGGAGGACCACAGCCTCCATACACAGGGCAAGCGCACTAACCACTACACTACAGGCGCCCCCTATAGGCTCATTTATAAGTGTCATCTAATGCATAATCTGAAGGCTGAAAGTGTTATGTGCGTCTTCGTACCTGTGATGATGAGGCATTCATTGTATTCCAAAGCTTCAGTAAAGAGGCGAGAGACGATAAGTTCGGGGTTGATGATGAACCTGATCTCTTCCTGGACCAGTCCATGTCCCGTTACTCCTCCTCCTACAAACCTGTTTGCAAAGTCCACCTTGTGAAATAAAAGACAAAAAGACTTTTATAACACCTTTGTTCGCAAACATTATTTAATCATCCAACTGGACCCAAACAAGTGCTGTTCAAGAAACAATGAAACAAACTGAACTCTGTATTCATAAAATAAACATATTTAATTCAATGACACTAAACAAAATCCCATTGCTCCGTACATTCAAAGCAATAAGAAGAAGGCTCTATAATTCCTGTTATTTGAACAAATGACTTTTAGTGACTCCGTATTAACTGTCACCCTATCTGCTCATTCAACACAGATAAATATCACAGAGTTACTGCCCTATTTCCTGCTTGGAAATAATCTAATCAGGAAAGAATATCAAAACAATTCGAGAATACAATCTGAACAGATGAAGCTACAACATGTTGTTGCTATTGTTAGAAATACAAACTCTGCATGCATGTGGCAGTAGATGTTAGAGAGGTATCGAGGGAAATGATGGATCCTCAGAAGTGACAGCCAGTGCAGAAAAAAAACATCTTTACCATCTCAGCTTTTCCCTACATTATCACCTTTTTTTAATTAAAGATCTATGATACGATATGCTTTATTGTCCCTTTGGGGGAAATTTGCTTTGAACTCCATTGCTGCTAGGATCTAGTCTTGTACCAGGACAAGACAATGAATCCAAATGTCTGAGTCAATCCTGTTAAGTGTCCCAAAACACCACCATGAGGCTGACATAAGGGAGTAAGAAAAATGTGAAATTATTATGGACCGATTATCTTTCAAAACTAACGACAACGCCATCAGCCTAAACTTTTTCTGCTTATTAGCAGATATTAGCCGACCAGCAGCTTCAGTTTGGTGGTTAGCATAATAAACTTTAAACCTGGCCCAACATCCGGATTCCACCATATTTGTTTAGAACATTTTGATAAAAGACTTGCACTTGGCTGTAAACTTGAAGCAGTGTCTTAAAGTTGACTGAATGTTACATTGAAAAAAGGGACAGGGATGCAAAGCCAAAAATATTTATGAGCTCAGTGAAGAAATATTTTGATGTGATGCCATTGAAGCCCACTCCTTGTTTTTATAGCACGGATAAGAGGACAGCCCATTCAATCACAGTGCTACTCTTTAAACAGGCTGTCAGGGGTGAAGGTTCTGCTCACTGGCCCAAAGCTACGTCAAATCGTGTGACAGTCAGAGTGTTTGTCTGAGCATGTGTGTACGTTTCCTAACCAGTTGCTCAGCTCCTCACCTCCCTCTCTGGTTCACCCCCTAACCCCACCCCCCCTTCACCCTTCAATCTCACCTCCTGACAGAATGACAGCCCACTCTGCCCTATCGAAAGTCAACACAAGAGCCAATGCCTGGCCTGCTGAGGTAGCTATCAATCTGCCTGCAGGACTCCTGGCCCACTTGGGTCGCCCCAGTGAGAGGGCTCACCCTCGTCCTCTTTTCCTCCGTGCGCCTCTTTCTCCCTGAACCCCCACCCCCTGGGTCTTCTCCTCCACCCATGCCTCTCTGAGCTACTCAAGCATATACATCAGCTGTCATCCAGAGTAAAATATGCAAGAGAAATCCCGGGGCACCGAGGGGAGCAGGGAGATGGTGTGAATCAATGCAGACATAGAACCAATGTCCTTCACTGGTATGCACAAAAATTATACATGAGATTTTTTGATTTTCTGCAGGTAGTGGGAAAGTATTCAGAAAAGCAGAGAGTCTCTCTGACTTTTCAAAGAAAGCACAGTAATGGTCAGCGTCATGCTGGTCTGGCCTGACCAAAGCAACAAGTACAAGAAAAAGTCATGCTACATCAAATATGCCTACTGAAACCAACAGTTGGACACTTAACTTTCAGGCAAACATGGAAATGATCTTTTAGGGCCACGGGTAGGCAGATTTATTTTTAATCACCCACGTTTTTAGATAATCTGTTACACTTGATACAAAACTGTCAAGGAATTCCTACCTGCAGCATCCCATATCCATCATCCTCAATGGTTCCCTTACAGGTGATGTGTAGGCGCGTTAGCTGAGTCTGGGATCTTGACAAACAAATAGTAGCAAAATACTGTTATTCTTTCATCAAATGGTAATTCCTGCTTCAATCAATGTTGAATTTCCTAAAAAGATAAAGAGGTTTGAAATAAATAGCGCGTGTCCACTGAAACATTCGACACTTTTAAGGATCATTGTTTGATGCAACACATCTTAAGTATCTTTGCATATTTGATGTAAAACCAATATTGATATGGTGTATGAGGCTCGATGTGCAGCAAAAGGGAGTATAGCCTGAGCTCCATGTGGGACACTCACACACCTTTAATCCCTGCTGTTGAAGATGTCTCCGTTTTAATTTGGAGGTTAACTTTATGTTACGATACTGATGGAATATAAACTGTCTCCTAAACGTCAGATCTATCCATCATCTGTTTAGACATCATTCAGTTTCTCACTCTCACCTGCTAGAGATCCATTACATGTCGTAGTGAGTGATGCTATTATTGTGTTGTTGGGATGAATAAAACTGATGAGCTGTGCAAATTTGCAGTAAAGGAACTCTGAGGTGTCCATGTTGTTTGAGGGGTCCTTAACTTAAAATACATTCAAAAACATTCTATTGACTAGTACAGACGTTAACTATGAATTCTCAAACTATATTTACTGGAGCGAAACATGACAACAATTTATTATTCAGGAAGTAAATCCAAAAGAAAACGCTCACCCTCAGTAACTTACATGGGTGCTTCATTCTCAACTAAAAATGTATCAGAAGTATTTCAGTACAGCACACCGAAATCTGAAATTTCCACTTTATTTTATTGCCTAAGATGTTTGGGGCAAGGTCCTTCTGCAGTGGCTTCAGGCCAACAAACAAACAATTTATTGTTGAAATTTGAAAATAATTGCATTAAATAAGTTAAGTGGAAAATTCTACTTTATTTAAATTTAGTTTGTCAAATCTTTAAGTTCACAACATAGTAGAACAGAGAGTTATACCTTTCCCAGTTTGGAAAACTGTGCAGTGCTTGTCTTGTGAATGTAACAAGACCCTTAGGCTCTGGAGAAAGAAAAAGAGAGACAGATCATCACCCAAATGTGTGCAATGAGTGAAAAAATACATGTCAAGCATCGAATAGAAAGTTATCAAGACATTATGAGGGGCATTTCTAAAACTTACTTGTATCTCTAACTCTCCTGAAGTAACACAGCAGAGTTCTCAATTTCTCTATTTTCCTCGATGAAGAGCCTTCAAATAACCTGAAACAGGAAAAAAAAGAGATTTTAGTCCACAAAAAATAACTCTTGTCTGAGACGGATGTCTTTGTAAATGCTTTTGAGAAGGCTTAAGGGTCTCAGGCAAAACATGTCAACATTTCATGTCAAATGTAGGCCTGTTTATAACAAATACATTTATGCTCTCGCAGATGACAGCCAGGAATGTTTTAGTCCATTATCTCTGGCTCAATGCACAACCATACTTAAAGCATGTCATGAGTGAGGTCAAGCTTACGGGCTGGCAGGGTATATCTCCCTTCTACCTCCATTCTACATACAATGGCACTGCCTGGGGCCATCTTTTAGTTCTCAGTCGCTACTACAAAAACTAGGCTGGATGGAGGGAGGATGGGAGGAGAGTTATTAAGAGAGAACGAGATGGAGACAGAGAGAGAGTAGAGCAAAGGGCGGAAAGCTTAAATCACCCCATACTGGCACTCTTCCTCCATTAAAAGCTAAATAAGCTGATGACTAATCACAGTTCAGCATTCATCCCTCTCCTTTCCGCTTTTTGCCGAGAAAAGTCAAGAAACGAAAACAGAGAGGACAAATGAAGATCTTTACAGAGGGGGAAAAAAAACCACAATTTATTAAAAGGCAAATCTTGCATATGAACTGCACTTTTCCTAACAGTTTAATTTCCTTACACAAAGCCTTACCCATGCTCTTAGAACCCCCCTGGCCAATTCCCTTAGTCAGTGTTAATCAGGCATAATGCACCCTGGAGGACACTCAGGCTATGAGATAATGCAGGTGAAACACAGGTGGATGAGGGTAAGAGCACAAATCACACTTTGCTGAAGACAGAAGGGCAACTAATTGTGAAGCATTTAGTCACAAAATATATTGCAGCAATGTTCTTTTGTAAGGATAGCTCTATCATTTATTCGTTCTGTATCAACTGTTACCTCCCTTAATAAATAAAGCGACCTAGGAGTTGATGTTTCTGACAGCTCAACCACAACCAATTGGGCTTATTCTTGAAAATGAGGTAGGCCCTGTCACGGTAACACAGGTTGGAAAAACGGTGATTTTATTTCTCAATAATGAGCTTCCATAGATGACCAAACTGTTTAACAGACTTCCTATGTCATCTTCTTCTCACACAGAGGAAAACACAAGCTAAAGAGATAAGTCTGCTTCTTTCCTCCCCCTCCAATCTATCCATCACTTAGCGGAGGACAAACCTTGACAGTTCTGCCAAAACAGCAATCAGCAGATTGCTTGCTGCTCTGCGTGTCCAAGACAGAGCGCTACAGTAGACGATAAGCCAAATGACGGACACTCCCTCAATTACAAGAGGAGAGGGAGGGCCAGTAACGATCCAGGGCCCCTTTTAGACTGCACTGGTTGTCTCATCGTATCTCATCTTCTCAGAAACACCAACACTTTTTTTCCCCTCTTGCTCTTTCCTTCATTTCGCTGCCGGCAGAAATGCTGATGGCGAGCCAAGTCCCTGCGACCAAGTGCTGGCGTGGGTCTGAAAAAGTCCGCCCTGCGACTGGAATCAATGCTTACATTATTACAGAGGCCTCTTCACTTATCTTGCCACTGCTGTTTTGATGTGGAGGTAGATACAGTGCACCCTTACAGATGACTGATTGTGAGATTCAGCTAAAATGAGGGAGCTTAAGGGGAGGAATGTGGACCAGGTCACAAATAATCAATATTACTATTCTTTCAATTCATAAAATAATACTGTTCAACCCCCAAGAGAGAGCAGATGACTAATTAAGATTACAGGGAATATCTCATTTATATGGTCCCAAACCTACACTTCATGTCCTGCAATGACTTATATCCATAGATTTGATAGAAAATAATGGACAGACTCTGTGTTGTCAGCCACTGGTTTGTAAACTCCACATTGAAAGCCTCAAGCTCAACATTTCATCTGTCGCCATCTTGTTGTTTTGCAACCAGAATTGACCATGTTAGTACAAAAGATTGGATGCATATCTTTCTGTCTCTATCTTGTTGACAGGCTGGCATGGGATCAACTTGTCAATCACAGGTAGTCATGCTCAACGCATACCCTGCTTTATCATCTATTTTATTCTAAAAGGGACCATGGGACCAACAAGTGACATTTCGAGGCGAGTCTGAGGAAGAGCATGTTGGTTCGCAAACGTCAACGTTTGTTGCTAAATAAATCCTTTAACCGAAGCTCCTTGGTGAGCGGGTTTACTTTGGCTTCCCTTCTCCCAAACACTTGAGCTGTCCATTCTTTATACAGTCAATGGTTCACACTTATTTTGCGACCAGTGCAGTCTCCCCCTGTTGGCCTTTAAAGAGGAGGCAGGTTCAAGGCACACCCTCAGTTTCTTGGCTTTTACAACAGAGCCAATGTCCACTTCATATTTACGGAATATAGCATTTTCTTTCTCCTAACACGGCATTACCAAACTTATATCTGCTGCCTGTCAGGGAACAGAACCAAAAGTTTTCACACTAATCACTAAGATAGGTCTTTAAACAAATGCAGGAAAATTGAGTTGAGGTGATTTCTGGAGTATGTCTTGTGTATTGGCCACAAATGCAATAACAGAGCAGGTAAACATGCGTCATTTTAACTCTGTTATCAACTCCAGCATTGCCACTTTCTTACAAGCTTGTCAGCTGTTTAAAAAATAAATCAAACATGTTAAATGTCTGCCAGATTAAGTGAGACATCTGCTGGAAGACATCACATCAAAGATCTTAAGCACAAATAACAAAACAAGAAATATTTCTCCAATAGAGAATAAGATGGTCCTAACAGATTAACCAAGACAGGAAAACTTTGATAATAGACAACCTAAATTTAATACGCCCACAGTCAGTGATCAACTTATGACGTCAGTCAAAGTTCAATACTATCTCAAAGCAGTGAAGAAGGTTGGGTACCTCAGACACAATCGTGCAACAACCATCTCTCTAACAAGCGCAGGCCTGACTGAATTCATACATCAATTCCCTCCTTTCCAAATAGCATGACACATCAAGATTGTTAGAAACCACCCAGGCAGTGACAGGTGTGCTGTTTAAAACATCTATCAGTCAATTTGTTTCAATTAGCCATCCCAGGCTGTCTTAACAGACCACTGCTTCTGAGTAGGTAGAAACAGAGAACATCAATTTAAGACTCCTACTCTGAACCTCCCTCCCACACAGAAAGACATGGAGCTCAGAGATTCTCTGCCCACAGTCACACCCTTAAGACTATAAGGTGACAGCACACAATGTTATCTTAAAAACTACACCTAAAAAAAACCCCACATAAACATGCTTTTAAAATAACTCTAATTAAATACCGCAATTTCCATCTGTGTTTACTAGCCAGATGCATCAGATCATTTTTGCCTTGTTGTGACCCACTGCATGCAAAAGCCAAATAAAAAATAAACTTCAATGTCATTGTGTGAGAACATATCGGCACATAGTAAATGAGCAGACGCTGAGAAAAAAAAAGAAGAATGAATGGATAAGGGGTTTTCAAGGCAGTAGTGCCCCCTTATGGAAATCAGCTTAGTTTCTTCTAAATTGTAGGATCAATTAAAACAGAAATATTCCATTAAAATTTTACCAGTTTTGGATGGTTTCGTAATAAATCAAGAAAACAAAACACATTTTCGATACATTTTTGATATGGGCAAATTACTTGAAAGGACTCTTCTTAAAAAAAAAAAAAAAAAGAGAAATCCTGGACCTATTTGTGTGCTAATGAACCTGGGCAACACTGGATTCTCTGCTACCTATAGGAACAGAAAAAGTATAATGAGTCCAATGATGCTCCTGTCAAGCAGAATCATAAAGCCTCTTGGTGCGGCACAGTAGCTTACAGACCAATGAGGCCAACTCAAGATCAATATCTGGGTAAAACATCTCTCCTGCCTAAAGTAATAGCTTACAGAGGAACTTGTGAATGAAATACCTGAGACTCCTGCTCTCTTAATGACCTGGGAGAGTTACTGTTTTGTTTCTCTACAGTTTAAAGTGTGCCTTTACCTGTAGAAGTTGATCTCAGGGTAATTGCCGTACTCTGACTTGCGGGAGTTGCGCCGAGGGAACGTGCAGAAGAAGGCGTTGGCCAGAAGACACGCTATCTGCTCCTGAGACAGAGTCAGGGAGTGGTTCACCTGTGACTTCAGTAAGGGGATTGGCTAAAGAGAGAGGAAAAGGAAAAACAGATACAGGATGAGAATGGGAAATGTTACAACAAAGAGAGATGCAGATGAAACACGCAAGAGCATGTTTGGTGCTGCACCGTACATCTGAGGGCGAATGGGGGGGGTAGATAATTAGTTTAGCAATCTAGCAAGCAGAGGAGACAAGGAGGGTTCCATTAGGAAAATGGGTGGTAGTAATTAAGGGCCTGGTTTTCTTGCTCTCCCCCAGGTTCACTCAGTCACACACACACAAGGCCCATCCATCTTCACTGATTAGGGCTAAAGAGCCTCCCAAGGCTGCCCAGTTAGCAGATCAATACCTAGCGCTAATAACACACACGTAAACATTAGCCTTGAGGCTTAACACTGCGAATAAGAGCCAGAGAGCCAGAAAGCTTCATTATCCTCGTGCTAGAAAATACTCAGGTGGATTTGTAACAGAAATCCCCTCCTTTAGTTAAACCTGAGCATCCTTGACGTCCTGCCCCTGGTTTCTGTCTCCTTCAACAACGAGAGGGATTTTCCCATCCTGCCCAGAGTGGGAGCTGAATTATTAAATTAGACTGTGGACTCTGAGAAAGATAACTGAATTGCAAAGATGCAAATCTTGGAATTCTTGCAATGCCATAATTGATGACAGAACTTAAACGAAGACAAATGGGGTTGACATTTCAAAGATGTGTGGCATGGATAAGCTCCATTTACTGGGAATTAAAGAGAAGCACGACGAGATTTCATGGGGGCTAGTATCCGACCCTGTTTTTTTGTAATATACGTTGCGAAGAGGTGGAATGGCATCTCCACATATCAGGTGGATGACTGGACATGAGACAGACCTCTGCTCTCTCTGCTCTCTTTTCTAATGAAGCAGCTCCCGACACGGACCCAAAAAAAAAAGAGGTGAATTCATTTTCAAGCAGTTCTAACTGGTGAGCTGATCTTGTAAAACATCCACCACCTCTTTCCTCTCTTCCTTACTGACTGAAGACACTTATCCTTACTCCTTTATACACATTACATAAGGGTTAATGTATAGTGAGCCACTTGTTATCGCGGAACAATCAACGTCAAATTAACCGGACTTCTGTCCGAGGATTGATATGATAACAGTCAGTCCTCAGGAGTGTGTGATTAGAGCTGCATCCTTTGCAGCATCTGCAGCAAGGTTTGTTCTTCTTAATGAGTGTGCTATCAATCGGTAGCCAAGTAGTTAGCCAATCAGAATCAAGTATTTAAAGGTTTTAATTCTTCGGCTCTTTATGCCTTTATTTAAAGATAGGACAGGAGGTAGAGTCAGAAATCATGGAGGGAGAGAGAGAGAGAGTGAGAGAGAGAGAGAGAGTGGGGAATGACATGCGGGGAAGGAGCCACAGGTTGGATTAGAAGGACTAAAGCCTCTGTACATGGGGCTCGCACACCAATCACTAGGCTACAGGCGCCCCCAAAATAAAGTATTTAATACAGTCGTGTAACAAAAATATTGGACTTGTCAGGTGAATGGGGGTTCATGTTAAGTTTAATGAGATATTCTTGACTAGATATTAGACAAACACATGAGTTTTTGAAGTGCAGAATGGTCGACTCTTCAAACTCAAAACATCTGCACACTGAACTCACCATCGTGCAGAGGCGAGGAGCGCTGAGTGCCAGGTCAACCATAGCAGGTAGTATGGTTTCAAACAGCATTTTTACCTCATCGTCGTCAAGAGACTGGAGAGAGGAGGAGAAAAAAAAAAAAAGAGAGATACAGGCAGAAATATTGTTAAATGGGACATCTCTGCAGAGCTGACTGCGTAGTTAGGCAGCGACTTCCTCCGAGCCAGCAGTCAGTGTGACAGATTACACCTAACATAATCGCTTGTAACACTGATTTTTCTGACAGAAAAATTAAGTACAAGATCAATCCAACAAGGAATGAATATATAACCAAACATGCCACATCTCTGCTGATCAGGAAGGATGATCACTTCAGTCCTCTTCTTTTAAAATAAACACCCAGAAAACCAACGTGAGGCAAAGTAATATAAACAAGACAAAAAGGTAACATCAAGCCTTTAAAAGAAAACTGGGTTAATGAATGAACATCAAACTGTGCTCCACACAATATCCTCTATAATGTAAAGAAAAACCCCAACATGTTTGGAATGATTTCCTGGGCCTTCAGAGATGTCATCCCTGAGGTGAGCTGCATTGATACACCAGTACTTTAGTACTTCACAATATTTATATCAAACTACTTTATCTATCTCTTTAGGGGTCAATTGTTTTCAGTAGCTACATCCAACACATAACAAAGACATACAAACAAAAGAGCTAACACATAAAAATAAGAGCTAAAATAAATACTTTAACTAAGCAAAGTGATAAATGACCTGAATAAAGAGTGAAAGGATCAGCTTTAATAAAAGGATCTATCTACTTCAATCTTATTTTGTTTAAACACTTTTATTTTGTGTTGATTTTCCTGAAACAATGAAAGTAAGTGCATAGAACTATACAATACAAAAAGGGACTGGGATGGTTTGGGGAGTTGTTTGTATTTTGTGATGTCAATGGCATTTCCATTTCCCCCCTGAAGTGATCTCTGTTCATTTTCCTCTATTGTATGTACCAGTGTTTATTTATTTCTATTAACACTGTTGAGGTCAAAAAGCTCCATCAACACTCGCAGTGTGAAGATCAACTTTATTAACTAATTAGACCGACACGTTTGGGCTTGTGGCCTTCATCGTGGTCATGAAAATCAGAAAGTCCTGCTCTGCTTCAAATAACACTTTTTACAAAACACATGTGCTGCACCAATATTTTCAACATCAAAAAATATTTTTTTAAAAAGGCTGTTTAGCTCAATATTTTACTGTCACACTCTTTACTGAAGGTAGATTTTCCAACAGGTACGAGTATGAAAGAACAGCAGCCAATGCCCACATGAACTGTTTGTACAATTTGGAATCAACAAAGTCTTGAATGAGAAGAAAATCCTTCTCAGCATCTCAATTTATGGACCGTCTGAAGAGAAAAACGATGAAGTGTCCAGCTCAACATGCCATTTATTTTTTTATAAGACATTTTTTTTAAGGTTTTATTATTGTCTTGATGAGGAAAAGACAGAAAAGCCCTGATAAACACAAGGAACAGCCAATTTTGATGAAAAGTTTTAATGGCTTCATGACTCTTTGATTGTGAATCCGAGGGCTCGACCCCTCTGAAGGTAACCAATATCTACGGCAGGATGCTCTGACCTCTCATATCCAACAAGAGAACTAAGTGTCAGTGAGGGTGGATAGAAGTTTATTGTTGTTTTGAGAGTGAAGCCCCACTTCACATACATCAATAACCCTAACATTTCAGCAGTAAAAGAAGAAATAGAGGTGCTGCAGAGCTACTCACTACATATACAGACCCTGTTTCTGAAGAATTTACCATCAATCTGTGAGAGAGGCTGCCACGGCCGAGGCATCCATACTTCAGCCTGTAGCTTACCTCAGCATCCATCTGCAATTCACTCCAAAATAAACACCCAGTTATTCCATCATAGAGCCAGATTTACAACGCAATCACTTATGAGTGTATTGGCTTCGAATGTCACCGCCATCAATCACTTGCTTTACTCTATCAAGGTAAGCATGGGAGCTCGTGCTGATTAAATGGACCTTCTGGAGCAAGATGCAAATGACCAATGGAGGAGAGAGTGGCAGGGTGATTTCTAACAGGAGGTCTTCGGTTGGTGATTTGGCCAGGGTTGGGGGCATTTATATGGCTGCAGAGCAGGTCTGACTAAACGCTGTCAGAAGTAATGAGCTGGCAGACATCATAAAGCGCTCCTGTGGGACTAATAGATGGTGGTTGGTGATGCGGCAGGATGAGGGCAGAAAGATGATCCTCCAGCTTTTCCCACAGCTACAGCAGCTGGCCACAACTGTTACACACCCACAACTAACTCCACCTTTCACATAAATACTTATGACGGACTGAGCTCCTCCAGAACGGTCTAGATTAACTGCCACATAAGCTAATGATCAATAACACACTGATCTCCCACCCATTTTGTGCCAGCTCAACCGAGTCACATCTTGATTCCATATTTCGCATTATGAGGTCTTAAATGTATTTATTCTCTAAATGACATTTGAACCTTTAGAATCTCTGTGATAGATCCTCCATTACTGGATAGGGTTGAACCAGACTGTGAGACTGTGTTACTGTGGCTGATGTCATAGAATGAGTCATTAAAGTAATGATGGCCAACACTCATAACTGAAGACACATTAGCTTGTCTGGAAAACGTTTTTGTTTTTAAAACTTGAAATTATATGACAGCGAGGCATGAAACCCTTTCTTTTAGAGGAACCAATTTGCCTTTTGAATGAATATTTGACAAATTGCTTATGGAATACTTGACATGTTGAGGCAGTTGATTCCAGTTTATAAAGCCCTATAGTTCCGGCTATATGTTGTTACCTGTGATGTTTGTCCCTTCTCCCCTCCTGTAGTCTCCAGCCCAGGTGACGCTATTGATTGAACAACGAGGCGCACCTGGTCTCAGACCTTGAAAGCCCAGTGCTGGATTCAGGAATAGAGGACTTTGGAGTTGGGACTAGTTGGGACTAGTTTGCCTCTCAGCCACAGATTGTGTGTTGTTGAGTTTCATTAGTACCGGTACTTGAGTTGATATTTGTTTAATGATTTAGTTTGTCTAATAAATCCCTTAGTTGTGACTTGGTAAGGAATACAATGTGTTTCATTGGGTCAAATTGTGGATTGTGGTTAGGCCCCATAACACTATACATGACAGTCTTCTTAAAGGTCTGGATTTTGTGGATTTAGGATTTACTCGTAACCTGAAGCACCCAATAAAAGCATCCATAGAGTTGGTCACTTGATGACTCCCTTAAGGACTGGTGCTGTCCATGTGAATCAAGACATGATACTTTTCTTCACTCAGCACTGTTTTGATCAATCTAAATGTTTATTCTATGTATGATTTTCTCCACCACTTTTATTCATCAGTGCTTCTAATTGTTCCTAACAAATGTCAATACAAAACAAAAAAGAGAAAAGTCACAGTGGGAGAGAAAGAAACAAAACGAGCGACAAAGCCCAAATGTGAGAAGGATCCAGTCGGTGTCTTGTTGCCTTGCTGCTAAATGTACTATTGGACCATCAGCTGTATTTACTTCTGGACTGCTTCCCGCTCA
This sequence comes from Labrus bergylta, assembly GCF_963930695.1. Lineage (NCBI taxonomy): Eukaryota > Metazoa > Chordata > Actinopteri > Labriformes > Labridae > Labrus > Labrus bergylta. Next base: position 23,229,970 of record NC_089204.1, read on the forward strand.
GGCCTCAGACATTCATCAGAAGGTGACACTGTGACAGTTTCATTTAGGGAGGGCGGGAATACTATTTACAGACAAGCCCTAATTTGGATAACTCTCTTTTCCCCTCCTGTGGCTATTACATGTTGAGCGGAGTGTCAATCACGGGAGCAGGGACAGCGCACCTCCTGACAATTACCCCAGTGCTGCACAAATGGTGCTCCAGATTTAATTAGGTGGTTTTGGCTGAGGAGCGCTGCAGTTAGGATTCAAACTAGCCACAAAGCAAAGCAGAGAAAAGTATTATTTGAATGTAAAGGTAGGAGCAGAGAAGAAGATGTAGGTAACGAAACATTTGCTGTGGAGCAAAAAGGTCTTAAAAATGAATTCAATATGATTGCACACTAAATTAGTCTGTTTGAGCGATACCTCTCCTTAGATGGTGCGTGTCTGATGTGCAGTGCTTGCTATTAATCATCCATTTATTTATTTTTATTTAACCAGGTTGGTCCCATTGAGATTAAGAACCTCTTTTCCAAGGGAGACGTGACCAAGACAGTCAGCAGCAAAAACATAAAGTTACTGAAAGAGAGACAAAGGGAGACAAAGTACAATCTACAAACACTACATTAAAAAAGAGAACCATCTATGAGTCAAATCTGTGAGTCGGTAATTCAAGCAGTAAAACTAAAAGCATCGACATTATGTAGAATCTTCCAAGTATTTCATTTTAGATTGAAAAACATTGAAGGACATCAGCTCCTTGAGTTTTAAGTCATTCTGCAACAGATTCCAGCCTGAGGGTGCAGAATACCCAAAAGCCCTTTTCCCAATTTCAGTGTTTGGCACAGAAAGCATAAAGACTTGAGGTCCTGAAAAGGCAAAGGATACTGTGTCCGGTACTTTTCTGCATGATAAAAACACATAGTGTATAAAAGTGTACCAGTGTATGAGCCTACGAGTTGCCAGAGCAGTCCATCCTACCCGAGAATACAACTCACAATGTTGAGTCAGAGGGGGAACAAAAAAACTGATCTAGACATGGCATGATTTTCTGAAAACTCATCCATCAACTCATAGAAACATAACTGACATCAAGCAGTCTCAACCTGAAGATATTTTATTTGATATTTTTTTCAAATATCTCCAATGACTTTATATCAGAACCTTGACTTGTCCTTTTTCCTCAAAGCCCCACCCTCCATTGATTCATTCCTCTGCATTAAGAGTGACTTTCTCGCTGGCTTTACTTAGCATCCATTGCAGATTTAATGAGAGCTTTTAATTAAATTGGACTAAGCTATAAAAAAGGCTCAGGCAGCTATTGATCCGTTTTTTACTTTACTCTGCAAAATTATTTTAGAGGAGGAGAAAAAGGAGACCGTTTAGGAGTGGTCTGAATTCAGCTGAGTAATCACTGACGAGAAGAGACGAATATCAGTTTGAAAAACCAATCTGACTGGACTGTAACAAGTATAAAATGTTTTATACTTCATTGTTAAAGTGCCATTAGAATAATAATTTAATTTCTAATGGCTCCAGTCAAGACATGAAACAGTAAGAAGTCGACAATAAGCTCCATGCTCCTCTAAATGTAGGCTACTAAACTAGGCTTTTAACTGAAATTGGTTTTCTATCAATTCAAAGACGGTGTTGTTGTTCTGGTTTTTTGAGGCCATTGTAGACTTCAATTTAGTATAACTCACTTTAAAGTTAACAAAACACTGTTAGCCATCTATGAGATTTCAGGGCGAATCTCTGCAGTGAAGGAGAGGTGCAGATTCATTAATTCTCTCTAATTAAAGACCTTAACTGAAAAGAGGATAGGAGGTGTACAAAAGAAAAGAAGAAGGAAGACAGGGAAAAAAAGAAGATACTCATTCCCCTGGTTCACCTGCACCAGCTGCTGCCGCCATGCTCGCTGCTCATCTGTCCTAACTGTATGACGCCTGTTTAGTCCCGTGAGACTCCGAGGTGCTGCGAGGGGACCGCGCATACTGACGGACTGGCAGCCACACAGAGAAAAAGAAGTCTCCCTTTGCAACCACGACTCCACTTTAATAACAGTTTTAGCTTCATTCTTCATTACGGCTCATTTCAAATACATAATTAATCCTTGAGTGAAACAAACAGTGCCAGTGTTTACCTGGTGAAGTACTGTCAGAGGTGTGAAACAAACAAGCGGCTGACTCTGATGAGGTGTTTACTCACATGTCAACTCTCCTTCTTTGCAGATTGCCAGTTAATAAGCGAAGAAACACATTCATAAAAAGACTGAAGTATTGTGTTTCTCAGACTCAGACAGAAGAACAGACAGAGAAGCTGAATTCACCTTCCTGCTTTCTAATTTGTACAAAACCAGTCCATTGATGTGTTCCAGACAGCTTACCTCTGTGCAAAGCAGGTTCAGCGCAGTGAAGTCCCATCTCTTCGCATGGACCGTGTTGTATCGCAGTATTGCATCCTAGAGGGAAATAAGAATGAACTTATTCATAGTAGATCATTTTAAAATGTATAAACCTGCGTTAAAAAAAAACCTTCAGGATCACAGACTGCTAGTGTTCTTTCAACACAAGATGTAAGAGGTTTTGGTGTAACCATTGCAAACTCTGCCACCATGTGGTCATTTACGGAACACGTTTGGTACTTTTGAAACAAGTCTGTTCATCACATTTCACCTGTATCCAAGCCATGCAGGCTAAGTGATTCATAATAACAACGCTTTTAACTTAGTTATGAAGTTACATTTCTGAAACGGTATCTTCTCCAGTTTTTTCTTTAAAAGCTGTTTCCACTTGTCATCCTCACTAAGCCTGAAAGTCTCACATTATAGTGTGGATGGATGGGGAAAATCTTTTTTTTATTTAATTTTTTAAGAATTACATAAATGAACACTTGGCATCGTATGTACCCCATGTCTGTATCTGTATTCACACAATTTGTGTTCAACTCAACTGAAACACAATTAAAAAATAATGGAGATAAGAAGGTGCCCAAAGACCGGTTCAAACTGGTGTTGAAGCTATTTTGTATGTTTACTCACATTAATCGTCATGTTGATATATTTAGCATTTTTTCCGTTATGAATCCTGATTATATATGCGTATTAAATTGTTTATTATTCTCTGGTGATTAACACGATTGTCTGACATCTGAATGAGTGATGTGATCTGAAGGTGCGGCGGAGCATTTTAATTTAGCTCAGGTGTGGAGGCGGGAGGTGAGGCTGGTATAGGCAAACTATTTTTCAACCGCACCGCTATGAACTTTAAGCACAGTTTCAAAGTCTTTTTATGGGAAGTTAAAGTTGACAAATGCATTTGCTGCTCTCTCAATAAATGGCTCATCATGATCAAAGTCAGAGTGCGCGTTGTCTTTCTGACCGCTCTTAACAACTGGGATGAGCAAACAAGAGTGACTGTGTCTCTCCCACTCCTCAAAATGAGAGAAAGCACAATCTCTGTTTGCTAAAATAAAGAGCAGGGAGAATCATATGTTGTTTTTTTCATGTTTTGATGTTTCGCTAAAGAAAAAAAAAGGATGCTCACATAAAAGACATTTTTAAAGATGAATCAGTCGTATCAAGGTCTCAGATTAGGCTCAAACTAATCCACACAAGTCTTCCTGTCTTACCCTCACATCCAGACAACTTTTGAACCCCCTGTGCAAGGCAGTCTGGATCAGCTCCCAACGACTTTGGACACCTCCGTCCTGCATGACACATCAAATAACATGGGTTGCTTTTGGGGTGCAATGTTCAAACAGTAGTTAACCTTGTTGTGGAACATATATGTGGAAATGTTCCAGTGTACCTCGGTGTCCAATGGAAAGAGATTCTTCTCCGAGCAGGGCATCTTCACAGACACATCATCCCACGCATCTCTAAACTTGCTAGGGTAAGGGACAGGGAGCTCTCCCTCTCGGAGGCGATCCGTCTGTAACATGGAAACAAAGTAGCAGAAATACTGAAAGTTAAATGCTGATCATTTTTAATATTTTCATTATTTCTGAGCGGGTTGCCATTTATTTCTAACGCCACATATTCAAAATGAACCCACAGATAGTAAATATACAAGCTTGGAACTTGTTAACTAAAAGCCCCATGTTCCTTTTCTGGCTGACTTCACAAATGAAAGCTGGCTTTAATATTGAGATGTGTTATTTATTCAAAACGGTAATTAAGAATCCAGTATTATTATTATGTTGCTTGGGTCGCAGTGGTCAGTTGTTGGTTAAAGCCAGTTGTATTTTCACAGCAGCTCTCACAGTGTTGCCGTGGGACTACAAGTACAATACACAGTCTGATAGGAGCTTTACTGACAAGAGGCCCTGAGGGGGATCACAGAGAACTGCTCATTTCCACTGTCAGTATCCAAACAGGCTTCCTTATTTAGTTTCTCCAACTTGTTCTATCTTCATAAACACATACCCACACAACGCCCAGTCACTTCTGCATGAACCTCCTGCATATGCCTTTACTGTTCTTTACCACATACTGAATAAGTGGCTGTTGACTCACCCTGATTGTGATAGTGTGGTCATCGGCTGCTTTGAGGTGATTCAGAGGAGGGGCGCACTGGGGCATTCTGTTCAGATCATTTATGGGGGTCCCCAGCCACGCTTGGGGTTCCCTGTGACACGGTTCAGAATCGCTGTAAAATCCAAACACAGATCAACAGAATATTACTGGATGATGTTTGGCAGCATAGCATGTGCAATGACACATCAGACAAGGGGAGCTGCTAATTGTGAAAGACAAAATGTGGTAGAGAGATGTAAAAACATTTTAAGAGTACTTTTTCAAAATGTCAGTTGACTGTCCTCCTGTTAGTTCCTGGCTCATATCAGAAGGACCACTGCACTCTGCTACCTCTGCATCCTGAGTACCCACGGCAGCCAGTGGGACGCTTTCTTTTGCCGAACATCCAGAATCAGAGTCTTTGACAGAAAGTTCAGATCCAAAACCAGACTCCTCCTCGCAAACACTGCTGTCATGGTCCTTGTCAGCAGAGTTATTTGTGAGCTTAGTTTCGCAGACAGGGCTGTCAGGACTTAGCATCTCCACGTCAGTGGACATATTTCCACCCCTCTCGGGGAGGCTAAGAGAGAGGAGGGGCTTTGGATTTGGGGTGTCTTCAGTGGGACACGTTGATTCAACCAGGTGAGGAGCAGGTGAATTGGGCCTCTCGGATATCTGTCCATTAGAGGAGTGTGTCTGAGCTTGGTTACTTACACTACCTTCAGGGACAGATTCATCCAGCCCACATGCAGGCCCACAGTCCATCAAGTTTTGTGATTCTACATCATCTTGTGTGTCCTCAGTTGGCCCACAGTCTTTTGTGGTGTCACACTTTTCTGACGCACAAGACGGTTCCTGTTTTCCGTCGGATAAGTCCGTTTTTGAAACATCATTGTTCACATGTTGTGAATTGTCTTCATCAGTCACACTGGGAAGATAAAAATAAAAATAAAAAAAAAAGTGGGAGAATGACAAGTTAGCAGGCTGAATCATGAATACAGTGACACATCTTCCCCTTTTCTCTTGATAGCACGTTGTACCCTTTATATTTAACAGTTCTGTGTGTTGCATTTGACTCGGAAATTCACTGGAAACAACTCAAAACGTGTGCAGCCTTGAACATGACCGCTTTACCTTCTTTGGGAATCCATCTCTACGTCCATCTTTGACAGGTCTGACATGATGAATCAACAACAGCTGCTTGAGAAAGAAAAGTAATGGCATGACATTTAGGACAACTTATACAAGCCTCCAAAGTAGTTCTCAAGCTGACTGTCCATTTCCTGATGTCCAAATGACGTAAATCAGACCGAATATAAACATTTCAAACATTTAAGGTGTGGTCTTGATCTGCAGCTACACTCAACACCTTCACATGGAGGGCAGAATACAGCTGCTGATCTGGACTTTATCTTAACTTAACTTTAACTTATCTCGGATCTGAAGTTGTGCATGTCGTCGCAGTGAGTTAAACTCAGCTTTGAATACAACTATAAAGCATCAAAACACTCGTTTTTTCCCCACACAGCCTGACCCACGGCTGTCAAACAAATCGCTCCTGGCTGGTTCCAAAAAAAAAAAAAAGCTCAAATAAGCTAAGCTAAGAGAAACCTTAACAATTCTACTTTTGGACATTACTTCCACAGTAAAGAGAGTTGCTCAGATATTAAAACGCGGATGTATTCCTCAGATATTTGTCAGTATCTTACGACCCACATGCGGGGAGGACAAAATCCAAAGTCATTATCCTGAGCTAACTTAGCTTTCATAGGCTACATATCTACACGGTAGCTAATATTCGCTAGCTCCGATTCTTATAGATACATCACCAATTCTACCTAATCAAGCTGTTATTCTCCGTAACAAAACCAAAGAGAGACAACTTACATGCTCCACTTTCACTTCTGAGTAAGAAGCATTACATAATTAGTCGTCTATTTTTATGTACTAAGATTTATTCGCAGACAACATATCACTCCAATTGTTATCGTCCAATTATTGGTTTACTTTCACTCCGTTGTTGGAGCCAGCTGCTACACAGTGACGGTGGTGACGTCGCGGACCAATAGAAACGCTTATCTCGGGGAAAAAGAGGCGGGATCATGAGTTGGTATCGTAGCAACTGTGCCAGAAAGCAAGTTTTATGTCGTGCAACCGTTAAGGGGCCAGGAATGCTTAATAACAGAGATAGCAGCGACGTCAACCCGTGTCCTTAAAATATGAATAAAAATATAAAAATAAATAACTAAAGCAGTCCCAGTTTTAACACTACACTAAGACACTTTATTTTTTATGTTTATGCAGTTTTATTTATGTATTTATTCAATTCAAATGTGTGCAAAATATAATAAAATATTGACAATGCGAATACAACAGTTTATTCAAATATCTCATTCCTGGCATTCTTGTTTTACATATGAATTTTAACATAAGGAGATTATCAAAGATTTAAGACATCAAATAATTACTCAAAGTGCAAAAAAAAGAAAATGCTGATATTTCTGATTATGTGATAAAAGCAAGGAGAATATCGATCTGCTAAGGTATCAGGAGAAGAAGTTATTGCATATTTCTGTGGGAATGGTGCCAGTGAACAAGACTTTAGGTTCTTTCGCAGGAAGGCAGACAGCGTGCCCCTTAGGAGAAAGGCTTCACAATCTTCATTGAGATGTAGTTCTGTAGATAGAAAGAGAATGAAAGTCAGTTAGATAAGAAGAAAATACTGGGAGGAAACTACAATTAGTCACAGAAAAAAACATTTGTTAGTTTTAGAAAACAGAACAAACAAATTATATATATGTATACAGTATATGTCAGCAAAAATACATTATCTTACTGGTAGGGAGTAGAACATGATCCCAAGGAACAGAAGAACAAGCAGGAGGAGAATCCCTAGGATGAAAATCCATTTAAACCTGCGCCAAACTATGAACTTCATGGTCTTGCATGGGTTTGTAAACCAGAAGAATGATGTGTCAGGTCGGCTGTATGAGAAACACAGTAATATTCACATGATTTCATTTAACAACAAGCAATTACTAGAAGTACAAACCCTTATTCTTAATGCATTTTAATTTTTTTGAGGACTTAGATTTCCTACTTGGGTTGGTCCAGTTTGGGATTCATGTTTGGCTCATCTCTGCCTTTCCCAGCAGGTCTCTCCTGCATCTCCCTCTCTTCCACTATTTCTAGTGTCATCTCTACCTTCCCCTGTGAAATTGTGAAACACAGCCTTAAATAGTGACAGGAAACAAAAGTATCAAACAAAAGAACTGGATGTGTCGTGGACAAAAAAAAACCTACGCCAAGCACACGCTTCCCATCCTGCTCAATCGCACATGGCCACCAGCCTCGAACAGACTTCTGGGAGAAGAGGGAGTTGGGTTGTGGCTTTTTGGAGGAAGCTGAGCCCCCCATCCCTGGCAACATCTTTAGGCTGCACTTTTCCGGGGTCTTAGCAGGAGGGATCAAACTGAGAAGGTCCAGCTCAACTGAACCTATAACAAAGATATAGATACAAAGAAAATAATGAAATGGATTTTATTACTATCTTTACGCAAACATATTGTTCAAGTCTTCCCCATTATATGGCAATAGCATAAAATGGGGTTAATGATGTGTCTGTTTTACCTAAGTAGTCATCCAGGGAGAATTTGTCATTGTCCCATATCTGGATGATTAATTTAGGAGGAATCCTAAATTCAGTTTTGTCCAGGTTCCAAAAGTGTTCCTATGAAAAGAAAAACATTATTGATCAGAGTAATTATCAGCCATCATAGCATCCCCTTCAGAGTATACATGAACAACAGTCGCGTAATGATGTGGTTGTGCTCAATGACTGTCGGAGCCAAATTGTGTATTTTATTTTAATTTATTTTATCTCTGAATGTGACACAGATTAACTCAGTGTATTTTTGCTTGTAATTCCAACATTGAACACCAGGTGGAGCCTTGGCTTTCCAGGGGATTACAGCCAGGTATGCAAGCTGAAGGCATACAGGTTTTTAGACACAGTCAGAATGTTGGCGTGCATCTATTGAGCTTAATTTAATATTGCATCCAATTATCGTATTCCACATATCATGATCACCTTCTGGAAAAGTTGAATAAACGGATTGGTGTGATCCAAACTGATGACATGCATATTTGGATTTTGGAGTTGTTGCATCAAACAGAACACACGTCCAAGTTTCAGTTCACCCCGCACTGGCTTATTAAGAACAACACTGGGTTGGTTTAAAATAGGTCGCTACAATGCTCTTACTCACTTTTCTGGTAACAACGCTCAGCTGTTCTGCAGGAAGGTACTCAAACCCAAAGATGAACCTCCAGTTGAAATTTCCATCTCCATCCAAGGATCTGTAGTGGACATCAGTCTTCTGCTTGTCTTCCTCCATACCTGGCATCCATCTAGGATATTCAGAAATGCTCAAATCAAAAAAAGCTTTTTGGTGAATGAGTTTAACTGGCAGAAACAAAATACTCAAAAGGTAAAACATATGTAATCACGGCATGAATGAAGAGTTCAAACTAAAGACAAGGCAAGTATTGTACCCCTTAACGTAGATATCACTCATGTTTTCTCCTGTGATGCTTGTTTCATCCAGAATGACATCCGTTGTGTTCCAAACGATGGCTCTCAAAAAGTACCTGTGAAGATTTAACATCATACAGTATTATACATGTAATAAAATATTACTTTTTCATATTCTTATTTTGATATTCTATGACTTACTTCTTGGCCTTGCGTGGGGTAATGTCACATGGAGGTCCGGGCAAACCCAGGCTCTTTGGGAAAATGTCCACCCACATCTGGATTTGGCCCTGTAGTCATGGGAGAAGAACAACTGGATTTTCAACAAAGCTAGTATACAACACCATGAAGTTGCTCACCTAAAAAACGAGGACAAATAATGCAGTGCAGTTGCCGGTATCTTAACCTGGGACAGATTGGGTTGGTGGGAGCTGCACAGGGTTCTAGTCTCCACATGCTCTGGTACCAGGCCTTGGTTTCTGAGGACATGAAGGGCCAGCCTCTCCCTGGCTGGGCCCAAGTGGGTGTGGATTACAGTGTTGGCTTCTGCACAAGGTTAAGCAGAACACAAAAGTCAATGTTATTAGAATATAATACTTCAGAAGTTGCATGAAAACACACCAATAGTGATTTTTTTAAATATTCTGCAAACTTATAAAGGTCAATATAAACTCATATAGATATTGGATATAATCATCAATACTATACAAACAACTTGATAATAGGACATTTCAGAATGCTGGTACCAAAATCTTGCAGGTTGTATTGTTTTCCTGAAAGCGTCAACGAGCTTCCATCCGCCTCTATGCGTGGCGGAGTAATGCCTCTCACCCTCGCCACATTCTGGAGGATCTGAGAGGGCTTCAGCTGGTCTCTCCACCGATTGATCCCTGAGCTGTGAGAAAATAGCAGCTTTGTAGGTTTGGCTTGATTAACTAAACCACTTACTTTTTAGGATGTGTTAACTGTACTGGAGATGTTACACACATAAATAGATAGTTCATACGTACACACAGTAAGTCTCCGGCATGCCACAGCAGGGCCTGAAACGAGACAGGAGCCTGTTCTCCAAATCTATGATGGTCTCACCCACTTTCTCATCTCTGCTCAGGAGGTCATAGTCGTACACGGCGATCTTCAGGTCCTTGTCTTGAGGCAGGAAGCACGACAGCTCAAACATTCTGAGGAAAAAAACGAAGAACATGTTTCTTTAATGCCTTTGTTGTCGTTCCTACACAAACTTGCAATGTGTCAGAATCTTTTTTAGCAAACACAAGATAAACAGTGAGCAACTTTCACCTCCCAAACTCTGGGTTAAGGGTGTTTGGTTTGTAGTTATCTCTGTCGTCTAGAGATTTCCTCCCCAGTGCAATCTTGATATAGGGGTCACACTGAAATCCAAAGAATAAAGCAATAACAAATCTAGAGCATGATTGTGCTGTGTGACCTGTATCAGTTAAACCAGGGCTCTTGTTCAGTTGTACTTATTAAAAATCTCACCAAGCCATTTGTATCCTTAGGCTGCAGGTCGATACATCGCACAACATAAATCCTGACGAGGCATTCCTGAGGTACACTTTCAGGAAGCTCTTTGAACTGGCGGGGTGGTGCTGTCACCCCTGGGTCATCGGACAGCGGGTAAATCTTGAATGAGCCCTGCATTAGAACAGGAGACAGCACAACATGTAACATCTCTTCTAAAAGCCATTTATATTTATTGTTAAGACGATATAATCACAGAGAACCCCTCTCACCCCTCCACCCCAAAGTCCTTCATTACCTCTGCAATAACAACCTGAACAAAATAAAATAAGACTAGCTATCTATCTTCCCACCAAGATAACCATAGATTTTACAAAAGGTATGAGTCCTTAGACTTTAATTTTAGTTCCTAAATAATCCACAAGAGGGCAACCAAGTGCCACGAAAAGAGGCAGAAAACGTTCCTCTCAATTGTGTCCTCTTTACCTTGAACTCTCCCACCACTGAGGGATCCTCTTCCTCATCTTCAGTCTTTCCTCGCTGGAGTTTGAAAGTGCTGCAGAAATCAGTGAGTCCCTGGAACTGTGCAATCTCCTCTAGTTCACAGTTATATACCTGAAAACCAAATTACAAAATGATAAATCTACATCCAACAGGGAAGTCCAAAAACCACCTCTATGATAATCAAAGCACATTATCTGCTACTCAAAACTAAGCCACACTTTTTATTCATGAGTTTAAAGCCCAACTTTTTTTTTACTTCACACCTTGTTTGTGAGTTTTCACAGAACTCCCACATGTGTGCCGTGTTTCATTTTCAGATCCTCCTACTTAATCTTCCTAATGTCTGCTTTCATCAGCATCTGAGCAAAAAGTCTCAATAAAAGAGCCACTGCCCAGTAAAAAAAAATATCTGTTGAGCTAGAATTCTGTATCTAATGAAACCATCACAAACCGGAGCAAAGATTATGTCATGATGTGTTCACACCTGAAGTTTGTCGTATCCCTTCTTCAGGTAGGGCCCACACTTCTCTTGCTCCCCAATCGAAGCAAAGAACTTACTCCACCAGTCGACTGCTTCCTCCTCCTACAGGAAAATAAAATCAAAATCAGCTTGTTTGGGCATAAAATCTATGAGAAGACTATCTGTGAAATGTGAAAATCTCACCTTGTCTGCTTGAAGCTACAAAGTGGGGAGCAAACCAAGAAAACATATTAAAAATCAAGTTGAAATTAAATAACTGTCCACCACCTTGTGAGTATATTGTTAAAGGTTATATACCTCAGTTTTCATGATGGATCTCTCCTCAATGTCTAAAACAACATCTCCATAAGAGGCGTTTATCATTGCCACTGCAACACAAGCAGAAACAAGGTAGAATGAGTTGATATTGTGTAGGAATATAATAACTGTATTTAAAGCTCCTGGGATGAATTTTCGGTTTGTGTCGATTCCTTCTCGTGTTTGTTGTATTTAAAAAAAGAAAAATCATCCCACTTTCTTTAAATGATCAAATGCATACTCATTGTGGATTGTTGCTGTAAATGTAAATGTTATCAAAGTCTGTTTATCACTCCTCCTGACACCTATCCCACAGCAGTATTACCAGGCATTTAAAATCACAGATACACAATTAATCAGTGTAGCCAATTATGGCCTTAATTATGAATTAAATCCAGTCTGTCTCATTGTCAATTAAAAACTCCTCACAGGAGCTTTAATGTGTGTGTATCTGCCATGCAATACCTCTTGCAGACATGCAGACTTCATTGTTAATGCCATACGGATCACAGCGAAACTCCTCCAAGCAGTCGATGGTGCACTGACCCACGACAGGTTTCCTACCAAATGGTCGGTGGTCGATTACCTTCAGCACAATGGGAGGGGTGTACATCTCCTCTTTGGGAAGAAGCTAAAGTAAACGAATGAAACAGACTGTGTCAGGAAAAACAGGATTTGTGACTGTCCGTGTCTGGATAGTTTCTTTGCAAATTCTGAGGGTTAGTACCACTTTGAGAGTGAGCACAGATCCGGGGAAGTTTGGGTTCTTCTTGAAGTTCTTGATGACAGCGGTTTGAACAATTTCACCACCGCATTCCACTATCAAACTGGGGGAGCAAACTGTGGCCAACTGGTAGGTCTTCATATTTCTCAAGCCCCAAGTTAAGACCTAGGATCATATAAATACATTCAGGGACAAAAAGAAATCATCCAGAATATTAAACAGACTACAAACAGTTCAGGAGATAAGTGAAAAGAGATTAGTAAAGAAATCAGAAGGTTGGTCTGGTGTTGTCTGATCATGTAGTGTGTGTGATGGAAATGAACAGCAGCAGGCAAAGGAACAGTGTATGGTTTGATGTCGCACCTCTATTGCAGTGAGTTGCACTACAGGCCTGATTCCCTGGGGGACCATGTAGAGCTTCTCCCCTCGCCGAGGAGGCACCAGAGGCAGATCTCCATCATTCCCCTGAAGGGAGCAACACAACAACACCTTCTAAGTACAGTTTTATAAACGTCAGTCCAGGTATGTTTACTTTCTTTGATCTTTACCTTATCCTTTAGTATGAGCTCTGCAGCCAGCAGCACCTCCCCAGCACCGCGACCTTTTTTAGTGACAGGGAACCAAAGCAGCTTGGAGCTGACAGCCACACTGGGGTTCAGTTTCACTATTGGTGGGCATGTACAGCGACCCATGGGCTCATCTTTACCCTTGTAAATAAAATAAGACAGCAGACAAAACTTAGCAAAACTTGAACATAGCCATCATAGAAATCAAATGAAATGTGATTTCATGAGAAGTTAGGCAGGTTACAACACAACGTACCACTTGATCGCTGTCGTACAGCTCCAACACAACATCAGGAGGGTTTTGTGCAATAGTCTGTGGGTCTCCGTAGATTTCAATGTCCTCGAAGATGAGAGTCTGATCCCAAGTGGGGTTCAGGGTGGATCTTATGACTTCTGTGGTCTTACTCACATGTAGGAATGACACATGGGCGTATGGGTCTGTAGAGGATCAGGGTGTTATTTTGGTTGATGTTACAAGGAACTTGGGATGTTTAATGTAACTTTTTAACATTTCATAAATGAACACACAAAGTATTCTAAATGCATTTCTCTTCTGTTTGTTGTTTTTTTACCTGAGAAGCTGTCTTTGTCCATGGCACAGAGACTCCTCGCCTGATACACATACACTCTCAGATGATATAAGTAGGACCCTGAGGGTAAATAATATTACTCAGCATGTTAGACTATATCACCATGAAAACTTCAGGGGATACCTGATACAATTCTGATTAGACAAAAGAGTGTGTTTATTCCGGATTTCACTGAGTTTATTGCCCCCTTTTCAACCGAAGGTCCTCAGAACTTTTAGTTCCAGGGACTTCTCTTGAAGGAACTAAATGGTTCCTGTGGCCCATTGCTGTCAGAATTTCCACTAATGGCTGAAGTCCCGGGAAGATTATGCAAATCAGGCTGTAAATCAGGCTGTATTGCATTGCAAATGACTTCATTGATTGACAAAGGAAAGGAGATGAGTGTTGTGTTCAGTGTTTCATTAAAAAGAAAAGAGTACTCTAATGAAGATGTTACAGTAGAAAAATAAGAACCTGGTACCTCGCTCCCCCCCTTTCCCCCAAAGCCAAAGGAGCACTTTTTAAGATGATAAATGATGTTAACCCCAGCAATGAATTTCTTAGAGAAAGATTTAATCAAAAATTATTTGTTTTTTTTGTGTGATTATGAAATCAAAACTTTAGGACATCTGTTTTTTGATTGTGCATACACTAGATCGTTTTCTAAATGCCTTGCTTCCTGCATTCACGTGCAAAATACACATAGTTCCTCAAAAGGTCCCTAGTTCCGCGGGAAAGTCCTTTCGGTTGAAAAAAAGGAGCTTATGACTTAGTGTTATCGTGCATCAGAAGCAGTCAGGAAGTTTAAAGAGCGATCAGTGAGCACTTTATCTGAGCCAGCTACTTACGGCTAAAGTGGCAGGAAACTGTAGGAGTGTTGGCACCAAATACTTTGGCTGCTTCCGTTTTACTGGCCTTTTCATCAACATCAACCCCCTGAGAAAAGAATGCAGAGTAAGGAGCTTAAAAGAAAAATTCAGAACAAAGCATTTTAGGGTAATTGAAGAAATGAAGAGAAAGCAGAACTAAAATAAACTTCCTGAGCCAACATCTGACAGGAACAGGCACATGCAGGAAAATAATGAGGGGAAATGACTCAGATGGCATAAAAACATGTTTTACCATGGCAACTTTATAGAGATACAACACACATTTTGCAATATTTCTGAACTGAGACTCACTAGTGCCCCTTCCAGTCTGAAGATGGCTGAGGCCCCAATGCAGTCTGATGGGACCATTTTTCTTCTCCAGCGGCGGCGACGGAACGTGTCAGAGGAGCGCTCCTTCCTGTGGAACTTCCAGCCAATCAGGGACGAGTATTCCCAGCCTTCCCCTGGTTCTCGCCTCTGCAAGAGACAAGGACAATTTATGATTAACCTCATGAAAAACCGCAATCCCTCCTGCACTCTCTTTCTTATCTACCGCTTCCTCACCTCAGTAGCAGGCATTTTCTCAGATGTCTTTTTCCGCGGTCTTACAAGTCTCTTCCTGCGATGGACATGGTACATTTTTTCTGCTGCAACCCAGGACTTGGGCTTGTCGTCAGGAGGAATTGTAACTCCGTATTCCCAGCCTAGCGTTAAAAAACCCATGCAGACATTGCATCAAAAGAGGCAGTTAGAATCACAGTGTTTAGAACATAAAAATGTTAGAGGAAAATGTCATCAAATATTTTATGCTATAGTGTCTGTCTTACCTCTCTCGTCCACAGCCCTGTTGCTATCAAAGCTCCAGTCATCGTCCCAGGTCCACCCGGGCGGACAATCAAACTCTCCTGGGCTTTGAACTTTTTCTCCATTCTACACAACACAAAGACACTCTTTCATTCCAACTAGTACATAACTTTTCTACAGGTCGCTTGAAGCTAGTTTATCTGAGATTTCTTATTAAAAACAAGTGCCTAGAGAGCCTATGATAAATCACTAGTGAGTCAGAGTTCATATTTGATTGCTAATGTTTAAACCACATCCCCCAACATCTGTTTTTTTATATTAGAGCAGCCACAAAGCCACCCACCTGTCCTAAGTACATAATAGCCAGAGAAACTCATACAATTGGAAACTTACTATGAATAGAAAGGTTTTGGTCCCGTTATCTTCAACCATTCTTTTGCATTATGTCCTTGAAAGGTAAATATTAGATTGTGTAAATTTGAGTGTGACAGCAGAAAGTCGTACCACGTCAGTGTAAGGCTCTGCTGCAGGCTTCCACTCCCCACCAGGGAAACGTGTTTCATTCTGAAAAACTTCATCTGTGAACTCTGTGTGGCCGGCATCGGCTTCTGTCAACAAGCTGTAAGAAAAAGCAGCAACGCACACAGGTCGATGAGGAGGTCTGTGACTCACACAGAAGCTATGTGGGGCCATGATAAACAGGATTCAGAGAGATAAAATGATTTACATGAACCCCTGTGGGAGAATGTAAGCACTTCAGGAGCAGGAGACACTAATGGATAGGTGGGGTGTGTCCAAGCAAAACATCGGTTGATTCCCGAATTCCTTTGATTTCCTGTGATTGTCTTCAGGACAGGGCTCTGTGCTTTGGCTGGTCAAAGTGATGATTTATGCTAACTGCTAGTCAACAGAGGACAGCAGTGAAATATGAACAAGACTCTGGAGTGTGTTCAAATGCACAGCGATAAGAGGATGTTTATACTTGAGACGGTTCATGTCCTGACTCACAGGGGACTGTTTGAGTGTGTGTGCTTGTTTGTGATAAATTGAGTTTCTTAAACTTACCATCGCGCGGGGTCAACAAACCAGTCCTTCTCCCATTCCCATCCGCGTGGTGGCATAAAGCGTTCTTGTTTGAGTTTCACTTTTCCAGTCACATCTGAGAACTTATGGCGACCCACCAGGCCGGTAGTTCCCCACTTCCCAAAGACTTGGGCCTGGTTCTCATACTGTTTGGGAGGGTTAATTTTACACAATAGCATATTAAATTTATGGAAGATAATATGTTTGTATTATTAAAAAAGGGTATTTTTGTGTGTGGCTGCTGTACCATTTCAGCATAAACACTGAAGTTTCCTTCTGAGAAGCTGTTGAACTTCTTCTCATGGGCAGAGAGGCCGAGCCACATGTTGACCCGCAGCTGAACAGGAATCTTCACACCTTTGTTTTTGTCCAAGGGGTACTTACAAACAAAGATTATAAGTGAGTCAACACTGAAATAAAGGGGTGTTTCTATCGACTAACTTCCTTGTAGATTAAAAAGACATTCAGATTTAGACTAGTGCACCAGTATGAATGTAGAAAACATTAAAAAAAAAAAAAAAAAAACAGTCAAAATTGAGCACAGTTACACTGTCCAAAAGCAAACTGTGGGTAGCCTATTTTATTGTTATTTGAAAAAGTTAATAACATTCTTATGTTAAGAAATTATCGGTTATTTAGAATTCTGCTGTATTTCTGGTGCAGAGTAACAAGGGTGATGTTTAATCGTTAAATCTGCGCCCCGATATGAAATATTAAACTAAAGTATACACAAACGTTGTTGTGTTTTTTACCTGCATAAAGATGGTCTGGGTCTGTCCACAGTGTCTGCCACGAGCCTGTTCGCTGAAGTCAGAGTACAGGATCTGGTTTGCTGGGACTCGAGCAAAAGCTATCCGCTTCTCTCCTCTTAGCATCCAGATGATCACATCTGGCATGCTGTTCTGAGGCTAATGGAGACACAATTTTAGTTCAATATTTTTAGCCTCAGCTCTTTATTGTAAAGAGCAAGGTTGCATTTAACAATGGGATAGATTTTTCTCCTGACCTCGTCGGCCAGCTGCCTGATTCTTTCCACCCAGTCTTCAATGTCACCGACAGTAGCCTTGACATCTGTGGCCTCCTCTCTCATGCTACCTGCCATCTGTTTAATACCCTCCACAGCAGCATCACGCAGCTTTTTCATCTGAAGGTCTAGCGCAGTCACATTGGGCTGGCCCTCCAGATCTGGAAGCTGGAAACTGTCAAAACGTTGTTAGTGAAAGAAATACTGGACGGGAACAATTCAAAGAAAACAGAATTACACCAGATAAGCAACAACCACACTACAGATCAGCTATAAATAAATGTTTATTATAGCATTACTTCATGAGGTTCTAGAGGAGAATCTGTCTGGTCCTGTGTTACCTGTTAAGGTCCTCAATCAGGTTGTTGATGAGCTTGAGCCAAATCTCCGCCAGGCGTGTCTCAGATACCTTGGCTACGACGGCAGTTTTTAAAGAGGTGAGATTGGACTCCTTTCATGAATCACAAAGTCAGATAAAGAGAAGTTACTCAGCTGTTCTACTTGTGTAAACATGTGGAATATTTGGCCATACATTGTGTTAATAGGACTTGTTCCCACCAGTCTCTCAGCAATGAAGAGGAGAACATTGACGGAGTGCAAACGGTGGCTGATGTCTTCCCAGTATGATGTGAGAATCACCACAGGCTTAGTGTCAGCCCAGGGCAGGTAATAGTAGTGATTACCTGTGGGATAAGAAATAAGTATACCCTGTTATTTTTAACACTTATTGTGGGGTGTAGTGCACATTACATGTTGCTGTCCATGTGGCTTCTGATCCCTTAAATACAGGCTAACAGCAGGATTTACAGTTAGCCAGGTGAACCATCAAATGTCACCTCCTCTCACAGTAAAGAATAATAATATTCTGAAAAGATCATTTTATGTATTTAATTCAAATGGCAATAAAATGAATTATTATAAGAGTTGTAAACCTATGAAATGTATTGAAGCTATTAAATGCACCAGTTATTTATTAAAAAGTCACACAACTCCTCATTCTTTGAGTCATGGACATGATTCAACTTCAAAACATGAGTCAAAGGACAGAAAAAAAAGTAAAAAAAAAGAGATTATTAAATGTCAGGAAGTTTAAAAAAGTGATTATTTAAATCATGCAGACATCTTCTTTTCATACCGTCAAACACAGCATAGCTGTATTGGGTGGTGGACGACAGAGGCTTGCAGGTGGAGTCCAGCTTGTTACCATAGTTACCAATGCTGACCTCGAACTGTATTGGCTCGCCCGGCTCCTGGAGCAGGCACGCACTGTGGAACACAGCGCATAGACAGTACTTCCTCCTCCGCTGGTATTTCTGTAGACAATTATAAAGGATGTGGCACTATCAGAGGTCAGGGTGAGACTATTTTTCTAAACCGTTTCTTTTTCAGCGTGTGTCTATTGTCTATTCTTCAGTGTTTTCTTTAGAGAAGTGACAACTTGTATCATACGGCTCATGATATGCATCACATTAATAAGAAGATGGCAGTATATTATTATATTATAGTATAAAGTGTTTACCTGTGCCACCAGGATGTCATCATTGGAGATGTCATCCAGGCTCTTATCAACCTTTCCATCAAGCTGAGTAGACAGCTCAACGAGGACCCTCCCCCTGTAGGCCACCCCCTCACCCTGCAAGAGTTTAAAATGTAAATATCTCATGTAAACATTTCCATGTCTGTAAAATATCACTAGCTATGTACCAGAGTCTGACCTTCCCAAAGTTGAGCTCCTCGTATGGGTCGGGCAGGCCGGTAAATTCTCTTGGACTACCGTACAGGTTGACATAACAAGGTCCAAAAGCCGGGAGAAATCCGATCTCGGACGCTGCTGTGCTCACTGTAACACGAACACACTCTGTGTTAAAATCCACAGACGGTTTCAAGGCTTGTAAAAATAAAATGTAAGGAAAGACAAGAAGAGGCAGAAGGATTACACCCGGTGAACCTTAAGTCAGGGTCAAATAAATCCAAAGATCTACTATGGACTTTGGAATAAGATTGACTACATTCATTCACTTTTGGTAAAAATGCCCGGAGACTGTAGCAGGTAAAAATCTGAGGATTGTTTAAGTTACAGAGCAACAGGTTATTTTATACGTACGATCAGGCACAGCGTTGTTTTCAGCCCGAGTATCTGTTCCAAATGAAAACAAAATAATCAAATGTCAAGTTTTAATAACTTACTTTGATCAAATACAACATTGATCAGAAAGAAAATTACAACTTATAGGTTTATTCACCTTCAATCTCTCCACCAGAGGAAGACATCGTGCTCAGATTTAAAAATGTTGTTCCAATGGCATCATCTCTGGTTAGACGATCCCTGCCAAAAGGAAAAACTGGCACGTTGAATATTGATTGTGGTATCACGGTCAAGTGTTCAGCTGTTTAGAAAATGATTATCTCTTACCAGTCATACAGAGTCAACTTGATGCGTTCACACATGGATGGGAACTACAGAGAAAGAGACAGAGTCATGTCTTCATGTGGGCATGTGTGTGTTTTTTTATTTAAATCAAACCTGTAAGATAAAGGTTGCTATGATTTGTTTTGAATACCTTGACCTGGAGATGGATGAGTTGATTCCACTCTGGATTGGCATTTTTCTCAATTACTTTTGTGCAGAGCTAAAACAGAGAACATGATGTTTAACAAGAATAATAGACAAATGGAAAAAACACTTAAAATTATGTTTCTTCTTAGCTAAACCTGAAATACCTTTTTGCCAGCAAAGCTGACTTCTAAGTATGGATCCACCAGGTTTTTCCTATCTCCCTCCCCTCCAAAGGCATGTTTCACTGTCTGAATAAAAGCATCATCCACTGCAAGGAGAAATAAGTAGAAACATTTTTTTTTTTTTTTAAAGTAGACTGAAGCACTTTAAACTGCACCATCTGCAGGTATTCAAAGGGGACTTACTCTGTGGCATGTCCTCGGCACGATAGACTTTGAGGGTGAGTATGGCCCATCTCATCGTGACACCAGCTGGCAACAAAAGATTGCTTTCAATGTCGTCATGCTCATCACTTAACTCTCTCCGCTCAGTCTGGAGCCAGGAGAGGAGAGGAGAGGAGAGGAGAGGAGAGGAGAGGAGAGGAGAGGAGAGGAGAGGTTGACATAATCTATTTTTTTCTGATCTCTTTTAATACTTGTTTTCCATTATTAAGAGATTAAATGGTGAGTAAGTAGGTTTTACACACCGGAGGCTCATCTCCAGTGCCCACAACTATTATGCTGACTTTCAGGTAGCCTCTGGCCCCGGAGTTGGAGTCATCAGTGTCACTCAGGAGGAGCCATTTTCTCATTATGGCATGACCTGGATATGACATTATATTCCTTTTTTTATTTTAATGTATAATACACTCAAATATTTTGAGAGACAATGCATTTATCACAGAAATACTGACCTGGTTCATCATAAATGAAGCCAACATCCAGCTGGGTGAGCAAGAAAACAAATCATTAGAATCATTAGATTATGAAACTGGTCAGCTCGTTGGTGATAAAAACAAAAATTCTGCTTCACAAAGTCTTGAAGACACACAAAGCAGGGACAAGGACTTATTATTCCTTACGGCATACCTTGAATCCTCCCACTAGACTGTCAGATCTGAGGGAGAAGGAGTCATAAACCTGTCAAGAAAACAGAAATACAGCTTTAGCAAATTAAAAAGATAATTCATTGATTTTGAGTGCACATACTGAAGGAGGGTCCTTTTATGTTGTTCAGAATTTCATTAAATGGTGTAATACACTCACTCGCAGACTGATGCTCTCATCAAACAGTTCTGAGGGGAGCAAGTTGACATTGTAGAAAAACATCTGAGGGACAGAAAAAGTCACTTATGAATGAGTATTTCCCTGTATGCACATTGCACACAATGCATCTTGATGTCAGGCACACTCAGTGATTATGACAGGTATTACAGACTTACAGTTTAAGTAGCCGAGATGCATATGCTTTGGGAAAAACTACAGCAAGAGATAATGCACATGGCAGGAATTATAAAGAGAAAGCTGAATATGCAGTGCTGCCCTTAAGCTCCACTGTTCAATCACCACTGCAGATAAAGAGAGAAACATCACAGAGGGTTATTAAGCAAGTTAGGAAAGAGTGGCAAAGCGGAAAACAGAACTTTAAAATAGGAAAGCAAGTAAAAATAAGTTAGAAGTTATTCATTTTGACAAAGTATTCTTTTGTGTTTGGACTCTTCACCTCGTCAAAGAACGGGTTATTTCCTCTTCTAATCCTTGTCCTGTGTGTCTGTCCACACACATTCACCTTAACCACTGGCTTGATGTTGTTGCCAGGCAACTGTCGGGCCTCGATGACCCTGATACGGATCTGAAGATTGAGAGACACAGTTGGGCAGCTGAACAAACAGAGAGACAAATGACCTGCAACCTTATTTAAAGGGACCATTGATTCATTTGGGTCGACGTATCAGCTTATACAGCGCAAACACGTCTTTTTATATAAATCTCTGGACCTTTTATGAGAACAAAAAGTTTATAATTGTTTTCCCCAAATGCAAGACTACAGTAAAAGGTATGTGTGCACATCTGAAACATTAGAGCCTCTAAGTATATGTGTACTGTTGGGGCCTGGTGCCATTCATGTGATAAACTGTACACAAAAACTCTCCTAAAGTGGCATTTGTAATTATCCAGGAACACAGCAATCAAAAAACACACAATACCTGGAAATCCTGAGGCTTGTTGGTCAAGGCTCTAGTCCTCTTACGGCCGATACGGACCAGTTTGTTCCCTGGTGGTTTCCCAGGCTGGTTTGGGGAAGTTGGGGCTCCTGGACCTTCGCCCTGAAATCCTCCCTCTGCATCTGCCTCCCCCTCGTCGCCCTCATCCGTGCCCCCTTTGATGCAAACACACAATAATCAGTCTTCTGAGATTCGTTTCTAATCCCTTTCACTTTCATGTCTTCAGGTAATAACCATAACAGCAGGCAACAAGTGCATTTCATTTAGTTGGAAGACTGTAAACTCTCACAACTTTCTTATCTAGTTTATAGCATCAAAAATTAAATAGAAGTGTGAAAAAACAATCCACATGCTGAGAGGGCGTGATGATGTTTTGTCCTCTTTTGAAATTATTATTTTCATATTCCTGTGTGTCCACCTAAGGAAAAATGTATTAGTGATTTTGGGGTTAGAATTGTCTCACTAAATCCTATCAAACCCTGATTTGTTGTTCAGACACCCGTATCTAATTTCATATCTGTTAAATTACCAGCATCCACATGAGACATGTCTCCATCAGGTTGATCATTGAGATTTGGAACTGCGTTGGCGGGTGGCTCGTACCCAATGAGCAAATTTATGGCAGCCTGAAAAAAGTTTCATGTCAGTTAGTCATGTCAGCTCAACTGACTATTTGTAATACCATATCAAATAATGAGTCATCCAATCCTCAGCTCATGATCTTTGACAGATAACATAGATGCGCATGTAATCTATAAAGGATCATTTTGTAAAACAAATGTATTCACCCCAATAGCCTGTTGTTTGTCATTGATCAAAGGCACATTCTTGTATGGGAGGGACTTCACTTGACCACTGGCCAAGTCTCTCAAAGAGATTCTTGTCGATCCAATTAATCTGAAAAGTAACCACAAAGATTTTTAATTTGTCAAACAACCGCTCACACCAGAGGGGAAACAACTGCTCTGAAAGACCACATGTAAAAGCAAAGATAAACAATGTGGAGGATGCTTTGGTTCCACAATCAGTGGCACAACAATGAAATTAGAGGTACTGTTGAGAACTAGGATTTTTTCGTTGCTCTGATGATGGTTTCCACTTCCTGATTTCACTTCTTCACGTGTTATGACAGACCAAACAACACCTACGATGTCAGTTGTTCCCACAACCTACCAGAAATCATGTGGCACAGTGATTAATAACCCACAATGGGTTGCGACACATTGGGCATTTTCTCAAATCAGACCAAAAATAAGTACATTATAGTTAAACTTATTCATAATTAGGTACAGGTTTGACTCCGTTAGGCCAAATAACCTGTAGACCTTATATTAACATATTAATACTCTCTCTATGAAACAGAAAATTGCTAATTCCCATTTTAGAGCAGCAGTTCCTTGTCTTAAATGAACGAACTTAGCACTTTGCTGGGTCACCAGGACCCACTTGTAACAAAGTTCAAGATGATACAAATAAAAGTGCACGAGAGGAAAAAAAAAAAAAGATGGAAACAATTAACATCAACCACAGGCATGTGCTGACAGCTGTGCCTGGTTTAAGGGTGGACAAATATAGAGCCAAGTAGGCGGGTGCAATGGCAGTATGAAGTAAGCAACATGAGAACTCAAAAAAATCCGTTTCATGGTAATGCTCAGGCTCTGTTTTTGTTCTCTCTTGTGCTCAGCAGTTGTGCCTTATATCATCGTCACACTAACTGTAAAAAATAAAAATGGTGCTGTCCTTGAAAAGCTGGGTCAGCCTGTGGAACATAAGGTGAAGAGAAAATCTGGTACTGCAATTTACTGTCTCTACTGCTTCAGAGGCCAAATGTAAGGACTGATTTACACAAACTAACATATGAATACATAACTCTGAAGTTTGAAGTGTTTGAAACTGTTCCATGACAAAAAAGGAACTGACTTTGAACTACAGTAACAGAGCGAGATGATAGAATCCTCCCATACTGATTCATTTTACAGTTCTTCAACGTAACTAAGCAAATTTAGGTGAAAACCATCTTTGCCAAACAACAG
Source organism: Labrus bergylta (assembly GCF_963930695.1). Lineage (NCBI taxonomy): Eukaryota > Metazoa > Chordata > Actinopteri > Labriformes > Labridae > Labrus > Labrus bergylta. The sequence continues at coordinate 23,254,156 of NC_089204.1, forward strand.
AGCAGTCCTCACAGTCTGCCAATTTAAAAAGCATATTTTGATTGTACCACGGATTAGAAACCTTCATCAGGCTCTCTGAGTCACATTCCTTTTAGATGCTGGTGAGAGTTGTTTTGCCTACATCTCGGATCAAACATCTTTTCCTTCAGAATCAGCTTCACACTGTATCCTAAGTTCATTTCTGCAAAGCAAGATAGGCTGCTAGTGATCATAGACGTGCCAATGACAAGCCTGCGCAGGCTCTCTTATTCACCCTCCTCATGTGTTGCAGGCAGAATCATGGAAAAATAGTTAAGTGTGTTCGTGGCTGAGGCAGAGACACCGCTCCGAACTCTAACCACCCTTTGTGCCTGCTTCAAAGTGATTTATATTACAACACAATGCAATCAGTCACCAGAGTGACTCATAGACAATGTTGTGATTTGGTCTATGTTCTTGCTTGCACTGCAGGGGGAAGGGAAAGAGTCTGTTTAACAAAGTGCATATATGTTCCTAATAAACAGACAAACAAAACATAACGATTGCAGAGTTATTAATAAAAAAAATCTGACTGCCTCGATCCTTCTCTAGGGATGGTTTATAAGACGTGATTTTTCTTTGCCTTTTAAGGGAACATTCCTGTTAAGGAAGCTGGAGTGCTATTGTAGGGGAGACAAAGCACCTTTTTTTTTTATGAGACTGCAAGTCTTAACACGGTCTCAGTGAGTCCTGTGATAAACAGATCGGAGACGTTAAAGCATGCTACTCTGATCCCGAAGAAAAAGATCATAATAACAACTTAACAAACTTAAAATAAACTGAGCCTTTGTAATTCAAGTAGCTGCAGAGCAAGTGTACAAAAAACAGAAAATAGTTTAACGGATTATAATCACATATATACCTTCAGTTTCACCTGCATAACATGGGTGGTTTTTGGGGAAGGGGGGGTTCAGTAAATAAAGAAAATGATTATTGAGTTGCTTTCAACTACGAGACCCTCCTCCACAGTGACAGCAGTGTGTTTTATGATCAGTAATTTGTCACACTGGGAGGAGGTTGAGGATATTGCACATACTTGCACATTTCATAACAGTTTTATAGAAACACAACTGTAATTGTACAGATAAATGCTTTTCACGTACTTGTCTTTGCCGATTGTTTCATAGTCTTTGACAACCACGTTGATGAATGAAGACGCATCCAACGCAGAGCCTTTTAGATCAAACTCAAGCACCTGCATTAAAAGGAAGAGAAAGTTACAGAAACACAGCTTTCACTTGGTTTTAGCTCTGTTAAAAACAGCTCTCGGCTGAGTTATCATTGCCTAATAAACAAATCCACACATTGTAACTCTGACATTTTTAGAGTTTTCTTTAATGCCTCACTTACTTCATTCCAAACAGGATTCAATTCATTATCAACTGCTTTGGTTTTCTTCTTCTCACCTAGAAGCACATATAGTTAAGCAAGATTTCTTGGCAAAATCTCACATGAAGAAACATAATACAAAAGACACTTTGATATTGGAAGCATATCAGACACAGACAAGCGAAACAAAATGAATGAATCAACATTTCACAGCTTTCCATAACCTCTGGAACACATGAATGCACTAAGGGGTTCAACTTTAGAAAATTGAAGCTCAGACATTGTGGCCAAACAGTTGCTGTTTTTCTGACCTTATAAGGATGTTCTCTTGGTTTTGTTTATGAATCACTGCCAAGACATTCAAATTAAGCTCTAGGAAACTGCCCAAGTAGTCGGCTAATTGTAGTGATTTCCTACAAGCACTACAGTAAAGACAACAGTTTGATACAATTGTATACAGTGATTGAATGATATACCTCAAAGAGAAGAGTAGACAGAGGTTGTAGCAGTTTGCACATGAAAAAAGAAGTGTAGGTGTATCTTACCTCTAAAGACAACAGCAGCAATAGGATCAGGGTTTCCAAGTATCTTTTTAGGTATCCCACAGGCGGATTCAACAATGACTCGCAGCATTTTGAATAAAGTCCAAATTTATTAATAGACTGAGGGAATCATATTCCGTTGAGAGCAGGGGAGCCCTGGGAGGCAACTGCACAGATGTGTGGAGGAGAGGGGACATAGAGGAGTGGATACCGGACACCAGCCTCCCTCATGATGACTCAGAGGCATGAAGCACACCAGCCTGCCTGGGTGAACTGTGTTGACAGGCGAGGTAAAAAAAAAAAAAAAAAACATCTTCATACTTCCTCAAAATGTTTCATTCATAATTCAGTTAGTATCTACATCACCGTGCAGAAGATGTATCCTAATATTCTACAGCCACCTTACTTCTTCTATTCTACTGTAGCGCCCCTAAGTGGGGGTGAAAGGAATGAGCCATTTTAATTGTTGCTAGTCTAGCCTTCAATTTAACATTCTAGCATAACCAAAAATACTAATTTTCAAAGGGAGTATGTCCAAGCTTTATTCACAAATTTCGACGAGATAAAATACAACTGTAACACACATTATAATGTAACAAAACGACTTAAACAGAAACAATATAGTTTTTTTTTTGGCGAATGTAACTGTTGAACTGTTCTGACTGCTCCTGCTCCTGCTCCTATGAATTCAGGTAAGCTAAGGTGAACAGGTGTTCAAGCGAAAAGTGTTACCCAGCCAGATGTGCTACCATACTGCTCTGTGCAGTAAAGGGCGGCTTTTCGTCTGTCGAGTATGGAAGCCCATTTCCGCCAGTTAAAAAAATAAAAATGAAAATAATAAAGTCATAATTATGAGATAAAAAGTCATAATGAAATAAAAAATTATAAGACTTTATTATTTTCATTTTTATTTTTTTACTGGCAGAAATGGGCTTCCACAGTCGAGGAATGCTTCCTCTAAAATCTTAAATAAAGGTTTCGTTATAAGTATCAAAACATGCTTCCCGTTTCCTCAAAGTGCAACTGCAGCGAACAGAGGGGTTTAAAAGTTATTCTGTATTGGAAGCATGATTTGATTGTTCCCCATATTCTGATAATAAAAATGGAGTGAGTAGGGAATTAATATAAAGTTTTTTCGTTTGTTCTGGTAGCATTATTTGAGAGGGTAGATGGCTCAGCCTCTGCTTATTTTGAGCATTTTTTTAATATTTACAGGTTTTGCCATAGACTGTAAATATTTTAAACTTAATATTTACAGGATATTATTATTATTCCTATGGAAGGATTTTTCGAGAAGGCAGCACAACTCAACAGTACACCACAAAGGTTAGGCGGATGTATTGATAGTAACAATTTTGGTCAAGTTAAGTCGTCTTCCCTCCTTCTTAAGGTAACAACAAAATTACTAAACTTTACTTAACTTTGGGTCTTGGTAAAACAGCCAAGTCCCAAAGTCAAGTAAAATTTTAGCTATCCTAAACGCTGCAGTAGAAGTTATTGATTACTAGTTAATAAAACCAACTTCCTAGTAACATAGTTAACAAAACAGAGTTGGTAAACAAAGCAAACTAGTACCATAGATAATAAAGCTGGCCCGGTGTCATCTTCTGACAAATTTGAGTTAACAAAGCTAGCTTTACAAGGTGCCAATTTACCATACAACCAATTCTACTATAGAAATATTAATTGTTTTTTTTTCAATAAGTTGACATAAGGTAAGTAAGCTTCATATTCAATTTGTTATGCAGCTTTTATTTAATACAGTTTCATAACTTTTCTAGTGAGGACTGATCTTGAAACATTAGCAATATTGTCTTTTTTTTTCCATTAACTTGTAGATTTGAACTGACAGATATCATAATAGGTTAAATTTTAACCCTCTGTTGTTGCCAAAACATTCTTTCAGGGTCCTTCTGGAAACCCAACATGTTTATTTTTGAATTAAATACTCTTTTTCTGAGTCAGTGATCAAGATGGTGCCCTCCAAATACAGAGGTTCTCTCAAAAAGAAGATCAAATCAGAGCTTGAGTTGGTCGCCAGCAGTCTGAGCCAGGAGAACGACTATCTCAAGAAGACCCTGGCAGAGTCTCGTCATCATTATTCAGCTCTTAATAAGCTACTGGAGGTAAACTTGGTCAAACTTTGAAAGCCAAAACCGTTTCGTGGGAGCTGAGTTTCTTTGTTATTCAGAGTGTTTTACAGATACTATGAGTGGAAACAAATATCTTATCTTTTCACAGAGATTCCTAACTCTTGAAACAGTTAGGCTGGAGAATTGTCAGCAACTAAAGGCTAAAGCCGTGGAGATAGCTTTGCCGTCAGAGCAGCTGAGTGGGAAAGAAGATGATCTGTTTGACGGAGTGAGTATGAGGAGAAAGAGAGTGATGCCCAGCTACTCGTCAGAGATTGCTGAAATCAAGAGCAAGCTTGCGAGCGTCACATCTAGGTGTCAGTATCTGGAGAACAAAGTTGCAAGGAATAAGGTACAGCACGGCTTTGTATTTAAAATGAGTGAATGTTGTGCTGTTGAGGAAAGTAACAAACTGTAAGCATTAAGAAGGTCAATACCTTCCTATTGACACTGATCAGTAAGACATGTTTTATTAAATGTTCTAAAAAGAGATGCTCATTATAATTCACAATATCTTGAAATTTCCATTTAAGTCATCCCAGTGTTAGATAGTTAACAAATACTGATGGCCTGCACACGGTTAGCTGCAGAATGGCATCACAAAATGGGCCTATTTCCCCACCCTCTCATAGAGGGAACAGCCAAGTTGTCAACAATACTTTTAACAATTGAGAATAAGCCAGCATGCACTTCACCAGGGCCCTGAAACCAAAGCAATTCAAATAGCATTCAGCCATCAGTTGTTTCACTCCACCTGAGCTTTTGCTGCTTCCAAAAAAATTCTTTGCTTTAATACGTTTTGCTGCTCAGGGAGTTTGTTCTCATAAGCTGCTCATATTCATACCAGTTTTATGCCACTAGATGGCAGCATTTGTTTTTGTGTCAGCCTTTCTTCAACTTTTTAAGCCTTATTTTGATAGGGCACATCCTAGTCTTCTGTATGAAGGTCAAATGTTCATTAACATATATTTAAGGTTGAACTACATTTATCTTTTGTCAAATAGGGCTCCATTTCTGATGAACAGGCCTCCACCGACGAAGTAAGAAAGCTGCAATATGACCTTAAGGATGTATGTATTTTCCAGTTAACGTCCAATGACTGTTTTATTTGTCACTTTCACTTTGTACTCTGTATGTGCATTTGTTTCTAATGAAGATGTTTGGCTATGTACAGTAAACATGTCTTGCTGAGTGTTTCTGCTTTGGAGCCATCCCACTGGCTCAACACTCCTTCTGTCTCTCTCTGTTATGTGCTTCTCATTATTTATTTCATCCCCCGAGGCCTTGGAAAAGAACAAGCAGTGGCTGGAATATGACCAGCAGAGAGAGGCCTATGTGAGGGCAGTTCTGGCCAGAATGTTATGGCTGGAGAAGCAGCTGAACGAGGCCAATAAGGCGCGCTCGCAGCAGCACAATGAGGACTATTCAAATGGTAAGCCTGAGAGACAGTGGGCCATGAGCACTCACCACTAGGGCAAGAAGGGGCAACAGACTGCCACAACAAGGTTTTTAAGATTTTGAGATTGATAGAATCAGCTCCTTTTAATGTATCGTACAGAAAACCACATTCTCTTTACTATATAGTTCTTGCTTAAGGCTGCATGTTTTTCATTCATCCTCTGCCATTTACATTACAGTGAATATGCGGATAAGCCAGATGCAAGAGCACTATGAACGACTCTTAGAAAAAGCCAAAGATGAGCTGGAGGTGCTCAGGGATAGGGTGAACGAGACCTGCCAAAACCTGACAATGACCGAAAACATGTGAGTCTCCTCCAGACAAATAAATATTATAGTTTTCAAAGTTGGAAAATTTAACAGTGGTTGTCAATTTTGTGGTGGACCTTTTGATTTGTAGGTGCAAGAACAAGGAGGAGGAGGTAGAGGAGCTCAAGCAACAGCTGCAGAGTGAAAGAAGCAATAAAGAGGCAGCAGAATGTCATAGTTGGTCTGAGATTGAAGAGGAACACCTGACTGATGAGACCAGAGACCTGCGGCACAGACTCAGTGAGGAGAAGCGCAAGTCAGCTAATTTGGAGCTCCAGGTACATCTTCAGGAAATATGAAAAAGGAACTCATACAGTTAATATACGAGGGAAGACATTTCCTATTAGAAAAAAAATAATCTTTCTCTTTCTTAGACGAGCATCCGGGATACGTTTTTCAAAAACCTTCACCATGCAGACCAGAGAAAGATTGCAGCCCTGCAGCGGCAGGTATGATCCAACCTCTTACCATTATTAACTTGCATACATTCTCCATTGTAATTAAACTTTTCTTTTTTTAAATTATAGATCAAGATTTCATCCCAGGACCTTGAGGACGAGAGGCAGGATTGTTCGTATTTAAAGGAGCAAATGGTCAGTGTTCTGAAGATGATGCAAAACACTAGAGGCCATCAGGCAAAACTATCAAAGGTTGGCATGAACAGAGAATGGTTAAGTAGGAAGTTTATCCCCACTTCTGAAACTGCATGAATTGAAATCTTGGGGGCAGCATAACATCTTAAAGACTCAATATTGTCATATAGAGCCTCTTATTAAATGTAGGTCCAATATAACTTGTCCTCTTTCTTTGCTTTGGTCATGAGGGACATGTCTTGCCCCTCATTTGTTAAATGTGATGCTATATTTACCAGCCAGTTGCTGATCTTGTTCATCTGCTGTTTGGCGCTGGACAGGTAGTATAGGTCGGCTTTATCTTTGGTTTTATGTGCTGAAAACAGCTGCCTGCGGACAACAGAGTTCTTCAAAATTAAGAGCTCTTCAAAATTAGTTTTTAGAAAAAACAAAAACAATGAACCAAAGTAAACAAAAAGGCTCCATATAGCTAAAATAAATTTAAGAGTGTAATGCAAACATTTTTTGTTTATGTGTCTGTAGTCTGTTAGTAACCCCTTTAAAAGGAAAAACAATAATTTGATCCATTGTTACTATTAAAATGATCCATTTATGCAGCTTCAAGTTTATTTGGTGCAAACTGTTTCATACACTCAGAGACTTATTAACCAGAACTGGTTTTTGACTCAATTTGCATTAGAGAGGACGGCGGGATTGCAGCCCATGCAAAGCGACACCCCCACCATCCCCACCCACCAGAGAGAGCCGCCGCTCGTCTCCTCACAGCAGCGTGCAGGATGGAAGCTGTCTGGAGTGCCCGATCTGCCAAGCCCAGTATCCTGTCAGTCACTACAGAGAACTGACTTACCACCTAGAAGTCTGTCAGAACTGAAGAGTTGAGCAGAATTCCTCTTCTGTTCAGTGTTTTCTGTTGTTTGAAATCTCAATAAACTACAGATTTAAATTGCTAAGGTTGTGATTCTGAGCATTAACTGGACCAAATATTCTTTGTTTATCCCAAAAATGCTTTCTTTTCTTTCTTTTTTTTAACATGTATTTTTGGGCTTTTTATGCGTTTATTGGAAACAGGACAGTGGAAAGAGGTGAAAATCGGGGAGAGAGAGATAGAGTGGAGAATTTCATGCGGGAAAGGAACCACGGGACTGATTTGAATCCAGGCTGTCTGCTTCGAGGACTACGGCCTCTGTACATGGGGCGCCTGAATCAACCACCTGGCCACCTGCACCCTTCAAAAATGCTTTCTCACCTTACCAGAGGATTTTTAGTTGCTCTCGTCAATGAAAATATCAATATCTTTTACCATATATTTATTGGCAAAATATTATACTCAGATATCCATGGTTCTTAGATGTTAAATCCTAAAGACCTCATCTCTTCTGACTTTTGCATTATGAGGTTAACTTTTCTAATTTTAAATGAAAAATCCTGACGACTATTGTGTGGATTTTCTTTTATTCCTGTTTTTTATCCAGCTCAAGATATCAGGTCAAAATTGAAATTTGCTCATTACATTGTTAATGTAATATATGCAAATGAACAATCTTCCCATCAGCCTAAATTGTCTTTAGTGCTAATCAGTTATTTATATCATGAAAAGAATGAAATAATTATTATGTGTGACCCTTGGTCAAATCATGCTGATGTAGGAACTTGTCCCTGACCAGGTTTCATACTGTTCGAACCAGATGAATAGCTCAAAACAGCTTGTGGTAGTTAATCCCTTCCCTGTACTATTTAAGGGAGTGGATTAGTATTTCTAACAGACAATATGGGGAGTGTGAGGTCTGTGCTGTGACTGAGAGCTCTGAAAGGGAACATGACACAAAGAGCTAACCAACAGCTTAAAGATGAAGATGCTGATATGGTTTAGTCACCTGTTAACCTGCTTGTGCCTTTCAGGTACATTTTGAATACTGAGCATGGTAATAAGTTAATTGAAAGGACGATGTGTCTTTGCTACAAAGTACATCCAAAACAAATACTTCTCAGCTACATGCCTCTAAATAAAAACGTATCTCTGTTGGATTTGAATGAGGTGAATGCCCTGCTCACTTACTGTAGCACTACTCCGGACGTTCACCTCATAATCTAATTCAGAGTGTAAATAAAATGGCCTCAAGCTAATGAGATCGCATTTAGCTTATTTGCAATTTACACAGTATAACTGCTGAACAGTTGCATTAATCAGAGATTAGAATTTGGATTAACCTTCAGGTGATTCGGATAAATCTCAGTCGACATCAAATCATATTATATTGTTATTTCAAGTAGATCTATTCTTACAGAGGATGTCGCTGTGTTTGATATTTTTGGATAAGTTCAAATGAAAAATAGTTTGCAAAAAAATATTGTGACACATTTTAAGTCAAATACATATGAACATCCTTTCAAAGGTTTGAGCTGGAGCAAACAGCATCATAAAGGTAGGCCATTGCGCTCTTCACTCCTTTCACTTGTGTAGTAATCTCTAGGAGCAAAATCCGCATGCATTTGCAGTAAGACCCCTAATAAAGTCTATTTGGACATTAAACCTCACACTGATGTTATGCACTTGAAAAAAATCACGTATTTTGCCCTCTCTTCTGAGCTGCACTGCGCAGATCATGTTGGCAACACTATTGTAAAGACCCTGGCTAACACTGCTGTCCCTCTTGTCTCTGTTAAAACAGTTGCAGTCCTGGTAACCCGGGAACGCACACTGGTTGCCAACAAGACCACTCTGACCTTCAACTTGTTTGTATAGCTGACATGCAGTTCATCTATTTTGTTTGTATGTCATCTCTGTGAGCGCCTGTGTCACCATCGCTACCTTGATCTCCATCGGTGTAAAAGGAATGGCAGACCCTGCCCCTAGTGAACCCCAGGATTACGACCCAAACTGTCTCCTTCTCGTCCTTTACTCCACTCCCTCAGACGATTCTTTAAAGTGATAGAAGTGGATTTCCCTGAAATGGTATACATGGTTAACAAATAAAGGGAAAGCAAAGGGTCCACATTAATGTTTATTTTTTGTGTCTTTACCACAGGAACTTGTACACCTCTAGCTCAAGTGGCCAGACACAGCTGAAGGGGTTCTGTGAAATGTAGGCTTCGCTGCCCTATGTGCCTTTCTCCCAGGTCATTTACTGCAAATTATATTTCACCATGGACATATAGAAAGACTCCATGGATGTTTAAACCTGGTTAAAAACACAATAATAAGTTCGATAGGCACGTGTAGATGAATGCAGGATACATATATCATCACTATATCTCTTTCTTTCTTTCCACCACAACATTTTAAGATCCAGATGCACAGGAATCTATATTATACTGCTGTGTACTGTTCTGATCCGATTATCACCTTAACTTTGCCAGGAACTTTCTGGGTCACCTTTGTGTCTCCTCTGCCATTTTCTTTTGGGTGGTAACATTCACAAAGGCCATCTCAACCCTAAATCCCACGCAAACTTGCAAAAAGCACAAATATATTTGCCTGCACCTCTGCTGACATACTGGCATTACTTCAATGCTTAAACTAACAACAATGAGATGATTAATATTCTAATGTATTTTAGGATTGTTTTCAGCTTCCAAAGCTTAGGTAATGAATCCAAGGAGATGACTTATATTCAGTCTATTTCACAAAATTGATTATTTTTAAACATGCCATTGGCTTCACATTTGTATTAACTTGTGGGGAAGTAAATGTCTCCCAAACAGATTACTTTAACAAACGAGAGTTTGCCGGCCAACAAAGGTAATTAAACTCCACGCAGCAGTCAACAATCCCCTTAATCCTGTCAGTGGTTAAATGTAGCTTCCATCAAACAGAACCATGACACCCAGGCTTGTCTGGAGGAGCACTTCTAGTTCAACTCTGATGTCAAAATGACCAGAATCAGAACTTGATCTGAATGGACCAGCTCTAGACCAGTTATTCCAGCTTGTTTGTTGTCACTGTATCATCACATTGATCACTTTCTCTCATACAAAGCTTCTCAGACACCATAAGACACTTAAACACAGCTTTTATCATGTAGCCAATGACCCCTCTCGCCTTTTCCTGGTATTATAGTTATGGTATTATCCTTATCCTCTTAAAAATCCTACAGAATGACTTCCCACCTCACTGTTTCAAATGTATCAACATTTTTTGTTGTTGTTACCCTTCCAGAAGTGTGTACACAACATAATTAAAAAAAGGCATGCGTCATTAATCTCGATATGTTATCAGATGTTTTCAGGAAACTCCTCAGGAATAGTTGCAGTTTTGACCTCTTGCTACCTGCCCTCCTCTACAGTTCAGGTCATACTAGGGGTTCCATAACTCACCTATCACACCCCTAATGGGATTAGCCCCTCTGAAATGACAAGTGGCTGGATTTACAGTTAAGAAAGCTCAGGGGTTTATGACTCTTGCGTCACAGTTATTAGTGCCCCCTGGGATCCCCTTACCAGTAAGCCACTCTCTACCTTCTGTTACCGAGGAGGAGGTTGGACCTGCTGCTTTGATCCTGTGATAGTAGAGGGTTTTGAGAAATGTCACAGTAAGGTCTGCTCTGCTGCATCTTCTGGAGGACATTACTACTCTACTCTTCCTCCAAACATCTGTAAAGGAGTTTTTTTTTGTGTGTGTGTGCAGCTTCATCTATAACTGGACAACATGGCAGACAAAGACACTGTAGAGAAGTTCCTTGACAACAACCCACAGGTCGCTAAGGAGTACTTTGAGAAGAAGGTCAAGGCAGAAATGATCACTGCTGCCTTCAACAACCAGGTCCAGGTCAAAGAACCAAGCTCTTACAAGGATGTCTCCACCATCCAGGAGGCTGAGTTCATATTCGAGCTCTTAAAGGAGATGCAGAGCACCAACCCGATGGAAAAAGCCCTTCACAAAGTTCTACAGAGGATTGCTCTACTGATCCAGGCTGATCGTGTTAGTTACTTTGGCTACAGGGCTCGTAATGGAGTACCTGAGCTGTCCACCATCCTCTTCGATGTGACGCACAATTCTCCATACGAGAGAAATTTTGTGAACCCAAATTTAGAGATTGTTTTTCCCACCGACATGGGGATTGTCGGCTGGACGGCACAGTCCAAGAAGCCGCAGAATATTGCTGATGTTAAGAAGGTGAGCTAATGGCAAGGATTATAACTCCAAAATTAGACACGGACAAATCGCAAAGGTCATATAGTCAAACCAATCATGTCTATCTATATGCAAAGTTAAAGACTTTACAACTTTATTACAATGTTTTAAAGAGCACTGGATCAAGATCGAGAATGTAGAGATGAGCAAGTCAAAGATATCTTATTTCACATCCATCTCGTTGTGTTTTCACGCTTAACCTTTAAATGACCTTCTGTTATTTCCAGGACTCTCATTTCAGTGACTTTGTGGATAAACAAACCAAATACACCACCAAATGCATGCTGACCACGCCAATTATGTATGGAAAGGAACCCATTGGTGTGGTCATGGCGCTCAACAAACAAGGTGCAGACCAATTTTCAAAGAGTGACCAGGAGGTGAGTGGACAGGATGCTTGTTTTTATCATCTTCAACAGAGTATGTGCACTGGAGGTTAGTGTGTTTGCCAGTGTGATTAAGGAAAACAAACTCCAAAATATTACACTCAGTTAGGATAAGAGGAAAAATGAAAGTTAAGGATGAAGGGTTTGTTGCAGACAAATCCCATGCAAGGGTCTCTTTGTTATCCATGCTTCAAGGGAAACCTGCCAATTTTAGCCTACCAGCTTCTGGTCTCTGACCTATATTTAGAGGATTGTCTTGGTACTTTTGGTCACTGTTATGACAGCTCAACTTATAATCCTTTTAGACTGGGGGGGTGGGTGAAGCCCAGACATTTTTTCTAGTCTTCTATCAATGCCTCTTTTCAATTGTAGTGGTTCTGTAAGAGAAAGTGTCCACAATCTGTTGTGATTGACAAATATTAAAAAGAGAACATGTGATTTATGACACTATGATTCTTTCCTGTTCAATCCCAGCTCTTCAATAAATACATGACCTTTGCTTCTGTGGTCACTCTCCAAGCCCACACTGCTATGATGTGGGATGTCGAATCCAGGAGAAGCCAGGTAAGAAAAATAAAACACATGAATAAATCCACATAAGCTAAAATATTTGGCCACTTCCTCCATTTTTACCTTGAAGACTCAAAGGGCCATCCTATGAAAGTCATGAGCAGTGATTGTTTTCTTTGCTGTAGGTTCTGCTGTGGTCAGCCAGCAAAGTTTTTGAAGAGTTGACAGATATTGAGAGGCAGTTTCACAAAGCTTTATACACAGTGAGGACTTACATCAAGTGTGAGAGATACTCAGTGGGGCTCCTGGACATGACCAAAGAAAAGGTTGGTAAAGACTTTCATTTTGTCTTTATATGAATCAATCAAGCAGTACCGTACTGTACCATGATTCTGGCCTATTTTCCTACAGGAATTCTTTGACGAGTGGACAATCAAACTAGGCGAACAGGAGCCGTACAAAGGCCCCAAGACACCTGACGGCAGAGTAAGTGCAAAACATTGGTTTGTTTTGTACAATAATTCTCCACCATTGGCGCCTTAGAGTTTAATAAAAAAGTGCTTCAAACTTTTAGGAAATCAACTTCTACAAGATTATTGACTACTTGCTTGAAGACAAAGAGGAGATCAAAGTTATCCCGTGAGTATCATTATGTATTCTAACACCAGTATGGTATGCCTTTTTATAAAGCTATATTTGCATATTTTTAGAGGTTTACTGGTCTAAAGAAGTTTGCTGTGGCCCATGTTTTATTCTCTTCACTCACAGCGGCCCCCCTGCTGATCACTGGGCTCTGGTCAGCGGTCTCCCATCATATGTAGCTGAGAATGGATTTGTAAGTTAAACTTTTATTTACATTGGTTTTGTGCAAATGTTAAACAGCTTGGTTCATGGATCTGCTGATTCCCAATCACACATGAACGTTTTTTTCTTCCTCCTAGATCTGCAATATGATGAATGCTGCGGGAGACGACTACTTCCAGTTCCAGGCGAGACACTTTTTACTGACAAGTGGGATTGATTTTTGTTTTTGTACAACACAAAGTTCCCTGTGATAATCCGGATATTGTATTTGACAGAAAGAAGCAGTGGATGAGTCCGGATGGGTGATTAAGAACGTCCTGTCGCTCCCTATCGTCAACAAGAAGGAGGAAATTGTTGGTGTTGCCACTTTCTTCAACAGACACGACGGCAAACCATTCGATGAGAATGATGAACAAATCACAGAAGTAGGGAAAATATCTCTCATACCATTATAATGCATCCCCAGAGTACTGATTATGTTATTGACATCATTTGACTTCACTGACATTTGGACAAAACGGCATGTTTCATCTCTTTGATGATCTTGTCCTGTACTTGTGACATTTGTTTATTTATTTATTTTCAAAAAATCATATCCTGCTTTATTTTTTTACACACAAACAAATGAATCATCGTTATTGTTTGGCGCAGAAAATGTAAAATGACGTTTCTTCAGCATGCTGTTATTCGACGCGCCTTTCACCTACACAGTGGCAGCAGGAACAGACATTTAGATGTATAGGAATAATCTTGTTGCTGATGGTCTCTCTTGCTTTAGGCATCATTATTAATTTCAGTCTGTTTCATTAAAAAAAACTCCTCACAGGGGGCATTAAAGGATAAGTTAACTAGAAGTATTTGTTTTCAGTACAAGATTTATAAATAAAATACAGAATTCATTTGTTTCATATTTTTGAATGTCACTAGGCTCTGACCCAGTTTCTCGGCTGGTCCACTCTGAACAGCGACACGTACGACAAACTGAACAGGACAGAGTGGAGTAAAGAAATTGCTCAGGAAGTACTCATGTACCAGACAAAGGCCACGCCGAATGATGTGCAGACCATCCTGGTGAGCTGCTGCTCCAACTGAATGTAACTACAGACCTCAAACAGATTACTAGATCAAGCATCCGGTTAACTTTTCATTCCCCCGCAGAAAACTCAAGAGAAGTTTGGCTCTGCACCAGAAGACTGTGACCAGAAGGAGATGTACAAACTGCTGGTAAGCACTGCTGTGTGGAGACTAAAACTCTTCCCTTTGTTTGTGATTAGAAGCTGACTGTTTGCTTTTTCTTTCCAACCTTCAGAGAGCCAGCATCCCTGAAGCCAAGACCGTGGAGCTGATCGAGTTCCGCTTCAGCGACTTCCCCTTGTCAGAGTTGGAGCTCATCAAGTGTGGCATCCGCTGCTTCTTCGAGCTGGGGGTGGTGGAGAAGTTTAAAGTCCCAGCTGAGGTATAACATTTAGTAGTCAGGAAAAGTCTCTGTACTCACCAAGCGACAACCTCCGGTCTTGAAAAATGAATTCAATGCAGAAGTGCAACATCCTGCAGTTCCTCGAGTGTCTGCTTGAGGATTGCTCCAGGCAACCACGTTAGTCACATACACATTGCTGGCAAAAAAGTTGTTTTTACAGCATAAATTAAAAAGTTTACAGCCTGGTACAGAAAACAAAATAGGTCTGATTAGTTATAATCCTCTCTGACACACGCTGCATGGGAGGGTGATTTTTTTTTAAAACGACTCGCAGTATCCGTAGTTGTAGCTGACATGATTGACAGGTGGGCGCGGTGTAACCCCTCAGCTTCGGCCCTAATCCTGTGGTTAGGTGAGATAGCATTTCCAGCATGGCGGTGGCGGCGGCTGACGATGAGCCTCCGGATCCCCCCTGCTGTAACAGGTGGCTGACGTCACTCAGGCTTCGTCCATTCATTTTTACAGTCTATGGTACTCACTCAACAACCTCATGCCTCTGTTCAAACACCATACGACTCGACGCGACACCTTATTGTCCCCTTGGGGAATTTAGTCTTAGACTCAAGTGCTGCACACATTTAGCTTCCTCTCCCGTAGAATCAATAAAAAAGATCAATAAAAATCAAATCAGACAAGTTTGGTTCATGAACAATGCAGAGACACAGGAAGTGCCAACAATATTTGTGTAGTCTAATTTCCAAGTCATTTGGCTCTTGGATTAAGCCATTATAATGATTTGCATATTTGACAAAAGGATGACTTCATAATCTGAGATGCTGAATTTGAGTCATAGGTTTTTTCTGGATCTACTTTTTTTTTTTAAACTGAATGCAAAGACTCATTGCAGACCTGTTTTTTGTGCTTTTACCTGTCATGTAGATCCTGACACGATGGATGTACACCGTTCGTAAAGGATACCGTGACATCACCTACCACAACTGGAGGCATGGCTTCAATGTTGGACAAACCATGTTCACCCTGCTGCTTGTGAGACTGAGTTCTCATACTTCACTTTATTTTCAGTTAGTGAAAAATAAATGGCATAACACCGGGTTTTTCTTCCCACTTTCTCAACAGACAGGTAAACTGAAGAGGTATTACTCTGATCTTGAGGCCTTTGCCATGGTGGCCGCTGGATTCTGCCATGATATTGACCACAGAGGAACCAACAATCTCTACCAGACAAAGTACGGTTTTTTGAAGGTCATTTCTAGGCGACATTAAGAACAAAAAGTTGTCCAGAAACTAAACAAAGTGACTTTTGTCTTCTTGTTCTGGTGGACTCTTGTAGGAGTTTATCTCCTCTGGCAAAACTGCACAGCTCCTCAATTATGGAGCGTCACCATCTCGAGTACAGTAAGACTCTGATGGAGAATGAGGTGGGTCCTTATCATGTTTACATATTAAACAATAGTTAAAGCTTCCAACAGATTATTTCTAACTTCTCTCTTCTGCTGACATTCACAGGACCTGAATATCTTCCAAAACCTTCAGAAGCGTCAGTTTGAGACCGTGCAGCATCTGTTTGAAGTTTGCATCATCGCCACCGATCTCGCCCTCTACTTCAAGTAAGTAATGTCCCAAGTTTGGTTCCATCAAAAGTAAATCATAACTTCTGGGTCCATATTAAAATCTTTCAAGGCCAAGTTTTGAAAAGATCTGACAGCCTTCTTGTCTTTCAGGAAGAGAACGATGTTCCAAAAAATTGTGGAAAGTGTTGAAGGGATTCCAGAAGAGAAAGAGAAAATCAGCTTCATCGCGAACAATGCAACTAGGAAGGAAATTATCATGTAAATGGGTCAATGAGCACGTTAAAAAACATACTTTTAAAATCATTGTTTTCTTGAGGCTGTTTTTCATTGGAAGAAAATGTCTCTACGCAGGGCGATGATGATGACGGCTTGTGATCTGTCGGCCATTACAAAACCGTGGGAGGTTCAGAGCAAGGTATGATCCTGTCAAATTGATTTTAACTTTCACCTACCGGTATATGTTCTGATTGCTTCTTCTGATTGCTTCTTCATAGGTCGCTCTGATGGTGGCAGCCGAATTTTGGGAGCAAGGAGACCTGGAGAGGACAGTCCTGGACCAGCAGCCTATTGTAAGATCTATAAACTATGCTAATTGTTAAGATATGTGCACTGAGTATGTTGTCATTATTCCCTAACAGTACATTTCTTCTTCTGCTTCTTCCTCTCCTATAGCCAATGATGGACAGGAATCACGCTGCTGAGCTGCCTAAGATGCAGTGTGGTTTCATTGACTTTGTCTGCTCCTTTGTATACAAGGTATCTAATTACAAATATTAACATGAACATTTTCTATGAATACACAACTTTGTGTATGTTTTTTTTGCAATGAATTTTCTCATGCAACTTCTCTTTTGTTGTTTGATTGTCAGAGCATTAGTGTTTATCTATATGTCTGAGGTTTGGATCTTAATGTGTCTGGGTTTTCTGTGTTTTTGCAGGAGTTTTCTCGCTTCCACACAGAGATCACCCCCATGTTCGACGGGCTAAACATCAACAGGGGAGAGTGGAAAGCTCTCGCAGACGTCCATGCGGCCAAGATGCAGGCTATCGAAGACGAGAAAAAAAAGCTGGAAGGTGGAGGCGAAACAGGTGAAGCCCAGATCTCTGAAATCATATTCATGTTTTTTTTTTTGCTCATTGTGTGTTTGCATTGTCAGCTGCCTCTTACTTTTGCTTTCTCATTTGTGTTTTTGTTTTGTTTTTCAGGTCAAGAAGGGAAATCAAAGACATGTGTTGTTTGCTAAACTTGGACGGTCCGAGCACTTATGAAAGGGTTGTTTGGATGTGTATTTGTATGGAGTGTGTATGTGCATGAGCATGTGTTCACAAATGAGGGAGTTCAAATGTGCAAAAATACCAAAATGATTTTTCTATTGTGGATCTTGCATCCCCTATTACAGAAGGTAATTGTAATCTGCACCAGTCCAAATACTCTGGAAACATACATTTAACATTTAACTTGTATATACTTAAAGAATGAATTAAAAGAGTATATGTGTATTATATTATAAATATTTTTACTGAACATAATTAAAGGGTCTTTAGCTCTCTTTCTTTGGTTTTGGACATGTGAATAGAGAATTTAAACTGCAAGTAAGATGTGCAGTCAGAGCGATTAAATCTGAATATTTTTGGAATATAATCTAAAAATAAAAAGCTCCTACTTTCTTGGAAATGGCGTTATTAGCTAAGTCAACAGTTCCTTTTTATTGTAATTGCAAGGTGTATATTTGAAACATATGTCTCTGGCAAATGGATGAGAGATGTAAGAAGATTTGACTGAATTGGATTTGGTTATAATCCACCTGGGCCCCCCAGGCTTTCTTGTTAAGTCCTCCGCTTAAATAAAGTAAAAATACTTGCGCCCTGCTCATAAGTCACAGTGTGCATAGTGCATGTGACATTAACAGACCAGGAAAGTGTCAAGTGGAAACAGGGCAGAAATCACAGTCGACCCACGAAGAGTGCATCATGGGAGTGTGAAACAACATAATATTAAAATGGTATGTTGGGATTTTTTTGAAATGTTAAGATTCATTGTCATGTCTCGAGAAGAGCTTATGAAATGGGTAGCATTTAGCAGAACAATGTCAGACTTTGTTCTATTCTTTTGACAAACTGTTTCTGTAATTTTAACAGACAGTTGCATCTCTGGGAATGATAGCTTTGCAAAGAAATGTACCTCTATCAAACATGTATAGATTTTAAAGCACAATTGTATGTGCAATATTATCATGTATAAGTTGTGAAAATGTCAATAAAGTTTATTTTCCAAATGCGCTGTATTTCAGTTTGTTGTTGTTGGTTGGGGGGGAGGCTGCATTTATAGTGCATTCTCACATTCAGCAAATCAAAAGTTGCAATCATGCAAACTCAACAGAAAGGGGAAAAAAAAGTCATTTTGCAGCATGGCTGAAATTCAGTAAATAAATTATGGAGTAAAAGATTTTCCTGATGGTGAACCTCAGCTTCATCAAATCAAAAAAGACTCACTCACCTGGCTCTGTGTGCACCATGTTAACAACTGATAGCCAGCTAAAAAGGCTTAAAAGAGCAGATCACCTTCTAATCAACTGCTAACAAGCTTACAGGAGGCCGAAGAAGCTGGATTCTAACTGGTGCCTGTTCTTGAGACGCAAATAGACTTTAATCTAAGGTTGTCAAATGTTCGTATACAGTTTAATGCCAAGTGTTTTATTTCAGATAGTAAAAGGAAAAGTACTGAAGCTTTTAAAAAAAAAAATAATAATAATATCCTCATATTTTGAATCCAAAACAGATGCAGAGAGAGCATCTGTGGTCCATTCAAATTTCCAGGTCGACAAAAACTGTCCCTTCAGTGTCTCATAAAGCTACAATAGTTATGTTTATGTCTCTTACAAACACAGGGAGCCGAGGGGGTAAGAAACACTGTCTAAATTGCACAAATCCAATGGAACAGTTCAAAGTTGCAGATGTATTTGTGCAATCAAGACAGTGTGCAGAATTTTGCCTGCAGATTTTTGGTAACTAGAAACCTAAAATAGCTGATTTTGAGTGCCTAGGACTTTTGTGTTTGTTGTTGTGGTATCAACAACAGATATCGAAATAGTCTGATTTTTTATACTGTTGTATATCGAAGTTGAAAACTCTGGTATTGTGACAAGACAAAGACTAAATGAACAAGAAAACATTAAAATCTTTCTTTTATGCTGCACTTTTCAAACCTAAAAATGTTTTTTTCTGTTGCTTCGCTCTCTTTCTAAAGCATGCAAATCTGTGCTTTGACCTTCTTTGACTGTTAGTTTGACCTCAGTATAGGAACGGCTAGAAGATGTTGTGGTGCATCATATGAGAAAAGCCCTCTGAGTTCATACAGTAACAAGAGAGAATATCGGTTTCAGAATCCTGGCGGTAACGTCAAAGGGTGTAAGCCAGCTTTGTAGACTGACGAAACACCTTAAGACAGCATTTAGGTGCAGAGGTCAAACAGCAACACTGGTGTGGTCACTAACGTGCTGCTTTCACTCGTGGGAGAAGGCTATAGTTTACATTACAAAAAATATAACAATGATGTTCAGTAATGATTAAAGTTGTAATTAGAATTTTGTAAAACTCAAACAGACAGGTAATTAATAGTGGTAGAATAATTTGAAAAGTAACTATTCAAAGTTCAAAAGCATGTGGAAAAACAAAAAAAGTTGCAAAATGACACATTAAGATACCATTATGCAGCTAAATGCAGGATACAAATGCTCTTAGTAAAACAAAAGAATAGTTTATTTGACTTACAAATCTGTCAGGAAAAAAATCTCTCTTGTGGCTGAAATCCAAGTAGAATCATTTTAATCAGCTGATTGCTCATAAATCAATCCTCCTCTGACAGGACTCTAACCTCGGCCCTTCATTTCCCTCTAGTGCAGGGGTGGGCAACTGGCGGCTTGGGGGTCCACATGCGGCCCCCGTTAACCCTCAACGTGGCCCTCGGGTCAATTTTGACATATCAACTAATTGGAAACATGACGAAAAACATGACAAAATCTGCCATGAAATCATGAAAACCAGAACTATGTCCATAATAATATTTGATCACTGGTATATGTTGAGTTAAATTTGAGACATTATTGACTGTAATTGTTTTTTTATCCTACAATTTGGCCCCCTGGCAGTGACAATTAAATGAATGTGGCCCTTGCTGTGACCAAAGTTGCCCATCCCTGCTCTAGTGGGATAGGTCTGGCTATCAGTTTGTGCACCTACAACATGTCAGAAAGGGAAAGTTTGGTTTGAAAACGTCCCATTTGAAGCTACAGACACGGTACTGATAATAGAGGTATGCATATAATTAAATCAAATATGGACTATAAGTATGAAATCAGATTAATATACATCCAGAAAGTCCATTAACTGTGTTCAGAAACAGCAGACTTTGATGTATCAATAGCAGTGGACATCCCTGTGGTCAAATACTTGCAGGACAGTGTGTGTTCTATTCTGGGGATGAATGATGGCATTTATGAGGCACAAGAACTATCCATCATCTTGCAGCACAACAATAATATCCAGTGTTCTCTGTTTAGTACAAAAGCTGCTCGTAAAATAAGACATTTGTTGCTCTCTGTCCATTCCAGCTTCTTCATAATCCACAATTCTCCTCTGTGTGTTTCCTCTCATAAGTCTCCTATAGAGTGTCCCCATCACTGGTAATGGCTTTAATCTTCATCCTTTCCCCTTATCACAGTATATCAGGATACCAGGAGGCATCTTCCAGAGCATGACCCTGTTACTATAAACTACATGTTGTTGTTTTTTTACAGGCAAATTGTATTATCGAGGTAAACAGATAGCAAATAGTGTAATCACATTATTGACATACAGAGGCTGGACGTCCTGAGCAGCATTTTCTATTCAGAGACGTTTTAAAACCAGCTGCACGTGTTACTTCCCAGAAGTGTCTGACGCATGAAGGCCTGCCAGACGCAGTGAGTAAACATATAAATCTTGTGACTCTGGAAGGATCAGAGAAATTAGATGATGAGGAAGAATTCCTAACAAGGCGTCTATGTCATGTCTGGCACAGCAGAAGAAAGGATGGCTATAAACCTGTTTTGGCTTTAATTTCACGGCAATAAAGTTGAAAAAAAAAATATGAAAGGATTGTGATTTTTTTTATGTGGATTTTTTTTGGAGAAATAAAGCTGATGTCATGCAGAAAAGCAGCATGGGAGCAAAGGGAGACCTGTCCTTTGTTTGTGAGGGGGTAGGCTATATGATGGGGGAGGGGGGTGATTTGACTGAGGGAGAGCAGATGTCAGGATGATAGGAGGGCTTCCCCACACCCCTCCATCACAACGCCACCACATTTTGCATCCACCAGTCGCCATGGAAACCAAAAAGCAAAGCAGGAAATAAATCTTCCTACTTCAGAAAATGTGACAACGTCTAGGCATATAATAGCAAAAATCTAATGTATGGCTGTCGAGGCAACACTACAGCTACATTTTAACGGCGAAAATTAATTTCTGCAGGTTTCCCAACCGCTTCCCCGCATAGGCATCCCGTGTGCGTCTGCGCCACACGCAGCAATCCGCTGGCTCATGTCAGGGCTTCATTTTTCTCCAGCTGATTCACGGGGGAAAAAAAACAAAAAACATAGCCTACACCACTCCTCGTCCGATTGGGTGGATTCCTTCTTCGGGTACCTTGCCTGACACGGCGAGTGTGGTGTTTGCAGAAATCATAGGCGTGGTTTTGGATGAAGATGCTCCGTCTGCTCCCGCTGGGATCCCCACCTGCCTTCACACCCGCGTTTATCACCAGCTGGTATTTTCCTGAGCCACTAGTGCGAGAATTTGATTAGATTCTACTGTTGGGGTTTTGTCACAGGGGATATTGATTTTCGTCCGGGGGTGCAGTGGGATTTGAG
This sequence comes from Labrus bergylta, assembly GCF_963930695.1. Lineage (NCBI taxonomy): Eukaryota > Metazoa > Chordata > Actinopteri > Labriformes > Labridae > Labrus > Labrus bergylta. Next base: position 23,276,282 of record NC_089204.1, read on the forward strand.
CGCTGTGGACGTGCCGGGCGCCCGGTTAATCACCTCCAGAACGGCGGCGGTGGCGCACACGGCACTGACTGGAGATAAACAAGAAAGAGCGGACAGCGCGTCGCTTGGCCTCCAGGCAGCAGCAGAAGAAGGAGCTTTAGAGGAAAAGGATCCAGAGAGGGGACCCTGGTTCATGTGCAGGGCTGTTCGACGCACAGGTCGCGCCCGCAGCGGTTCGCAAAGATGGGAATTATACGCAAGATGCCCAAAAGATCACATTGGCTCTGCGCATTTGTAGTGGCGTCTGTTTTACTTGTAGTGGACAGCAAGAGAGCCCGGCAGCCCCGCTGTCCCTCCTCATGTACATGTACCAAAGATAACGCGTTGTGTGAAAGCGCGGGGATGATCCCTCGCAGTTTCCCCACCGATGTCATATCGCTGTAAGTCATGTTTTCATTATTTTATAACTAAATCCGTAGCTGTGCTTTTCGTGGCAGATATTTTACGCAACATACTCGACTGATTAAGATGTGGATTTCTTGTGCACAGTTATGGAACAGACTGGAGTAACTGAGTGAGACAGTCTTGCCTGTAGTCTATTAAACCAGTGTTTCTGTGTGTCTCCTGCAGATCCTTCGTCAAGTCGGAATTCACTGAAATCCCGAAAGAGAGCTTCATCCACACGCCTGCACTGCATCTCCTGTGAGAAATCTCTCTGGAGGCTTTTTTTTTTGTTCCTCAGTCTTTGTTATATGCTGTCATTGATCAACGCCATGTTTAATGTTGAAGACAATCCACCTTCTCTGCTGCTGCACATAATTACAGAGTGGCTAAAACGAGAATAGGGAGATTAAACCAAAAATGTGGGCTTCTTATCGATTTTTTTTCCCTCTTATGAATTTTCATAGCATTGTAGAGCGTTTCCTCTGCTGGGCATCCATCCAAGTCTTGCCTTAAGTTGTATCTGTGCATGTTGTGAATCAGACCCTGGTTTAAGAATGAGCTTTGTGCATGGGGAATCCCTCCTTTCGAAGAGGGAATCCCCTCTAATCTGTCTCATGGGGTGGAGTATTGACTGTGTCACCATGGCCTTCAAAACAAATAAGCAGAAAAAAACAACCTAGATCCTCTTTGATGCAGATTCTATTTAGGAAAAAGGGGAGAGTTTTTTTTGTGTGAATCTAACACATGTCTATACAGCTGTTTAAGTGGGACAAAGGCTTGTTGTTAGCAGGAACAGTGAAATGTTTTGGGTCTCTCCGCACAGCCTCTTCACTGCCAACAACCTGGAGTCTATTAATGAGGATGCTTTCCTTGGTCTTCCCCATCTGGAGTATCTGTGAGTGGATAACAAATTTATCCTGGGGGCTTTTTTTTTTTTTAGAAGGGTAGATTATCTGTTATGCATTTATTAACTGAACACCTTTTCCAGGTTCATCGAAAACAACCACATCACGTCGATTTCAGCAAATGCTTTCAGTGGACTGAAAACCTTGGTGCATCTGTAAGTATATCTGTGTTTTTTATTCTTTTTGATCTGTGACAGATGAACGGTTAAGAAGCTTTCTGATATTTGTAACACTGGAACATGTTGTATGCCTGCTGGGGCAGGAAAGCTCTGTTCTTTGCACTGCAAAATGCTGACAACGTTCATTACACAACATTTGTTGCAACACAGACATTTCTCTACATGTTGCACAGCTGCTACCATGATTGTGAAGAAAATCACCTTCACTTTCTGACCAAATGAAACTAAGCAACATGAGGCATGAAGTATGTATAGACCTACAGTTTGATAAAGTGAGACGATTTATCTGTGCTGATTGTGTCCTGTAAATGTGTGTGTGTGTGTGTGTGTGTGTGTGTGTGTGTGTGTGTGTGTGTGTGTGTGTGTGTGTGTGTGTGTGTGTGTGTGTGTGTGTGTGTGTACACTAGTGTTTTCAGACAAGAAACGTAATCCTTCTGTTTTTTTTTATGTCTAACACGAAACTCAAAATGAACCTAATTATAAAAACGTCTGTTTCTGCAGCGTGCTGTTAATCTCCTCCGTCTGACACCTACCCCCACAGCAGGGGTGACAGACATAAAAATGAATTCATCTTTATGCTGATACATTTTCATTTCATAAAATAGTCATCAGTATTAACAACAGTCTGTGTCATAACCAGCTACAAACACCTCAGGAGCTCTAAATTATTCATCCGTCCATCCATGTAATTACCTCCATTTATTATTCGAGACTAATATGAGAAATCATCAATGATGTTTCCTGCCATCACCTGCACCAAAAATATGAGCACTGACAGCACAGGGCGTCCACGTTTGTATGATTTTACTTCTATGAAAAAGGTGAAAAACCTTGATTTAAAAAAGAGCTGCACGATTAAAAACACAATCTATCTATGAAAGAGAACTTTTATAACAGCAAAATATTCTTCTTTCCACACTTTTGTGACACAGAAAGCCATAAAATGGCTGAGGAGGCAGCTCTAAAAATAGCTTAATGTTTCCTCAAACTCACAATAAGCAATGTTCCCATGCCCTCAGTCTCCAAGGTGACAGTACGTGCTGAATTTCTTTATCAGATACCCATTGCCAGGAAACACTGCTAAACAAAGGCCCCATGGAGAGTTTGATTAAGACGTTTCTGGTACAGATGCACAGAGAAACAGTCTCATCTGTATCATTAGCATGTAACAGCAGAAAGAGGTAACAATGGACGCAGATCCATTGTATTTATGCATTTAACACAAAACAAGAATAATAAGTGTTTGAGAAGCTGTCATTTCTTCTTCTTTTTCAGGAGTCTGGCCTACAACAATCTGGAGACTCTGCCCAAAGATTTGTTCAAGGGTCTCGAGGCATTGACGAAAGTGTGAGTTTAAGTTCTTCTGTATTATCTTTAAAAAAAAATTGCACAGTGTTACATAACTTACAGAGTAATGTATGCCATCGTGGAAGATGAGTTCTTCTATATATAGAACACTTTGTCATTATTCCACTGCAGCCGAGGCTTGAAAAATGTGTGGGAGGTGCTTTTAACACCATTAAAATTACATGCGGCAGTGAGGAGAAGATGGTTTGCAATCCATCACACCCGAAGATCGTTAGCGCTATTTTATACTCCCTCTCAATATTAATAAGAGCACAGATTGAAGCGCTGAAGGCCGGATAGCAAAGCCTTCGTGACTGTATTGTTTGAAAATGAAGCCGATATATTGAGCTGAAAGCATTTCTGTTAGATCTTGAGGGGATGTGGATGTAAATTTGGTGGATTTCTCTTTTTCAGAGACCTTCGAGGGAACCAGTTTACCTGTGACTGTAAGCTGAAGTGGTTGGTGGAGTGGATTTACAGCACCAACACCACAGTGGACCAGATTTACTGCAAAGGCCCGGCCTCACAGCTGGACAAGAAAATCAACGACCTGGCGCCACAAGCCTTCGACTGCATCACAACAGGTGCAGTACAAACACCACTGCTTTTGCCATTGTTTTAAAGTGTGACTTTTTAGAGCAAATTTTGTCCAAGATGCTGACTGACAACTACTTTAGCATGTCCCGTTAGATCATTGCAGCCCTTTCATGTGTGCACTGCACTCCTGCTTTATCCTGGCATGGTCCGGGAGAAGGGTGGGGGGGTAAGGTTATATATAACACCCGAACTGAATTAAGTATTTCAAGTTGCAAGAGCCAGATGTCAGAGACAGATTATCTCCTGCTGTTAAGAGTTGGACATGAGTTAGGCAATTCTGGACAATTTCAGGATGTCTGGACATGTTCAGGAATGAAGTATGAAATGGAAAATTAGATGTTTTCCTTCACTAAGAGTTGTTAAACAGTCTAAATTGAAGTTTCAGAACTCTTCTCTTTTCATTACATGGGTTGAGTGTTGCTTCTATAGAGGGGATGTAACTACAATTAACTGCTACAGCCACTACAGACGACCTTGTTTAACCTTGAGAAAATTATATAAATACATCAAATAAACTTAAAGAAAGTATATTCTTTAAAAAGAAGGACTTGGGTCATGACTAAAGCTCCGAAAAAAATGTAACCACATGTATTGCAATAATGAAGCCGCCCTAGCAGAGCTAATTATCTTGAATTTTAAGGTAATTCTATGCTAGCAGAGGAAACATTACAATTGTGGTTAATGGAATCAAGTAAAACACTCTCAAATATCAATGAAAGGGAACTTACGCTTACAGTAGCTGCACACAAAGACAACACTGGAGGTTAATTGTCAAGAATTAACCATATGAGCATGTAGTAGCACATGGCACACAGCATGAAAGTCCCAGTTGAAAAGCGGGGTCCTGCTTAGGTGCCCATAATTATGCCTTACCATGAATGTCCAGTAAGGTGTGCTATGCATTGCCTGAACAAAATCATAATCCAATCTCTTGACCTTTTTGTCTTACAGAGTTTGCTTCCTACCAGTCCCTTAAGTTTGAATCCATATCTGTGGAGGCCTTTTCCTTTGAGAGTGACCAGTATGTGGTGTTTGCTCAGCCCTTCATTGGGAAATGCAGCTTTCTGGAGTGGGATCACGTGGAGATGGTCTTTAGAAACTATGATGACATTGACAGTAAGTGGGCTACAAGTTGAAAATAGGCTGTTTTGTGAGGAAGTTTACAGGTAAAGGTGTTTCAGTACCATTTTCCCCTGCTGATGGTGATTGGTTTCAGGTCATAAGTATTGGTACACATCAAGTGCTCACTTCCTTTTTACTGCACTGTTGTTGTTTGTAGTTTTCACTGGATAATCCACCAGGAAGCAGTCAAGTTTTGGTGGGGCTAATGAATCATGGTATCAGATCGGTATTACTGTATGTAAAATGAGGGTATACATTTTGAGGAGAAGCCTTTAAAAGTAGAAGAAAAAAATCTTCTTTAATCCTTTCCTTCTCTTTTCTAGGCACGTCCACCGTGATCTGCAAACCTCTGGTCATTGACAACCAGCTCTTTATCATCGTGGCTCAGCTGTTCGGGGGTTCACACATTTACAAGCGCGACACATCTGCCAACAAATTTATCAAGCTCCAAGGCATCGACATCCTCCAGATCCGCAAACCAAATGACGTCGAGACTTTCCGTATAGACGGGGAATCTTTCTTCGTCATAGCCGACAGCTCCAAGGCTGGTTTCACCACCATCTACAAGTGGAACGGCAATGGCTTCTACTCTCATCAATCGCTCCACCAGTGGTACAGAGATACTGATGTGGAGTACATGGAGATCTCCTCCAAACCTCACCTGATCCTGTCCAGCAGCTCCCAGAGGCCGGTCATCTACCAGTGGAACAAAAGCAGCAAGTTGTTTGATCGACGCACTGACATCCCAGAGATGGAGGACGTCTATGCCGTGAAGCACTTCCAGGTCAAATCTGACCTTTACATCTGTCTCACGCGCTTTATTGGCGACTCCAAAGTGATGCGCTGGGACGGGGCGCTCTTCAGGGAGCTGCAGACGATGCCCTCTCGAGGATCCATGGTGTTCCAGCCCTTCTCAGTCGGCAGCTGGCAGTATGCCATCCTAGGCAGCGATTACTCTTTCACACAGGTGTACCGCTGGGATGCAAAGAAGGGTGAGTTCGTCCACTTCCAAGAGGTGAACATCCAGGCGCCAAGGGCCTTCTCGCCAATCTCCATTGACAACCGGCAGTTCCTACTGGCGTCGAGCTTCAAAGGGAAAACTCAGATTTATGAGCATCTGGTCATTGACCTGAGCAATTGAGCCATTTTTTTAGATAGGTTATTTGACTGTTTTCTGAGATTGCTGAACAAAACGGAAAGGGATTCTTTGATTCTAACTTGAGCGAGGCAAAAATTTATCTTTTTCCTTTCTTAAATCTTCCAATGAAACAAGTGCATGTAAAGGCAACTGCATGTATCTCAGCCAAACCCCTTTGGCTGAGATACATGTGGAGTTCAATGCCTCTCAAGTTAGGATTAGACCCTGTATGTTGCCAAGACATTAATGCATGACCAGGGCCTCACACAGGCCGTCCCATTCTGATGAATGCAGCATCCACGCTCATAGATCCATTCAATCTTGCATCGGCCGGTAGGTTATTTTTCTGTGTGTTCAGCTTTTCATGTGACTCAGCAATGTTTATACATTTGTAATCTCATATATTTATCTACAAAATGTAATAATGAAATGGTACCTTTTAACCTATTAACATGTTTGAATGAACAAATCTGCCAAAACAAAAATGTTTACAATTTTTTTCTTTCTATCCACTTGTAAGCTAAAAAGATTTGTATTTGAGTGATACTTTTGTAAGTGTACGAGGGACCAGTCCAATTAAATACTTATTTGTTAGGAAGAATGATTTACATTTAAGTTTATTATTTTGAAAATATCAACAGATATGTTGTGAGAGAATCTTCCTGAAAAGTTACATTTTTACTGTCAATGATTTTTAATGTTTAAAGTATTGAAAATACAGTTTTTCATAAGAATTATTGGGGAGGTTTTTGGGGACATTTAGAACTATTTTCACACACTTAATGGACCTGAAATGAAAACAAAATAGAGGATATTGTTCATAATGTTTGACCTTTGACTAACATGTGTGCTGATTACAAACATTTTGTCATGATTAGGATTAAGTTATTGACTAATATCATGCTGTTTACAACCAATAAAGGTTTACATTGAAATGTTAACATCTCGTCTGAGCTTCCTGCTAGTTCAGTGTGAAATGCAGACACCGGGTCCTCAAGGCAAAACACATTGTCACGACTGTTTCATAGCTTGAAACTCTTGAGGAGATATTAAACGGTTATGAAGCAGACTGAAATGAATACTGATGTATCTGTATTACCAACAAAGACCATCATCATGAAGATTATTTCTATAGAAGTATTTTAGAGGCCAGTGTCACCTTTGTGTCAGATGAGAGAATTATCAGCACACTGTCAAACTGCATTTTGTATGTTTGTCCAAGCCAGAGATTCATTGTGAGTTACAGATAAAACACTTACAATAAGAAGGATGAGATCTTTGTCAGAAAACACTACCTAAAGAGATCAAATTTTTCTTGCTTGGTTCAAGGGGGGCGCCAAAATCAACAATTCCCTAAAGGTCCTCACAGGTGTTCTTTAAACCTGTGAGGACCTTTAAGGAATTGTTGATTAACCCTACCTGTATAATTTGATAACAAGAAATTAAATGAAAATATATACAAACAAATAAAATCCTTTTTATTTTCTCCAACAAAGTGCACGCCTCAAATCTACAAAGCAGCACATTACAATGTAATGGAATAAATACAACAAAATCTGCGGAGTTTAAAATGAAAAACAAGCAAGGAGATACACAAGTACCTGCATAATCACACTGGTGGCAGGATTAAATCAGGCTCTTCAGAAAGACTCCACAAACACTGCTTTTTTTTTTTTTCAAGTTGATCATTTTACTTTTCATGCTTTCTCAGTACTTTGGATAAAGACGTCCTGTCCTCCCCTCCTCTTTCGAAAGGAACCCGATTTGAACCCTGCCTTTTTCGTAAATTGAGGACTACCAAACTAACACGAAAGAAATACAGGTGCATACTCTCATGTTCATACACATCACCCTGGAAAACTTGTGCAACTGCAGCAGGATCTCCAAAAATCACCGACCTACTGCTGAGAGAAAATAAAGTGAACACATTTTCAGTTTGAACTGAACGTACTACTCAAGTCTATGTGGTGCAACTTAATGTTTTTTTCCGTAGGCAAATAAAATATAACATAAAAGGCAAGGGAGCACATCCCTTAATATTCAACAAAATAATTTAGTGCTCTTTAAATAAAATTAAAAACACTATTTTCATATGGTGGATCTTAAAAAAAATAAAAATAAAAACTCACAGACTGAAAGGATAATGGTTAGAGACATCAATTATATTAGGAAAGAACTCAAATCCCATGAAAAAAGACAGTATTGACAATTAAATTCTGTACAGAACGTAAAATCAATATACAATACAGTACCTGCAGATGTTATGCATACAGTACAATTCTCTTTTTACATTGTTTTAGTATGAGCTCCAGCCTGATCTATATACTGAGTTAACATAGGTGGAAAAGCGGCTATTTTTTAGCTTTCAGTTATTTTAATGGTTATTCAGCGAGGAGAGTAGATCTTGTAGTAGTAGGCATTTAGAAAAAGAGATTGGAAACATTATTGCAGAATGGTCATTTTCAGTTGCATACTGCATGTGTTACATGAATGTGTCCTTTGACGAGGAGCAGCGGGCCGATGACAGAGACAGAGGGCCGGACGGAAGAGAAAAAAAAGGGCGGGGTTTGCTGATTTTGCTGTCTCTCCATCACAGAGGTCAAACCTCGCGATATCTATCTGATCCACTACCCTGTACAGTACATTCATGGCCAGTATTGCACGTTACCAGCCGAGTCCACCCTGATTCTGCGCGGTGAGGACCTTCAGTGCTGAATTTTTGTCCTGTAAGTCAACACTAATCCAGTGATGAGATGAGACTGTAACCAGAGCTCAACAAAGACTGACTGGGACTCCATCTGCTCGTCACAGTTTGAGCTCGTTGGCAATTTTGCAGGCGATATTCTTAAAGGCGATGGACGTGCCTGATATCCTCTTAAAGCGCACGCCGTTGAGTGAGAGGCGGGGCAGCTTGCACACCTCCATCTCCCACTGGACCAGGTTGTCCTGGCGAGCGTCGCCATGGACGCAGAAAAGCAGGAAGCGCTCGCGCTGCTCGTAATCGCAGCTGTTGGCGTCCAGGACCTTTCGGATCTCCCTCATCATCTCGGCGGGCTCCATGGAGGAAGTGGTCTTCATGCTCCAGGTGAAACGCAGCGAGCGGGGCTTGGAGTCACGACCGTTGTCCTCCTTAGTTTCACCTGAAGCACTTCTACAACAATAGATAAAAGACAGAGGACAGAGAGAAAAAAAAACAGAGACGATGAAGGATGTAGAGGTGAGTGAAAGGTTTCCAGGAAATCTACATCTCAAGCAAATTCTCACCTTGGTGTTTCTGTCCTGGCACTGGCCTCTCCCTCACTAGGCACCCTGAAAAAAACCAGGAACACACACTGTTACTCCCATTTTAACACTTGTTTCCCCAACTGCTAAAAACACCAACCCATATTCACTGGACAAACAGAAGGGTGTCAGGCATCATGCCAGGAAAGAATCCACAGTCCTGGGTATCAGGGATCAGCACACAACGAGGTCACTGTGACGTCTCAAAGTTGATCTTTAACAATTACCAAATGCATCGTCCTGTCTACCTTTCCTTAATCCCCACTCACCTGCGAGGAGTGGAAAAGTGGCTCTCATTCTTATATTCAGGGTATAATGTGCCCGTGACTCTAAAGCTCAGCATGAAGAAAAGGGGAGAGTAAGGAGAGGAAAGCCAGCAACTTGAGAAGCAGATAACGTGGCTTAGCTTAGTACGGAAAGAAGCCGGTGAGCCGTGAGGTTTGTTTTTGAGGTGGACACAAGGGGAGGAAAATACACGGCATAACAAGGGTGTCAGTAGGTAAGGGTTTGGTGTAGTGGGCAAGTATGTAGGGAGTTAAAGTAACACGGGCCAAAGTCAGTCAAAGTAGGAATAGGAAGGTCTTTTAGGGTTTTTATTTGAACAGGGGGGACAGGTGCAGCAAGCGTTGTGTTCTCCTACCTCCGAGTTGACCTGAAAGACATAGCTCTATGCAGGGAGAAAAGGAGAGAAAGCTGTGAGCCTCTGCCAGGTGGGCCAGCGTGAAGGTGACACAAGAAGCCAACTGCTGTATGGATGAGGAGGCTATATCTTTAGGCTGTCATACCGACAGCAAAGGGTAACCGTGTGGATGTCTAAAAAGCTTATTAAGGATCTGGGATGTATAAGGGGACTGCTGGTTCTAAAAAGCAGACAGAGTGTGGATGTTTTCCCTGCTGTATAAAGTACAACTGATCATCTGGACATATTTCACCTGGTATATTCTAGAGCTTACTTGAATTTGAAGGTTTAATTTTAGCTTTTAAGCTTGACAGAGACAAACAAATGCAAGGCTGCTTTATTTATTTCCATGTATTTTTACTTTTAATGCATAAAGAATATCTACCTATACCTTCTCAATTTTAGGATTATAATCAAATATTTGAACAGCTACTCAATCCTGAAGTAATGCAATAGCCATTAGCCTAAAATTAGCAATTTTTAGCAATGACCTAGTTTAAGGGAAAAGTTCCAAAAAGCTCTTCCTATCACCTATATCTGTATATTTAGCTAATTAGCAAACAATGGTGACACTTATATTACAATTCATGTTCTGAATGCATGAAAATAGAATATAAAATGTAGTATCCTTCTTTAGTTTTTCCCCCAGTTCAATTAAAGCAACAAACAGTTTAGTGTGTTTAAAAAGTGCACTCAGACATTCCTCTAATCTTAATCAGTATGAGTTTGATCCAGTGTTTCATCCAGCTGAAAATATCATAAAACTATTTATCGCAAACCCTCAGACAGCACATGTATTAAAAAAAAAAAGAAATCCATGGGGCGACATTGGCCTAGTGGTAAGTTTGTGCACCCCATGTACTGAGGCAAGTGTCCTCAAAACGGCAAGCCGAAGTCGAATTCGACATGTGGCTCTTTTTCCTCTCTCTCTCTCTCTCTCTCTCTCTCTCTCTCTCTCTCTCTCTCTCTGAGTTTAGACTCTCTACTGCCTCTTTAATTCACACATAAAAAACCTAAATGAACCTTGTACGTGTAAGTGAAAAGTAAAAACCCTGTGTACCACACGTGTAGTGGTTTGTGTTAACCGACCTGCGGACGAACTTGGATGTGATCTTGCTGATGATCCCGGTGGAGGTGCCCCTGCGTTGCTGAGCGAGAGCCCCCGTATCGTGGGACAGTGTTGGTGAAGCTGGGGGGCCGTTGTAGGTGGCGCTGCGCCGGTCTCTGAGCTGAGCTCCGTGGAAAGTGCTGCGACTGGTGGTGCCCCGAGGGAACCTGTTCTTCTCTGGTGTGCTAATACTGTGTGCAGATGGAGAGTTGGAGGGACCCCGCGGAGAAGGGCTGCAAGGTGAAAGAAACAAAGTGACACATTTGAATAGTCTTAAAGTCAGCATACCATCTTGGCCGTGCTTTCGCGTGAAAAATGACACACATGGGACTGTTCCAACAGCTTCCACATGACGGGATCAGGCTACTCACCTGGCTTTGAGCTCTGTGTTGTCGTCGATGGGGGGCAGTGTGCTCTTCGAAGCATGCCCTGACGACGACATGGACTTGGTGTGGCGAGGTCGTGTGGAGCCTATTGCAGTCGACGGGGTGCTCCCTGACACCTCCGTTAAGCTGAGAACCAAGGATGAAGATAGTTCATTAAAACTTGGCTGTTTGTAGGATCTTGTTAGTAAAATGTGCCTTTAAGATTAGACTTAAAGGCTTAATGTGCAACTTTTTGAGCCAGCAGATGTCTCCCTTGAGCACCAGCATGAAACCAAAACTAGTCCTGTAGTCCTAGTCCCCAACTTTTAAACGCAAGGGGATGAGCCGCACTCACCTGCTGTCTTTGCCATTAGGAATAGCTGCATAGCGGTCAGTAGAGGTTCGCTCACACACGTACGTGTTCCTGCGAGTCATTGATCCGTTGGTCTGTTTGTGGAGGAGAAACCATGCTTTCTGAGTACTTCTCATTCATATTATTTTCTATAATATCATATTTGTTGATTAGCATGATCTAAGGAATGTGTGAGCAGTTTTGACATCCACTTCCTTGTAATATCTAAGAACAGAACAATGTATTTTCCCCCTTTATTTTACTCGTAGCGATTACTAAGTTCATGCAAGCTTAGAGAGCTTTATAAAACTGCTACTCATTACTGCTCACCCCGACAGCACTCGTAGTTTTCTTCCTCTCCTGCACCCCAAGAGGCGAAGCGGGAACGTCTCCTTTTGAGGTGCTGAGCTCCAGCCTGCGCGCTCCGTCCCACTCCTCCCTGTGGTCACTTTCCACGCTCAGAGCCTGGCCGCGCTTTGTATACGACACTGCCGGGGGCACAGACGGACCCACTGGAAGAGACACACAAAAACTTCAACACTTTTCTATAAACATAGCTTATTTCTAGGGCTTACATATCAGAAATGTTGAAACTATGAAATGACCAGACAAGGACATATTCTTTGTAACAAATAACATCAAGCAAAGCCACTCAAAGCCAGGATTTCAAACATCACCTGATACATCAAATGTCAAACTCTGCAACAACTCTTTGTCTAATACGTTGAACATATATATATATAGAAGCCAAGGTGAGCAGGTACAAAGCAAAGCTGTTCCCTCCTCATGCTCCTGAGGAAGCTGCAGGGAGGCACCCAGCCAGCAGATGGCGCCAGACACAAAGGCCCCACATGACATAGGAGGAAGCTGCTCCACCACTAGTGCAGTTTTAAGTGGAGTCACCGATATTTGCAGCTTAAAATTACCCAAATATCAGACAAAAAAAATACACATTTACATCTTTTCACCCCATAATAGTTAAAAACTAAATCGTGACAGACTAAAATGTGCTTAATTTTTTCAGTTCCCAAGAGAAAAGCTTACTTCCCTCAAAACCTATTCCTCATAATTCAGCTTTTCAAGATTACCAGGTGAGCTCGCAGAGGTCTAGTGCAGCGCTGATACCAGAACTGATCATCCTCAGTGACTAAGAGCAGCTTCCCCCTACACAGCACGCAGCCAGCCGCACTCTCAGAGCTGGGAAGAACGAGGTTACTTTACTTGGCTTCTCTACGATACCACCACCACCACCACCACCACCACCACCACCACCCTCATCATCCCCACCATGATCACTGTAGCGGCGCTGCTTCTGATTGGCCGAGATGCTGCGTGTGACCTTGGGATGGGCGGGGGAAATACTTGAGCTGTTGTTGATGTCACTGGTTGGTCGGGCTCGTGTACCCAGGATGCTGTTAGTCAGGGGCTCGCTCCCCTCGAACTAAAACACAGAGACACACGGTAAGGGATATGCACAGAGGAAATAGCAGCGTTTACTTCTCGTGATGTCATCATGATGTAAGAGATGTAACAAACTGACCTCTGGGGCTTTTCTGCCCAGTAGCAGGTAGGTGGCCATGACATCGTCGTACTTCTGGCCTTGTAAAGACTCTGTGATCTCATCTTTAGGGAAGCCCATCGTCACCATGAGCTCTGAGGGCGGGAAGATGTCAACATAAATCACACTGTCAGGATAGTAGGAATGACATTAAGCAACACACACACACACACACACACACACACACACACACACACACACACACACACACACACACACACACACACACACACACACACACACACACACACACACACACACACACACACACACACACACACACACACACACACACACACACACACACACACACACCTATTCTGGATGAATCAGTGAAGTCCGCCTCAGGCTCGATGTAAGGTTTAAGCTCCTCCTCCTCGTGACCCACATTCATCCAATGGTCTTTCATGATTTGCTAACAAAGAAACAACAATGTGTGTCCAGTGAAATTATTCACAATTATTTGAACTTCAATTTCATTCCTCTTTTCCTGGCAGATCATTAATCATGACTCACATCTTGTAATTATACGTTACGACGGTTGAGTGCAAAGACACAGCTGATTGTTGATTTTCTTTGTGTATCTTTTTGATCACACGTTCATCTTAGGCAGCGCAAACACATGTTATTAGAGGAGAACTCTTTAGTATTGAACTTCAGCCTAGTTTTGCGTGCAGGCGCGGTATTGACTCTGGTCAGAGTGAACTTGAATGGAAATGAAAACTAAATAAAGTTGGCAAAGGAAAACAAGCTACAACCATCTCTAATGATGAGCACACACTGACAGTACAGCGTCTGATTTGAATGCTATAATCAAAATGTTATGCTGGCTTAAAATAACATCTGAAACATCTTTTAATTAAAAATAGCGTTTCCAAATCTGACATACAGTAAACTGACATGTTCTGAAGGTTAATAATGAACACAATCAGCAGTTCTGCTGTCAGATGACACAACAAACAAACAAGCACGCTGCTCTGCAAAACATGTGTTGATGGTGAACAAATACACCTCCGAATATGGTAATATGGTGATACCTCCAAACTGCCTCGTTTGACAGGGTTGAGCACGAGTAGTTTCTTCAGCAGGTTTTCACAGTCTGTGGACATGTAGAAAGGAATACGGTACTTCCCCCGCAGGACCCTCTCCCTCAGCTCCTACATACACAGACAGACATTAAATGAGAAATTAGTGACAAAAGTAGCAACAAAAAAGCAGCATTAGTAATTTTTGCAGGAAACTGTTGACCAGGCCCTCAAAACAACATTATCCCCTTGTTGTAGGGTTGATATGGTGAACATGTTTTTGCCTCTTCTAACCTCTGAGGGGAACGTCTGTAACTTTAGCTTCTAAACCAAATCTAAAGCTAGTTGCTAACTGTTTACACGTGCAGGTTAAGGTTCAAATTTCACCCAAGGTTAAATAAAAAAAGTTGCTTTTTGAGATGGAAGACAACTATTTTTCTGATTAAAGGTGCCTAAAATACTCTTGATTTACTTTAAATTGTTTTCCCTTTACAAAGCCTCATGAAAAAAAACAACATCCAACATCTGACCAAACATATCTAATCAGACATTACAAATATTAGGGCTTAGGAATCTTTGGGTGTCTCACGATTAGATTTTGATTCTTGGGGGGAGGGGTCACGATTCAAAATGATTCTGGATTCATGGATTCAAAGTCTATTTTTTTGTTAGTACATACTTCAGGATTTACTCCAGTCATCTGTGAGGCTGGCTGAATTTCTTGTTGCTCTATTTGGCAGTGTACTCAGTTAAAGAGCTAGTCTTAGCACTTAACAGGGAGTGACTGATTAGCCCTCCAAAAAATTATATTTTTTTGGAAGTGCAAATGTATTCTGGGCTTATTTCATGATGCAGCACTCAGTTAATTGTCTGCCAGTTTTAAACCACTTACCCGCCCGTTTACATCATTTACAGTCATTTGATCAATTATTAATGTGAAAATATTGATTTGTGCCGTTTGTAAAAAGCCCATGGATCAATCCGCCCAACCATGCATATCAGATTTTCACTTTTCTTTACCAGCTGGATTCATTATGGTTCCAAATTAAATATTCAGCTTCATTATTTAAGACGTGTGGATGAATCCGCAATACTACCAAACAATAGATGCATGAAATTTGACTATTCATTCAAACATTTTAACTGATTATGAAACGCCTATGGTCGTTTCCAGAATATGTGTTGCTGCAATTTTTTCTGCACATTTGGAAGTAATGAATAATCAATAGTCATCATTTTTTAAATAGCAAGCATTTAAAGTCAATTTCTCTTTTTTAAAGTTATTTTTTGGCCCTTTATTGCATTTATTAGATAGAACAACTGAGGAAAAGAGAGTTTCTGTCCTTTGCTTGCCCCCTTACAAGGACATATTAGTTATTTTCCAGCTGGCAAATGTTTCAGCCACATTGAATAAAAAAAATAATAAAAAAAAAGAGAGCTTGGGACAGAATTCAAACCTTCTCACTACTACACACCTCACCAAAGTCTTCTTTATGAAATATATACCTAGAGATTCAGGACTTTATGTTATGATGGTGAAGTGGGTTATAACTAAATATCCAGTAGAGAGATAATAATATAAAAAATACAGTCAGTCATACATATCTTAGTCATACAACCTTTAGATTCTGTCCGTCAAAGGGCAGAGATCCGCTGACCAGTGTGTAGAGGATGACCCCGAGGCTCCAGACATCCACCTCTGGTCCATCATACTTTTTCCCCTGGAAAAGTTCTGGAGCAGCGTACGGCGGGGAGCCACAAAAAGTGTCCAACTTACTGCCCACAGTGAACTCGTTACTGAAGCCAAAGTCTGCGATCTTGATGTTCATATCTGCGTCTAGCAACAGGTTCTCCGCCTGAGGAGGGGAGAGATGGTTTTAGATATACAGGTATTATTTTTTATTTATAATTTATTTAAATACAACACACACATGCCATTACTGTAATCTACATGTGAGAAATAAAGAACTCCTCACCTTAAGATCCCTGTGTACTATCCTCCTCTGGTGACAATACTGCACTGCCGACACAATCTGAAATATATCAAGAATTTCATAAACCACTATATTAGTAATACAAGTATTACAAATATTAAGAGAGACGATGTACGAAGTATTTACAGGAATAAAAAAATCAAATAGAAGAACAGAATTACAAGAAATATATCAAACAAATACAATAATAACTGAAATTATTTACACAAGTTTTAATCTATTAAAAATAACATATACTGTGAAGAGTGTTTCATTTTTTTCAAAGCCCACTGCAACATCTTAAGTTTGCTTTTGGTTCAACACATTATTCAAAACGTAAGATGTTTTAAACATAACAAAGCAAATCCGCTTTCATGCTAGCAAGGCTCCACATTAGCTCCAGGTTAATAAAAGTATACATAACACAACATTATCGTGTAAATTGTTGGCTTTTTTTCACAGGTTAGAAAACTAATCAAAGGTAAATATCATCAGGTAAGCACCTTATAGTCAAATTAATTCAATTTCTTCCTTGTTTCAAGCTGTTGAAATTCCCCTCATGTAGCTAACTTTGCTATTGTCCTCAGTATCGCTAACGGCTGATAAAAGGTAAAACAACTCATTTGTTAACCAATAAGCCTTCGTCACCACGCTACCAGTTCCTAGTTTACATTACATTTCGCGAAGAAATGACTAAATGCTAAATTGAAGTTAAGTTTTATATGATAAAGCAATTAGCCAGTAGCCATTCCAGCAAACCAATTTCATTGAATTTTGGAAAATGTAAAACCCAAATGTGTTTCATGCCAAAGTTTCTGGTGTCCTGTGACTCACTGTCATTGTGTTGCTAAGGCAGTTGACAGCAAAATTTGGCCATCATATGCAAGAATAGCCACAACGTCAATCAAATAGTCAACAACATACTGTTCTTTGACAAACGCCACCCACTCACTCTGCTCTCAGGCACCACGTGAACACTTTCACCTTTTTGTGTTGATCAACGGCAACAATTGCTTTTGGATGAAGCTTTGGTTTACCATGACCTGGATGACTGAGAACCTACACAGGCTTTATGTGTTGATCTTTCTGTGCGGTGACACACACACACACACAGGCACACAAACTGCCCACACTGTGAGTCATCCAAGACCATCAATGAGAGGTTTTAAAAAGAGCAGCATGGCCATCAAAGACTTGCTTTAAAAAGATGTTAAGCTTCCACTAAGTTGATTAACACACTCAAGAAAAGTGTTCAGATTCTGTTCATCTTTAAAGTAAAAGCCAACATGAATAAGGCTACTAGAAACTGCTGTGGATTCCTTGCTGCTCCAGAAGCACCACTAGGTGTCAGAGCAGCATCTTAAAGGATCTCCTCTTTTCTCAGGCCAAGCTATCAGAGCTTCATCTTTCCTCTGCAGTCGGTGACGAAGCCTGATCATGGTGCATGCAGACTTGCCCCTGAAAACACTAAATGGAATGACGACAAAGGTACGACGACGATGATGATGATGACTCACCTGTCTAAACTTGGCCCTGGCCTCCTTCTCCTTCATTCTGCCGTGAGCCACGAGATAGTCGAATACTTCTCCTGGAGTACATCGAGGAAAAACAGAATCATTAATCAGAACATAGTCGTGATTTGATATCATCTTTATCACAGATAGGAAGCATTTGTAAGTCTTTCTTAAGGCGATTTTAAATATACACATCATAAGTAGCATTGGCAATAGTTTACAGGAATGCATATACAGAGTTTTATAGTTTTTTTCTGTGTTGAATAGGACATAAAAGACA
The DNA here is from genome assembly GCF_963930695.1 of Labrus bergylta. Taxonomy (NCBI): domain Eukaryota; kingdom Metazoa; phylum Chordata; class Actinopteri; order Labriformes; family Labridae; genus Labrus; species Labrus bergylta. The sequence goes on from NC_089204.1 coordinate 23,294,129, forward strand.
GCTTAGAAACCACATGAACTTGTGGTATACAGATCTGACAGTTGTTGTCTGTGCTGTGTATAATCATTTAGTGGCTCTAAAACCAGTATTGTTGGAATAACAAGCATCAAAATCAAAGCAAAAGTTTCCCATTTATTGTTCATGGATGAATGCTTCACTCACCACCACTGGCATACTCCATCACCAAATAAAGGGTCTTCTCCGTCTCGATCACCTCAAACAATTTCACTGCAGGGGAAAAATGGGAAAGAGAGAGAGAGAGAGATAGAGAGAGAGAGAGAGAGAGGTGATAGGATAAAAAGATTAGCTACTGAGAAAATAACATTTTTAAAACATTGGGAGGTCTTAGTTGGTGTTGGCTGAGTATAATGCTCTGATTAGAGGTCCCTGGTTATATTAAAACATCCCAACCTAATTTAAATATTGTTTATTAACAAAGTAGTATGGCTAAAATAGCACAGTGTATGGTTGTTGTGCATTAGCAAAGGATGAAAAAGATGGACAATGCATTTTAAGGAATAGCAAAAAATATGAACATTTAAACATAATCCAGAATGTGATACATTTTTATTACACATGGTGATGCAGCAAAGAAGGGGGCTTGTTTTAGTTTATTTTACTTCCATGACAGATCAGGTATACTCAAGTTATTGAGAAGTATATCAAAAATCTCGCTTGTGCTAATGCTATTGTGCTAATACTAGGGTCTTCAAACCAGACAAAAGCGTTAACTTAAGACTGGCACTGCCCTTATTTTGAGATTTTTTTTGAAGAGAACATTGTTGCAGGGTGTTGTGCAACTCGCTATATTAATCCAGATTTATTGAAATACTACAGTTTAGCTGTCAAAAACAAAAACCAACAATGCAGGCATTTTGAACTCACCTATATTTGGATGATTCAGTAACTTCATTATTCGGACTTCCCTGAAGAGCTGCGAAGACACAGAGGAAGATTTATTGCAAAAACAGTTTGAACGACTTCCCCAGCAGAGTAAGAAGTTGTCAGAAAATGTTATTAAGCACTTGTTATGGAGCTGCGTGAAGGGAACTGTGCCACAATTAACTCCAAAGTGAGTCTCCATCTGAAGCTGGATTACGCTCTGCGGGAACATGAGACGACCTGAGGATCATGGGCCTACTGTGCTGTGTAAAGCAATATGACTGGTGCAGTAACACTGAAGCACTCGACTCTGCCCTAAACAGATAAGGGCCAGAATTACAACTCCACTGACATGCTGCAGTCCAACCAGCTGGCTGCTCAGCCATTCAAACACCCAGTCAGCAGCATGACACAGCCTGCCACTGCAGAGGAGCTGTACACAAGGCTTACAGCCAGGCATCTGGTATATAATGTAATCATCTTAAAAAGGACATGCAGAAAAGAGCAGCACATTTATAGCGACGCTTTTGTTTACTGCTTTTCTCCTGCGGTTTACAAAGAAAGCAGAATTTGAGTTCCTTTACATTCTTTGTTTTGAGAGGATACTTTCTTAAACAGTTTCATGAGGTAACCCCTAAAACAACAAAAGAATACCCCTCAATCTATTTTCTACAAGAAGTGTTGAGATCATTTAAACTCCTCTGTCCTCAGCGTGACTGTTTTTGTCAGACGAGCTCCTGCAGCCACTTAGAGGTGCTGTTGAATCATTTACATTCTGCTGATTCTCAGCCGTGCTCGGGCTGTGTTTGAGGGTTACATTTCAACACTCACTCAACTGGGATTATGCATCTACTGCTACCTGAGACAAAACACAGATTTTTGCCACGAGCTCACCACTTTGAGGGGAGCAAAAAGGTTCTGAGGGACGCTTTCATCTCCTGCCTGTTATAAAATTGAGAGAATCGACTTAACAGACCATTATCGAACATGTCACTTAGAAAACAGGGCTGGGCCCTGCTGTGGTTTGCAATGCTTTTTTAATGTGTTTATATTATTGTGTGTGTGCCACTTTTCTAATGTCCTTTTAGGCCTTACATAAGTGCAGTGATAGTCCATGTTTCTAGGTCATCAAACACAACCATCAAACCAGTGTGAGCAGGCCTGACTCTGTGGGGCGGCTCAGCTGAAGTCTAGTTCAACAACATGGAGGTAGTAACTCTCTCTCTAATTCCTGCCTCTGTTCTCTGTCTCTACTTGCTCGCCTGCTGCTGCTCTTCTTCTTTCTTTCTGACACCTCTCGTCTCATTGGACTTAGCACACACATGCAGCACACAGAGAGCAGCTGAGGAGGCCTCGAAGAATGAGGCTTCTATATTGTACCAATCTTAAAAGAAATAAGACGTAAAAAGACAAAGGAAGGAAACTTTTTTCTTTCTAACAAGTACTTTCCATGGGCCTAATAGCTTATGTATCTTATCCTCTTGCACCAAAAACTAGGGCTCGACCGTTATGGGATTTTTGGGGCCAATACCAAAATCAATATTGTGGAGAAAAAAAAAAATCAGACACCCACATATCGACCAATATTATTTTTAGATCTATGTTCGATCTGTAGAGATAGATTGATATAGATATGCATAGTTTTATTGTGTTGATCCCTAAAATGCAGTTATCAAACAATTGTGGAAAAGATATACAGCATGAGATGGTCATACTGGAAGATGGTCGATCAACTGGAAAGTAACTGCGCATGTACGTGCATCACCGCTTGACACTCTGGACGGCGATAATGACTCTTGTCATCCATATAGCGCCCTCTGTTGGTGAATGAGAACTGTTAGTGTAATATAATGATACTCAAATCAAATGCTATTTGACTGGTGAATAAATCTAGTAATATAACTGCGATAAAATTAGCCGATACCGATAGTCACTTGATATGCTAATATCGGCTGGCCGATTAATCGGTCGGGCTCTATCCCACATACTGCTGTAACACCTTACTTGAGCACTTAATGTTTATTAACCCACCACTGAAAGCCAACAAAAATGCACTTTTTAATCAAGTTGAAGTTACATATTCTTTTAATGTTTGTCGACGTTTTTTAAAGATTTATAACATCATTAGACCACTGACAAGACAAAGACAACAAATACGTTTGTATGAAGAAAAAGTATAAAAATACTAATTCCTTCTTCCTGTGTATCATAGACTCATCAAAGCATGAGCCTCTCTTTTTCTACCCAAGTTTCAAGTTGCTAAATGCTCGTGGTTTAATGTTGGGTCTTTGTAGATAATGTAACAATAAGTAAGGGCTTTTAACTGCTCTTTTGTACAGGGTCTTGAAATAACATTTGTTATGAATTGGTGCTTTGAAAATAAAGTTTGATTGAAGTTAAAAGGTCTTATCAGAGGGTTGTTGTCTGATGTGCTTGTGTGTTTATTTGCAGAAGGCTACGATTTCCTTTTGAGATTACTAAAGAAATCTAAAATGGCCATTCTTGCAGCTTTCATAGTTTGAGCTTGTTATGTTGCCATGTTTGTTGCCATAAAATAAATCTACAACTCCTGCGTGCTTCTCGTGTGTGGCAAACCCTGCTCCATATTCATAAGCTGCTGTGTTGGCCTGAGAGCTCCCCCCATGGAAACAAGTCAATTAGAGTGGAAACACACTGACACAATAACAGAAAGATGTCCTGCGGTGCACTAGAATAAACACACAAGATTCATGCTCGGATATGCATGTGCCCAAGCCTGTGCATGAATATGTGACGCATCTGTCGAGACAGACCCTCTTTATTATCCTGGAAGAGTGAGGGGCTAAAGAGTCAGAGGCATTATCTCTGCCTCTTACTGCTGCCTCTCGGTCTGGGTCTCTCTCTCACTTCGGTTTACGTCATCGCCCTAAAGCCCCTCACATGGGAAGCACGCATGCAGCCACTTCCAAACAAAAATTAGAACCAATCTGAGAACGGCGGTGGAAAAACCATGACAGCAAACAGGGCTTGTCAATAAGAGTTCAATAGGGATTGAGCCACCATTGAGGCTGACAGATGATGAGCTTGGGATCTGGGATCCAGTTTACTATTTATTTTAAATATATCTACAACCACAAAGGGACGTCTCAGTGAAGCATTAAGCGTTAGTATAAGGCACCATGAGTAAAGAAAAAAATCTTATGAGTTAAAATGACCTCTTTTTTTATTTAAATAGATTTAAAATGTTCAATTAGGAAAATGAATTAAGGTTGTGGTTGCAGGAAACGGTAACAAGAATATCGTCACAAACAAAATGTGCATCACAACATGAAAACACACCATTTCCAATGCCCCTGAATCTCAGTAGTCTGTGCCAGTGACCTACTTCTAGCCACCCAGGGGCACCCAGACTCCCAAACTAGCCTTAATCACAGCAGAGTCCCCATGCAGAAGGAGCAGAGCAGCAGATATCAGACTGGGAACACTTACAGGAACTGGCTGCACTATTTCAGTCACAGCAGCACAGCTGCTCATTCAACTTGGAGATTATTGATAGGCTGAGTAGCCTGGAAGCCCTCATCATTCCAATGAGCGTGTACGTGCGTGTTTGCATGTGCGCCAATAGTACTTCAAAACCTCAAATCAGTTCATAACCACTGTTCACTGTTTGTCAAAGAAAGACAAAAGAGGCAGAAAGACAAACAGAGGAGCAGACGAATGGATCCAAAGTGTCACTGACATTTAGACAAACTGTCCTGTCCTCGACTCTTGAGCTGCTGAAAATAACCTCAACAAGGAAAGACAAGTCTCTCTGTCCTCATAATAATGGTCTGCATCACCAGGGCAGCAGGCTCAATTTTTTTTTAAACTCTAATTCAAAGTCCGAACCAGACTGAAAACATAGAAACATGAACACATAAATCCATATCTAAGCAGAGTTGACATTTGATTTGTTTTGTGATTCATCGCAGACAACTGAGCTGCCTGACCAATCAGATTCCACTCATCTGAACAAGACCACAGCTCCTCCAGCCTGGAGGCTCATTGGCCAATGCAGGGTGGCATGCACAAGACAGATGTAATCAACAGCCATTAAGAGAGCGTGACCTGTAGTGTGCTTTTTGCAGCTGGCAGAAAACACTGAAATACAGTAAAGGTATTAATCACTAATCAACAAGATATGCACCGATCCACTTTTTTTTCTATTCGGATACGATACTGATTACGATTTATCTTAAAATCCTAAGGACCAGTGTTATTGTTGGTGTTATGTGTAAGGCTGCAGTAAACCCAGCATTGCAGTTCTTATTCAAATAGCAAAAAAAAAAATATATATATATATATATATATATATATCAATAAATAAAAATGCAACAAAAACAACATTATTCCAAAGACAGTTATTTGAACTGTGTGCAGGCTTTTCATGTACAAACAAGTAGCAGCAAAAGTGAAATATTTTAAACTGAGGTGTAAGAGTGGTATCATATAGAAGGAGCTGTTTCATCTCGTCTGAAAGTCCTGATGGAGACGAATTGTTGGCACTTGCAGTTAAGTGCCCAACAATCTTTCTTGATCGTCGACATGGATTGGCGCCGTCAGTCCGATACAAGATATGTAAATTATGTAAATATTGGACACGATATCACTATTACATCTGAACTGTTCCATCTCTAGAATCAACATCTTGACCCTTTTCTAAATGCAGATGTGTTTCACAATAGGAAAAAACCTTCAGTCAGTGTAGACTGAAGCAGCTCATCTGTCATGACTAGTCCATCAAACAAAAATCTAACATAATCATAACTGCTGCCCTGGACACAATGAAAAGAAATCAGTCTTATTTACAGATTAGAAAGAGCCAAAGAGCGATGGGACGGTGGGATGAGAGCAGTGTTTACTCAGTGCAAGAGGGGATTAAACGAGAGGTCTATTTTAGGGCTAAAATGCCTAAAAACCATGACAACGTCAACATCCCTGACCACAGATGACATGTGATGCATTTCCTGTGGCAGATCTAAGGAGTTGCTTTGGAAGCTTAGTTGACCTCATTTCCTGTTACACTGCAAAACGCCACAAAGTCACAACAGAGAGCGCCAGTGGGCCATAAAAGAACAGACCAGAGCTTCATTCTAACCTCATGACTAATTTTGGCTTCCGCTAACCTATTTTTAAAATCAAGTAATCCAAGAAAACACCAATGTGACCAAGACAATGTGATAAAAGATGAGATGTACGCTATCTCTGCTTTACGGATCACACTTTTAAATCTAAAATTAGTTAAGTAAGAGAATGTGTAGTGTTGTCACAATACCAAACTTTGAATTTACATATGGTACTTGTGAAAATTTAATTATATAGATACCTCTTTCGAGGCAACTGCAACAAATGTAGAAAGCAACCATAATAGAGAGGGTGATTTCTTGTTTTTCTAATCACCATAAAGTGCAGAAAACACCTGCACAGTATCTAAACGTGTCAGAATCCATCCAATATTTATTTTAAGCTTCAGTACTGGTTTTTAGCATCATTATTTAAAAGAACTGAGACTTTATCATTTCCAAAATTGAAAAGTATCGAAGTATTGAACATTTTGACAACCTTAATGCCCAAGTTTGCATAAGCGAGTAAATTAATAGCTCTCATAAGTACAGGAATGCGTCTTTCATATGTGTGATGTGTTGCCAAAACTGTGTCCCAAACAAATACACAAAAAAAATAAAAAGTTTCTGCCAGCTGGAGCCTTTTGCATTAACTGAAGGATCTCCTGCCGGTGTCTGTGTGTTTCATACAGGATTGTGTGTGTGTGTGTGTGTGTGTGTATGTGTGTGTGTTGCTGTATAGGATCTGCCAGATCTCTGGCTGTGCCTACAGAGCCAGATGGTGAGCCCGCAGCCTGGCTCCTCTGAGACCATAAAAAGAGAGCTCAGTGGCATTTTGTCGGGCTAACATGAAAGAGCAGACGTTCACAGTGATGCAGCCAGATCAACCTCACTCACGTCTAACACACCCTGACAAACAAACAGGATAAGTAAAAAAAAAAAAAAAAAAAAACCTTAAATGGTACTCGTGACTTTTACAAGATTTCACCTCAACACAAAGTATTTCCTTAACTAAGGCAGAGGAAAGTAAGGAGACAAGGTCAACTGAGACTCCTTCAACCTCTCATGTCCAAACCATGCATAAGTCATGAGTCATTCAATCAATCATCATTTTACCCATCTGCTGTTTGTATCAGCCTCTAGAAAAAGACATCTCTGCCACAGAAACAGATATTAAACCATGTAAGGATACAATGTGGATGATCATTTTCTAATTCGAGAAGCTGTATTGCTGTGATTTGTAACACAGAAAATCTAGAAGTTGTTGTGACTTCTCATTCTTTGTCAGATTTCCCTGCTGTTCCTGGGGTCAAGAGAGGAACAGGGTGCCCAAAAATCAGTACAACTCTTCCTCCAGAATGAAACATGGTGACGACCTCAAGAGAAAACCATTTGAAACAAATTGGAATTTTTTTGGTTACATTTGCATCCCTAAGCACATTTTTAACAAATGCGCTACTGAAAATGTAGGAGTGTTCCTGTTGGATGGGGGGGAGGGGGGTGTCCCAGGAGGCTGAACGTGACAGTTACAGTATGAAAATAACATTTGACCGGCACAAGGGCAAACATAAGACAAGGTTATGAAATCATGTGACCGACTAGAGATGCTGGTGCCGACTAGCAAAAGTGATGACATGAACCATTTAGTTGACTAAATGCCACATCCTACAATCACTACAAACCCTAAACACCAGGATTGTGCTCAACTACCAGTTAACAGTGGTGTTTTTTTTTTTCTTCTTTTACTTGATGTCACATGAGCAACCAGAGGAAAAAACTGTGTAAAGGTTGGTGTTGCCTTTAATGCATCCATAGCAGAGCTTTTACAAGGATGAGGCAGGACACTCTGAGTCAATGAGACAATCGATTCAATCCAGGAGACGACTGCTGCATTATAAGGCAAGCTTCTGCATTGCAGATGGCACTTATGTATACCATTACAGCAATCTATAGAACAGGAAAAAGGATATCAAAATATACAACGACAAATGCAGAGATAAACCTGTCTTTGCATTCGAATACAGATACAAAACGCTCTAGATTTAACACATGAAGTGACATGCACATGCAAGCTTCAACTTTAATGTGGAGGCATGATATTACACCCACAGTCCCCCTAATAAAGACCTGTACATATTCACACTCTCAGGTCTACTGCAGCTGACATCTGAAAAGCCCACTGAATAATTGATCAGAAAGACACTGATTGGTCAACAGCCTCACATGATACGTCTGCCTTGCCCATCTCCAGGCAGCGGACAACATGACCCACCAAGTGTGTAACTACTCATGACCTACAGAAGTCCCAAAACGACGAGGACGGAGTCTGTTTGTATTCAGAATCGTAATGCCACAAACACACACAATGACTCTAAATGCTCATTACTCTGCTGTGTGTGTGTGTGTGTGTGTGTGTGTGTGTGTGTGTGTGGTTGTGTGCAGATTAGAAGCTGCACAATAGTCTGTTTAACAAGAAAGCTCACAATGACATTTATCTCCAATTGGATGAGTAGGGAACTTAATGCTTGAAATTCTCACAGCGTCTTTGTGCTGATTGGTTGAAGAATTGAAGTTGGATCCCATTAAGATCCAAGTGAATTACAAACGAGGAGGACAGTGCTGGAAACTACAGAGCACTACAAATACCCCTATAGTCTACAGTACTGTTTTTTTTTTCTTGTTTTACAAATTCACAAGTAGGATCTAAGCTCAGAACAAAATGTTTAATGTAAGTCACATTAGCCTTTTAAAATGACACCCTCACCCTGTAGATTTTCCTTGGTGACACATCGAGTGAAAGCCTCTCAAATTTGGTTTGAAATAGTAAAATGACATACTGTATGGTGGCGTTTTCACACACGGACACATTTTTCACTCACACTCTACGAGGACTTTCCCCCCGCCAAACCCCTAACAAAACATATGTGTGAAGTCAGGTTGAGCCGATGTGTGAAAGCAGCAGGAAATATTCAAGAAAATTCACGAAAGCCGGCCACAAGGAGTGATGACGTTCGTATCAAGTGACTGGGGCAATTGTCATGAACGTGGTAAAGCTGCTTCATTCTCTTTTCTGCTCTCCTGAGCGCCCCCCAACTTGCAGCCTGACTCAAGTGGACACTTAAAGAACTTCATTTTTTTTTTTTTTTTTACAACAGAGGTTGCCGCTATAGATTAAGACCAATTCTTTATACTGTGCGGGTGTGGCCGATCACATTTACTGACATCTGCCTGACACTACACAACGATGAAGCCTGTGACAATCAATGTCCTGCAGCCTCGTGTGTTGAGCTGTCTGAGTCACAATCAGGAGAGACAGCGGAGGCCCTTTCATCTGAAAACCATTTACCTTAACTATTCACTAAATTGTAAGTTACAAAACCATCTTCCATTCATATCATACTGAGGAGTTAGCATAGATATGCACTGCTAGCACAGAATGGTGGCTCTGTAGGGTTAGCTAATACCATATTTTATTCATGGAGTTAAACTCCCTAACCCGCTGTTCGACAGCAACTCACTAAAAAAGATCATCAACAGCTCGGACTGAACACCCACACACACACAAATAGACGCCTGACAACTTTGAACACCAAACACGACAGCCATCAGAAGTCAGTCGAGCACAAAGCTAGCGCTGGGTGAAAAAATCTAAACAGCTTCCATGTGACAAGTCTTATGTTTAATATACATAATGAAATCCACAACTTTTAAAATAAAAGTCCAAGCTTCAAAATCATCATCAGAACGACATGTTGAAATTAAAAGGGAGAAGATTTTCAACGTGAAAAAAACTAATTTTCGATGTTGTATGATGCCTACTATTACATTGTAAAAAGGCTTTTTGTGGATGAAGGTCTTCAAATACTTAAACTCCTCTCATTCCTACTCAGACCAATGCTTGATGGAAGGTATACTGGGGGGGGGGGGGGATAATTGTTGCTATGATTCTGTCATTAACACGGCTTGTTAAGCAATATTTTCTTACCTTGGCAGTCTGCAGAGAGACAGAGGCCAAGTGATCCATCAAGACATAAACTGTTAATGTAGGTGTGGAAGCTTTAAATGCTCCATTATTATAATGACTCATAACGGCAGTAACTTAGCAATTTGTTCATCCTTTACAAAACACTTAAACAAATAAAAGAGTAGCGATGATGAGCGATGCTACGATAGTGTCATGACCACCGAATTAAATCCTTCTCCCTGCAGACCACCATTATTTTCAGACGTACAGTAGATGAATGTTGCTTATGCTATAGGTCTACTGTAGTCTATCAACAGTTTTATCCACCATGAGGATATGTGCATGGATGCGTGTGTATGTTTAATCAGCAGAAAGAGCTACATTTGGCTTCAGTAATCAGGAAAAAAAAGACCCTAACCCTTTGTTATTAATTGGTTATGACTGCTAAACAAGAGTAAGTGACAAACAGGCAGGCAGGCAAGCAAGCGGGGGTATTTATAGCTGCACTGACCACAAACCAATAGCGAGTCAGAAGTAAAGTGGGAGAGGGAGGGGAGGTAGAGATTAAACAAGCCTTGTGGTCTCTCTTGACTACATCTGATTACATTATGTAAAATTGCACATCCTGAGTTCAAAGAGCAACAAAAAACAAGAGCAGCGAGGACTCAGGAATGACTAATGGAAAAGACATGATTCTGTAACCCAAGACATTAGTGGTACCATGTGGCCGTAAAACAAACACTCACCTTCTGTAGACTGGTGGGATTCAGCTGGGTTTTGTCTATGATCTTCACTGCGACCTACAGAGAGAGAGAGAGAGAGAAAAAACACATAGAAGAAGAAATTAAAATGGGGATAGAGCGAGGAGGGGTTTAGAGATCAAAGAACAACCAAGATGTCAAAACTAATTCCAGCTTTGTGTTTGTGTTGTGGTTGTGCAGTGAAAGCTTGTGTGGAAATGAACTATCCTCATTATTTCACTATTCTGCTGTGAGGCGGCTTTGTCAAAACATGTCACAGATGGATCCGTGCGCTCGCTCTGAACACACCTCAAGGCTCTTCTATCCAGTAATTTGTGCAGAGATGGGCGCTTTAACTGGCAGATAGATAAGAGAAGATAGAAATATGTATTCGTTTGTGAGGAGGAATATAAATTTAAACACTTAAAACATCGACTGCTGTAAATAAATGCATCCACAGACAATCCCAGAAAGCATTTCTGTTCAGTAAACGTTCCCTTTTGTGGCATGCAGGCCTATGTTAGAGTATCTGACTCTGCAGGTAGATGATTTGACATCGGCTCTGCAGTTTTTGTTTTGCAGCAGTCTGAACCATCCATCTCAATAATCACCCCAAAGTGCACAATGAAACCGACCTGCTCCCCTCAGCAGCTTTCACACAGAGACTAGCTGAGCCATACTGCAGCCTCACCAGTAAGTAGTACATTATACTGATTAATGATTGACTGAGCAGTTTTATAATGTGATCTGATCAATGTAATATACAGTAAATCAACTATGTAACACATGTGGCCTTTAGTAGTCGCACCAAATCATTCAATAATTATGCAGATTTAACAACAGCTAATGGTTAAAAATGTCTCCAAGCCCGTGCCTGCTCAACATTATGAAAAGCTTGATATTTATGTTGTAGGATTTGTTAGAGATTTTCAGCGCAATTTAGTAGGGTAACCAGTCCGTTTCAATGGTAAATGTAGTGAATTGAAGCAGTAAATTCCTCAGTGTGTGCTATATTGAGCAGGAAAGCTAAGTTGTTCTGCTAGCTAAGCGGTGCCCCCAGTGCCTCCATGTACCAGAATGCCGCGTGTTGCATGTCTACGACAATATTATAGAAATACAGCTGAATATTCAGACAGCCAACACACTTCTATAGTTATCCTTGTCCGTTAAATCCTTTCAGTCATACTTTAGGGTGTCATGTTTGCAGTTTCAAGGACAGTTTTTTGAAGCTAGCTTGCAAAACAAGAAAAGACAGAGACTAAAAATAAACACTGAAAAAGTTTGAAAGTTCTGACAGGCAACTAGTTACCCAAAACGCAACAGGTTTATAAAACTGTGCCACAAAAAGACAAAAAAATATGACCAAGAACTGAAGATGTTTATCAAATTGTGCAATACTTTGACACCACATGTTTTCATCATATCTCAGTTTAAAGTTTTGGTAGAGTGACAACCATAACGTTTTCTAAAATATTTAAATAGAGATTAGATTAAACATTTGCATCAGAGGCTCACAGGCCGGTAAGGGATTCCAGACCATGACCTTACCCCTTCATTTCTGAAGGGGCGTTGAGAAGCCAAACGATGGCGATCGCCATATTGGAAATGCTATCTCAACCTAACTTTTAATCAATCTAGAAAACAGGAAAAACCGGTAAAGCTGAGGCAGCCCTTAAGCCTCCTGGCACCTACAATGCACCCAGCTGTCATTCAATTCAGCCACACCCCTCATTATTATTATTATTATTATTATTATTAAGGCTCTTAGATTTAATAAAATCAAAATGGTTGAGTGACAGAAAATCCAGCTCCTGTACAATATGCACCAATGAAGAAATGGGCTTTTGATACCAACGTTTCTTTTTTTTTTTTTTTTAAATCAGGCTGTAAACACATTTTATTTCAGTTGTAAAAATTGAATATGGGACCTAATGGGGATTCCCTAGTGTTTGCAGACAACCTCAAGTGGACACTTTGAGGAACTGCAGGTTTTTGCACCGCTTTATTGACTTAAATTTTGTTTTTAATTCTGGAGGTTACGGCTAGTCCTATTCAAAAGGAGGCCATTTTCCTCTAACATCACTCTTAGCGAGCTCAAAGGCTTTCACATTGTGGTACCTGAGAGCAGACTGTAGTTTGCAATTAAGGAATATTACAAAACATTTAAAGTTCACAGTTTTGCGTGTGAAATGGCAGGATGGCGGTGATGTGGCAGTGATTGAAGGTAAAACAACGTATCTGATAACAGCTTTAGCTACTGCTTGACAAGAGCTAAGTTAGCATTTCACCAGGTACAAGTACTGCAAACTTATGGAAACCTCAATCACTGCTGTGGATTAACATTTCGTCTTTTGATAAAGGGCTTGCAACCCCTCTCCTCTGCCATCTATACAAAAAGGGAGGAGGGGAGAAACTACCCTTTTAGACTAATGACACTATCGGCGTATACATTACTATTTATTACAACATTGTTACTCTGACTTTTGCCTCAAGACATCTTAATAAACTTGCTTCGGTGGATGCAGACTCTGGCTCTATTCCAAAGCATTTTGCTAAAGGGGGAAACCACAAAACAAATGCTGAGTCACAGCGGATAAAGAAGGAAGGTTATTTATCCTGTGCAGTGGGCCCCCCGCCCCGAGTTCAACTTGCAGGAACACTGAAATTCATCCATACCCCAAAAAATGTGACTGCCAAGAGAAAGAGTCTAGCAGAGAGAAGAAAGAGCAGAGGGAGAGACTGCAGAGAGGCTTCATGTTTGTACACACATGCAGCACGCAGGTGGTGTCTATTTGCAGCCTTGTGTTAGGTGGGCAGGTGCACAGACAGACCTCACTCCCTTCTTCTCTGCCTCCTCCTGTCATGGACAACACCCAGGTAGAGAGAGGCATGTGTATGTTTGCGTGTGTCAATTTAAGCCGGCCGGTATTAGAGCTGTCGTCATGTATCACTCTATTGTTCCAACTTCCACTATTCCCTCTGCATGAGTCAGAAGTATTTATTACATTTCCTCACCGTGCACTGAACCAATATTTGCCTTTGGAGTCTCAGATTGAGAGATTGGATGAATTGCATCACATCACATATCAGTGTTTTGTTGTTGTGTGTGTGTGTGTGTGTTTTCATTCTAAATGGACTTGAGGGTGAATAATTCAGTCCCACAGTGACAGAAGGGCAACAAGCATCACTGTTAATTATTCAGCGCAGTCAGGACACAAGGCCCATATGCTCCCCACCGTATGCAGGTCTTGTGATCGAGCGTATGTGTGAATATTAGAAAAGCACATAAGGTGGAAACTTCAAATGGAAGAACTTGAGTATTGATGATTTTCTTTTACATCCTTCCCTCCACTTATTATTCCCCTCCAAGCTCTCCTTTTCACAAGTTCAGGAAAATGATGTCTCTGTTAGAGATAAATACTTTAGCAGAGTATAAGGTCTTATCTCAAACACTGAAAAGATGCTGCTATGTACTGTAGGTAAAGTAATAAATGAAGAATCAAAATTCTAGGTTTCTGTTTATTCAGATAGATTATGTCTGTATATTTTGTGGGATAAAAACTTGGATTTGACATTAGTGTTATGCATTCCTGCAACACTTGGGCAACAAGAGTTATAATTATGAGTTACCATGTTGCTTGAATTCTGATGTTCGGGTTATTTTTTAATTTACTTTTTTTTTTTTTTTTTGGGGGGGGGGGGGGGGGGAGAGACAGGACAGTGGATAGAGTCGGAAATTAGGGACAGAGAGAGTGGGGAATGACATGCGGGAAAGGTGCCAGATTTGAACCCAGGCCGCTTGACAGATTTTTTAATACATTTGTTATTTTGCATTTCTTCTTTCCACTTAAGAGCTGTAAGTTCATGGTAACTTATCTTTGTTCAGCTTTTAGGTCTAATAATAGCTGCAATTCTATATTTAGTTCTTTCATTTTGTTCTCTGCACTGTGTGTGTTTAAAGAGAACTACTACAAAATAGTTAATGGTTAAAGCATTTTGTCAAGCAAAGATGACAAACATGTCTTCATTTAAGTTTGTTTTCTGAGACGTTGCTGCTGTTTGATGTTCTTTTTTTTTTTTTAAGTTGTTTAGATAAAAATATGAATCACTTGATTAAACAATTAGCAGTCCCTGACCATACTGCTATATATCACATGACAAATGTATCCAGAAACAAGCAACAGATATTTAAAGTGATAGTCAGTTTATTTAAAGGTCACATATTATACTCCTTATCTACAAGTTTAAATAAGTCTCAGAGCTCCCAAAACATGTCTGTGAATTTCTTACTAAAGATCCACTCTAATCCTGTATTTGATCATGTCAATAAACCCCTCTATTTCAGCCCTGCTCAGAACAGGCTGTTTCTGTGTCTGTAGCTTTAAATGTAAATGAGCTGTGTCTGACCACGCCCCCTCTCTGAAAGGTCTTGGGCTGGTGGATTGGGCTTTCTCGAAACAATGCCCTATTGTTAACGGTGAGAAGGCAAACTCAGAGGACAGAACAAACACCTAGCTGTGGGAGTGTCACCCACCTGGGGGAGGGGTTACTGCCCTTTGTGATGTCACAAAGGGAAAATCTCCAAACGGCCTGTTGGAGCACATACTTTTTGAAAAGCAGAGCAGGCAAAAGACGGAGAGGATGGACTTTTCTCATAATTGGGGAGTTTATCTATGGACACATTAGTCTAAAACGTGATTTTTTATAAGAAATGTTGTATTTTATTTACATTCACATTTAGAATACAACATTTAGTAAAACTGTAACATGACAATTTCTTTACAATGAATTAAACTTATAATAATAATAATAATAATGTGTCATCGCCCAGGTGAGGGCATATGGTAAAGGCAAATGTTTCCATAAGTGCACTAAGCGAAAGTCAGCAAGTGTGTATGTGTGTGTGTTAGAGTGTCCTCATCCTGTTGCCACCCTCTTCAGCAGTTAGAGGACACTCTATAGAGGAGACCGCTGCTTTTTCCCCGCAGAGCTCTTTATGATGTTTTTTCCTTTATTTTCAAGGTTTAAAACTTTTCAGTTTATAGAAAAATCTCTGCTGGTGTGTGAGATTTGCTGGCACAAAGCAAAGATAAAGTTGGTTTTAGTGGGTTATGTTCTTTCCACCTGTTCTCTCCTCAGTCTGATCCATGTCTTTGCATTCTGATGAGCCAGCAAAGGCGCTCAGGCACACAAAGCCGAGCCTGACCTTCTCAGCAAACACTGGGTTGCATAGCCAATGTGCCTGTTTAGCATTAGCAGTAAAGCATGCAGTATGGATCAAACTGTAGCTGGTTTGAGTTGGAGGAACATTCATGCCCTCGATACTCTGACATGCCCAAGAATATAATGACACCCAAAAGATTGAAGCCTGTAAGAATCTATTACACAGACATGAGCAGGTATGCGAGGTCGATCGGTGAGTCTCTACAGCTGATTGAAGGACAGAGAACAGATCACAGGCCGTTGTTTTCTCCTTAGGGAAACAGGAGCTTTAATTACTGACACACCGAAGCAGGATGTCTATCACCCTGACAGGTCAGCAATGTATGACTGTGAGTATGCGTGGGTTTGTGTGAGAGGGAGAAAGAGAGAGAGGGCTTGACCTGGTCTGAAAGTTGGAAAACTGACATACTCAATAACATTTTTTTGCATTAAGGGCACATCATTCCCTTTTTTCAGGCCAAAAAAAAACTCGAAATAACAGTATCAGTATAAACTCTCTCTCTGTGGAAGAGTTAATAAATAATCTGTCCACTATGCGGCTTCTCTAGGGGAAGCTTAAATGTAACTGAAATGATAAATGTGAGTTGGAATGAGCAGATGACTTATGATGTGCATAATGTAATTCCTGCAGTTTGAAACCAAGACAATGGCTTTTATAGTATGATCCAAAATCGTAGTATGCAATTTTGTGCATGCGAGAAATGCCAGCATGTCTACAGAACTCTTACATATGAAAGAGAGCGCACTGGTCAACCCAACCCACAACGCACAGCGGCTTTCAGACTATCCAATCACAGAGCTCACCGTCAGCATAGAAATAAAAGTAACCATACTGAAATACATTTAATATGTGGCCAAGTAATGAACTGCAGACTGCAGACTGTGGTTGAAATCTATTTACAGACCAAGAATCGCGCTAGCTTGATGCTAGCATATTCAACATAGCTCAGACCGGAAGTAAATCATCTTACCCGTAGTTTAGTATGTTGTTAACGGCAAACAGTGAGGTTAGTATGCGGTATATATTGTTTCAGTATGTAGGATTTGGTTTCAGACTCAGCCAATAATAAAAAAGTGGTTAAATTATGTGTTGGATCATGGGAGATGTAGTCTTTATTTTTATACCACCATCGTAATTGTTCAAAAGAAAAATCTGTCTGACTTAACTCGGCAATAATCATGTTTACAGATGAGTTTATGTATTCAAATTTGACTGATTTTATCATTTGATGCTAATTAAATTGCCACAAGTTACATAAGACCACACTAACAGTTCAATGGATTCCCTCCAATATGTTTGATGAATTATCTGATGTTTCCAGAAAGACAGGCTTCAAATGAAACACACTGTTATAAACATTTGGTAAAAAAAAAAAAAGGGCTCAAAACTTGATGTGAAATAAAACAACCGCTCTTTGTTTTTAGACATTTTAACGCAGACATGTTTCTTAATAATGAATTTTGAATCCAAAGTGATTTTATCTCAAGGAGGACAGTATGTTATGGGGTGCTGGTTTAGCTCAGCCTCTTGAGAAGGAGCTCAAAGTCCACAACTCATCGCTGCAGGTTCCACTCAGATCCAAGGCCCTTTGCAGCAAGTCTACCCCACCTTCTCCTTCCCAACAGATACTTCCTGTCTGTTTTTTTTGGCTTTCCTAACTAATAGAAGCCAAAACATAATCTGTAGAGGAATTCTATTTTGATTATATAGTTAAACATGATAAAAACTTTTCTTACCTCTCGTCCAGTCAGGACATGTCGTGCTAGCTTCACCTTGGCGAAATTCCCCTTCCCAATAGTCTTGAGGAGGCGGTAATTGCCGACATGAGGGTGCTCCTCTGTGGAGGTGAAGGAGTTGCGGCATCGCGGCAGGCTGTGGCGACTCGCAGACTTTGTCGGGGGGACGGGGGGCTCCACAAAGCCGTCCACCGACGAGTGCTGCAGGAAAGTCAAACATGTGGAGATCAGACACTTTCGATTTAACAGTATACGTCTCTTAACGTCTCTGCCTGTTTGTAGGACACTCAGTAAGTTCAGTAGTTCTTGTCTCTTCCTACACCGGCTCTTCACGTACAAACGATGCAGCAGAGTGCTGCAGTGGAGATTTGTGTTTGTGCCAAAGCTAGGATATCCTCTGTGCAAACAAAGATGCACACATCAACACAGATGACTCAGATACAAGAAAGGGATCCACTGTGTGGATGTGGTGTGTTTGTCAGAGCATATATCCATACGTTTTCCGTGCATGCAGACACACAAAGTGGTACCCTGCTCGAAAAAGGACAAAGAGGAGGAGAGATTCAGGTTTCCTCTTGTCTTCCCCTCCATGACACCTTAACCTCTTCACCTACAGACCTTACCAGTCCTCAGGCAACTTTTGATCAAAGAAAGAGAACTCCTTTGACTTTGCGCATTTGCGAAAATGTTCTGAGCAAAGTCCAGACTTCGCACAATGTTAGCTTCAGCTTCATAGCTGAACACGCAAACAAAAAGTGTCCCTGTGATTGGCACGCGAAGGTGAGTAACAGCCTGGTATAAGTACTATGTTGGCACAGACTCCCAACACTCTCTGCTGGTCCATCTCCACTCCTTTATAACAGCTGCTGATGTCAGTCCAGGTCAGAAATCCCATGATCCTTTGCTCCAGAGCACCACACCCCAGCCAGAGAATAAAGCGTTGGTCTGGTTACCCAGGCTCCCCTGCTCTCATTTCACAGGGGGGGGTGGGGGTGGGGGGGGGAATGCTACACCCTGCAGGGTGCGCATCAACCTAAGCTATCCCACATCCTGACAGAGGGAGAGCTACACTGCAGGATTCAAACACTTCCTGGTGTGACGGTGTGTGTATGTGAGAGAGTGAGAGCAAGGAGAAAACGCTGATCTGATGCCAGTCATAGTCAGCACCCCCATTTCTAATGCACCAAAACTCCTTCCATTACAGAGTTAAGTATGCAGCCAATAAATATTGATACTAAATTGTCTTTAGTCATTTAAACCAACTTTAAATCAGACTTGTCATTTACAGAATTCATCCTCTGTCACATGTGCCCATACACACAAACACACTCTTAGTGTAGCTTACTGTAATCTATAAGGTGGCATCTGTGCAGGCACACAAAGTTTGTTTCACTCACCCAACCATTAACTCACAACCATTACGATGTTACATCTTCATGAATGCCCGGCCTATAAAGTATAGCACACAACTGTGCAGACACATAAAAATAAGAAAGCCATGGGAGAGCTTCTTCTATTTTCCTGCGCTAAAAGCCACTCGTCTCTCTGAGTAATAAGCTGTTATGCAATGCAGTTCAGCTGCTAGTGGGCCTCGGGGCTGCCTGATGGAGTCAAACAGAGGCAGGCTCGGCTGCCCAGCTACTACTGCCTGTGCTCCTGAGCTGAGTTTTAATAGTTGTCCAGCAGTCCATATCCATGTCTATGAGAGCTGAAGCAGAATTAAACTGTGTGAGACAGTTACATTAGAGCCCCACTAAACTGATGCATCACTGAACACCAGCAGAGAAAGGATCAGATAGGATGCAAAGTTACATTAGGGGACGTTACATGGCTTGTGAAAACCTTTATTGTGAAAACATTTCGATCACCTGAAGATGACAACGGTCCTGCAGGTTCTAGTGATGATATAAAGGCCCTATTTTTAGACATGAGACTAACCTTTGATGGTCGGCTTCTGGCTATTTTCCACTGCTTGTGCTTGTAACACAATCTAATAAGAGGCTTTGGCCTGTGCCTCATCTTGTTTCCAGGAAGAAGAAGAAGAAAAAAAAATATCAGACAAACCTAGATATGTCAGAGCCTGTCAGCATACACACAGCAGTCCTCGTTTGGACTGATCTCAGCAGAGATACTCATTTTATCACGCTCTTCTTTGTGTGCCTGCGAGAAGCACTTGAGGGAGGAGGGAGGAGGAGGAGGGGGGGGGGGGGTGGTGGTCGTTCATAAACATTCCTTCACACGAAGTGAATGAGAAATCTGCATATTTTTCTTTAGCCTTTGAATAAATACTTGTCTGTGTGTGCTGCTCTTCAGTGTCGTGGCAGCAAAACGGTGAATAATAGCACTCTCCCTCCTCCTCCTCCTCCTCCTCCTCCTCCTCTTCCTCCTCCTTAGCACTGAGCGTGCAGTTACAACAGGGCCCAATAGGTGATGGATGTCACATTGCGATGCTACCAAGCGTTGCCATTGAAAAGTAGGGCAACATCCTCCCCCACCCTCCCGAAATATTGACGTTGTGGACCAGAAAATACCGACAGTTGCAAGAGTGGAGCGACATGATTTCTCCCACAGGCCTCAAAGGCAACCTTTTCATTCTGCACATTAACATTCACGCTTCGCATGTATCGTTTAAAGGCGGCACACTGACGCAGTGCGTTGTTACATTGTACACAACAACATAAGCAGACATAACCGACCTGCACCTTTCTATTCTGTTCTGGGTTATTCAAGGCTGCCTGCGGTTTATTCCCGTCAGAGTGGAAAAAATAGGCTGAGTTCCCATTGATCCGAGGAGCTCTGCAACACTAGCACCAAAAAAAAAAGCTCTGCTAAACGCGTAGTGCCACAACAACAAGAAAGAAAAAAAAAACGCCAAATCCCCGCTGTTTATCCAGTTCCCACGGCCGATAACACGCCGGCGTCTGGGGACGGAGAGTACTTACATTCTCGGTGTCACGCTCGTTCACCGTGGGCAATGGCGTTCTGGTCGACATCTTGTGTGCTTCACAGGCCGCTCGGCGATGCAGCGGGCTGGGCAGAGCAGAGCAGACACGGCGCGGTGCCTCCGTCCCTCTCTACATCCCCTGTAAACACCGCAAACAGCGGCCCGGGATTTACCGCAGCATAGCGCGCAGGGCCGAGACGACACGCCAGATTTTTCCCTCCTCGGCTTTCGTGCACTTCCCTTCAGGTAGAAAAAAGGCAGACAGAAAAGGAGGAAAGAGAGAGACTGAGAGAGAGAGAGAGGGGGGGGGGGAGAGAGAGAGAGACTGAGAGAAGGGGGGCAGGCCAGGAAGATGCGTCGGTAGCGGACGGGTCTGCGCAGCGCATCTCAAACCTCCCACCAGGAAGGATGGAGGGATCTCGCTCTCTCTCTTTCTCTCTCCATCTATTTCTCTCATACACATACACTCCCTTTGTCTCTTCTTTATAGCTCATTATTCGAGTCACCAGAAAACAGTTAGGCACACAGTTGCAACAGTGTCCGCCAGATTTAGACCAAATAAAACTAAAGGGCGTGTCAAACCGGTCCAAAGTCATTCTGGATGTCCTAAAAGCCTGGATATAACTTATGTATTGAGGACAATATGGGTAAATTATAGGTTATAAAAAAAAGCTTGAATACCATAAATTTAAACCTTGTTTTTTTTGCATGTGTTTGTTAGAGATGCATTGTTTGTGCCATCCTTGATATCCATCCTCCATATATAAGGTAGAGAAGCTGAGTGATTTCCTTCATGTGGTGTTTGAATGTGGTAAACAATGTCCACATAAAGGCCTAGTTCATGAGTAAAGCCTGTCAATCAGGAAACTTGACAGATTACGCCATCTGCTGGTCAACCTAAGCATTAAATTCACAATTTCCCCTCAAGTTGTGATAGGCTACTACAATAATTTCTCCCTGAGTGAGTAGGGAACAAAAGAAAAGTCTCTAAATTTGGAATCATATATTTTGTATTTTTGTATTCATGAAATCATCCTGAGTTTTTATTCACAAATTACACAAAATAAATAATTATAGACCTACAGGAAAGAGTATACAGGTACAACATAAAAAGAAGAAGCTCCATGGATATAATATTTTTTTTTTTGGAAGATGTATTTTGGGGCTTTTGCCTTTATTTTACAAGACAGTGGAAGGAGGTCGGATTTGAACCCAGGACATCCGCTTGGAGGACCATAGCCTCTGTACATGGAGTGCAACCTCACCGCTAGGTGGAGACCCCCAAAAAATACATTTTAAAACACACTTACAGATCGCCCTCTTAGATACAGACTGATTAATCATAGCCTACTGCTAATCCTCCTCCACAAAAGCAACACAACTTGATTTTACATTGTTAATTTAATATATTGGCTTTGTTTGGAAAATGTTGCCAAACATTATTCAGTTATTTGAAATAAATATTCTCCCTAATTTTGCTATCTTTTTATAAATTTAACTGAGCATATAGTATAATATTTACACATTTTAAACTCAAAACCCTAACATTTTTATTTTGTAGGGTTTTCTATTGCTAAATTAACAATCATGTAGGACTAATATTACCAACAACATTGTTGAATGTATTATTTTTTCTGGGAGTGGTAATGTCAATGTGATTAGTACAGGACTTTGTGCAGGACTTTGTGCATACACGGTTTGTCCACTAGGTGTCAGGCTGCACTAGCATTACATTGCACACGTGCATTCTAAGACATGTGGGGCCTTGAACGAATAATGACATGCTCATCTTTTTTATCAGCTGTTATCCTTTGTCTCATGGATGTCATGGATGTTCTGTCATGTCATGTTTACAGAGAAACAAGTGCTGCAGCAGGAGGTTAACGTCCAGCTCTGAGTCTCTTGTGTGAGATGTCACGTCTTCTTTTGTCTCTGCGGTATTTATTGTGGGATTCAGACAGACAGAGCACCTTCCTGGCTGTTACATGACTGATGGTTTGTCTCAAAAAATAGAGAGGCCCCACTTATAACAATGGACACAGCATGACATAACGTATCACAATAACTGATGGATATGAGACCTGAAAGCCACTGAGAACATGAGGTCTGTTTTTGTGGTTTTGAGGAATCTTTAAGACCCCTATCTTCCTTCCCACATCAGCAGATTCAGGTTAGAGGTCTCAAGATGAATTCCCTGAAAAGCTTATGACTTAATACATTTTAAACCAGAAAACAAAAGGCAGAGAGATACTGTAAGATGGTTCAGCAAAACTAAAAAGTTATTCAACACTGAATGTTGGCATGTGGATGGGCATTTTTGGAATTCTGCATCTGATCCCAGCGTGGAACGGGTCCCAACGTAGCAGATTTTATCCTCTCTGAGCCCGAACAACTGGGACCAGCTAGATAACCCCACAAGATACATCCTCTTTCTACTAACAGTGAGATATGTTTTTTCTCTTGCTGTTATCTATTTTAGATTTGGTTTAGTTTAAGGTGTGTTTTTTTAAATTCATACATTAACACAATGAATACATGAGATTCTTGTCTTATTTGTGCTCATTATAGTGACTGGCTTGTTCACATGGAATTATCAGTTAAGTGTTGAGGACTTCTCATGTGCTAAAGGAATGAAGCATTTGCAGACAGAGCCCAGTCTTCATGCTTTGGATTTGCATTCTGTACCTGAGTTGCACTGCTGTGGAATGTAATGGGCACTGACACTGGTTTAATGAGTGCATGTACACCCAGGGCCAAATGCAATTACATGCTCTCACAGGCACCCATCAAAAAAGAGGCAGCTGTTAACCGCCATTCATCGCGGATGGTCATGCAGTTAGTTGTCTTTGCAGGACGGGGTGAAAGGAAAGGGAGTAGAATGACAGAAAGAAGGGGGGGGGAGGCTAAAGTTATTACGAGAAAGATGCTGTGCAGTAGCATCTGTCAGCATTGGCACTTTACCACTGCTGTTTTAGCCTGACTCAGTCTCACCAGTGAAAGTCAACCCCCGCTTTCCAGTCCGTAACAGTGTTTGCACGCATCCTGCTGGACTGTGGGAAATACCATGAGCAGCCTCGTCAGGAAGAAGGATGTTTTGTAGAGTTTTGCATGTTCACACTAACCCCCCCTGTTTGTGCCTCTCCTGTATTAACATTTCATGTGATTACTGTCCTCAGCATACAGTTCTTTGATAAACAGAAGATGCTGGAGATGTTTGATGTATACCCTGAAGGCCGTTTAATCATCATTTCATCACCTTCATGATATAGAAAAAAGATTTAATGCAACCTTCCCTATCCAGCTAGTGGAAATCACTCTTTGTGCAACACAAAATAATTATTATTTCGTACAAAATATAGAAGTGTTGGATTCAATGGGCACTATTGTTCCTTGACAATACATCACCCCAAATGCAAATTGCTCGCCAAAAGTTTGGTCAGAGATTCAGGGGGTTTATGATAATGTAGCTTCAGAAAAGGTGTGGGCAATAGAGGTGTAGTTAAATCACCTCTTTGTACTCAAACTTCAGTAGAGTTTGGGTTTTATTCTCAAACATGCAGATTCAGCAGAAACGCTGACTCATGTGACATCACTTGAGGTAAGGGGAAAAAAAAGGTTTATCTATGTGGCCGATCCCATTAAAACCTGTAAACTGGGTTGGGGGTTTTACAGGTAAAACAGTCCTCATTTAAGCACACATATTTTGCTGATTAGAAAAGTGGAGTTGCAGATTGGGTAAGGGTCAGAAAATGTATTTGAGGGAAACTCACTAGTTTGTGTGAACGATGTTGTTTTTTTTATGCAACATTGCAGTGTGTTGTTTTTGGAGAAACTGTTTTAAGTGTTTAATCTGTTGCGAGCTAATGGTGGACTCATCTGGTGTAGCATGAAATACAAAAGAAACATGAGCAAACATGACTAAGTCCAGTGTTCAATTACTCCTGTCACAACACATGTTGAAGTTGTAGTCACAACACTAATGATCGATTTGCTCTAAAAGCATGAAAAACAATTGCAAATTAGAAGTCATCAGCAGACATTCCTGCTTCAGAAACCTGTTAACTGCACACCTTACAAGGCAGAGCTTGCAGTCGGCTGTCTGCTCTGACAAGTCAATAAAACCCACTGGTATGCTGAACATTTTTGGAAGGCAAGATAGATATGAGGCTGCTGTGGAATTTGATCAGGCACCAAGCCAGCCTTCTGTTCATTACAGAGCTCTCCAGCAGCAACACACCCTCCTGGTGAGCACTCCTCGACCTGAGCAAAAGTATTACTGACTGGCACGTCAAGAGCCCGCGCCCACCCCTCGGCCTCCCCTCACCTGCCTCTCTTCATGGCTGTCAAACACATGCCTGTGCTCACTGCTCACACACTTTATATACAGTACACATCATGTTCTTCTACTCTCTCTTGATTTCTCTCCAAAGTTTCATGGGGAGGGATGGCAGGAGGGTGGAAAATATGAAAAGGCTTCAAAAATCCAGGGCAGATGTGAGCTGACGGGGCAGGAGAGATGGAAGTGGATAAATCGGTTGAAGCAGGAATCTCAAGATTCTGCTGCGAAACTGTGTCTTCATACCAGCTTTTTAAAAAAAACAGGTTGAGTTATGTCTGTTTAACAAAGTGATGCAATTAATAGTATGCAAACAGTACTTGTATTTTGGGAGACTGCTGAGGCCTCCTTTTAGCCTGAGATAAAGTTTGAAAACATTTTCTTACAGAATGAGGACATTAGGAATGGATTTCTAATGGACCAAAGAATTACAGAAAATAATACCAGTGTCAATATTTATCTGGGCTCCTCACTGGACAGACTTGAAATATTATGCACCTAAATTGTCTGCAGCTCAGTATGGGTAGGACTTCCATGAAGCTAGCTCTTAAATAACCTTGACTTGGGACTAATCAAAGCTCATTTCTAGCCCTAAGGCTTTTACAATGATTTGGTAATCATTTCAATGAATAATACATCAGCAAGAAAATCATTAATGGGGAGAACATATTTCTCATCAGGTTTTTAATAATCATTTGGCTAGCTTTCCTCCTCCTTCACCATGATACTCTCTCACTTTGGCTTGCGACTTGGTACATCGAATGATGAACAGTCCCAATATTCATAGCAGTTTGAGCACAGGTGTTACCTTAAACATTAACAAGGCTCTGTTCTACTCAAGTGTTTTTGTGAGTCATGACAGAGTGACAGTGACGCAGCGCACACAAGGAAACCCCCTTGAAACTAAATACAGCCATAACTGATTCTTTTATAGACACGAGTACTTTTCCTAGTAATAAAATAATAAACATGCTTAAAGATATCAAAGTTGAGGGTCTCATTAAGCATGAGACCAGGTCCAAGTTAAAATAAACATTTTAATATTGTTAAAAAAAAAAAACTTATGGGGCGCTGGTGGCGCAGTGGTTAGTGCGAGCGTCCCATGTATGGAGGCTGTAGTCCTCAACGTGGGCGGCCCAGGTTTGAATCCAACCTGTGGCTCCTTTCCCGCATGTCAGTCCCCACTCTCTCTCCCTGATTTCCATCTCTGTCCACTTTCCTATCTCTCCATTAAAGGCACAAAAGCCCAAAAATAAATCTTTGAAAAAAAAAAGAAAAAAAACTAATTTGGAGGACGCATTGGGCTCTGCTAACTCTGATAACCAGCAGTTAGCATATACATACAAGTGTTTGCTGGGATGCTCCTTTTCCCACAAACAAATGAATGCAGTTTTAAATAGATCAGTAGAATGAGATTGTGGTAAAATACTTTGAAGCTAAGCTCCCTTTGTTGACACTCAAAGACGCCCTGCATAGTGTAACCTATGTTAAGATGAGTTTGTGAAAAAAAAAGGTGTCATTCATGTAATTAATATCCAAGTGTGACCGTGCACAATTCAAACCCATTATGCAATTTTACACACATTTAAATGACAATGTTTTGAATTTTTAATCAATAAAATTGCAGAATTTTAGATTCTTACTATTATGTTCATAATAGCCTTTATAATGTTGGCCAGTTAGAAGCCTGATTTGACTTTTGTGTGGTTTATATCACACAAAGAGGCCCGTTAAACAGGCCCGGCTAACTCACACAGGTGTTTTCAGTTATCCTTGCTGATTGCATCTCTGCTCAGGTTGAAGATGGACACACCTCGTTAGAAACCAAAATGTTACGTTATAAAGGTGTGAGATGTCCTCTGCCCTTTAAGGTGCAAGACAACTAACAGGTGTTGGAGAGAGGTGCCAATCAAGCCGAGTCTGAACATGCCCACACAGTCCAGAGAGTACTAATTAAGCAATGTAAGTGAAAACACCTGTGTGGATCACAAGTGTGAGGGGAAGCTTTGATGCAGCTGCTTCCTCACAATGCGGTAGCGACTGGAGCGTGATAAGGAACGCGTCTTATCCCAACAAACGCCTTGAATTCTTCATGCAATAAATACAATACTTTTCTTGCTGTATGCCTTTCTCAGATATTCCTGTTTCTGTTAAGTGTGGCACTTCAGTCTTCCACTATTTGCATGCATGACCATTAGTTAACTGTATGTGTTGCCCAGCTTGTTTGTGTACAATTGCAACAGATCGACTGAATAAGGTAACACTTAAAGGATGTTGTGGCCTAGTGTAATGCTTTCTCGGTCCAGGATATTTCATCTTTAGTCCCAGCAGCTGCTGCTCTGTGTACCAGGCCCACTGAGAGAGAAATGACTTGTATCATAAAAGGCAATGCATTTACTGTTACTGTACTTGGGGATAATTATGATCCTTGTATATCATGTTTTCCCTTGTAATTATGCCATAATTCAAAGGCTTTCCTGGCGAGCCATAATCTGACAGGTTCCTCATCATATAACAAACTTCTCTGAGGAGCGGGCCTATTAATTGTCAGGATATAATTATGTTCACAACACCCCGAGGGCCCGTCTCGTTTTGTCATCTCAGACTTACTGCTCCAAACTATAATTAGAAATGGTAATCACACAGGTATGGACCTCCAGGATTTATTTTTCAGCCCGACTGGAGGCTGATTGAAACAACATCTGTGGTTGAGCACCAGGCCGTGTTTACAACTTGGCACGTGTTCAATAACCACATGCAGTGGCACTGGGTAACATCATACCAGCAGTGTTCCCCAAGCATACACATATGTGCACACATGGACTGTGGTTCTGCTAATTTGTTTGGCATGTATATTTTCCTGTTAGCTTGAGAGTTTCTTGAGTGGCGTGCGTGCATGTGTAAGTTTGTTTCCCCGTCAGTGCCCTCCTTTGCTTGTGCCACCCTCATGTGACACTTTCTGCCAGTGTTAACAAGTGACCTCATCTCATTATGGCTTTCCGATCTCAAATGCCATCCAATAAACTTCTCATTTCTCACCTCTTCATGCACTCTCTCGCTCCATTAAAACACCCCTTACCTTTCTCTCTGACACACACTCAAAGAGAGCTAAAGACAGGCAGAGGAGAGCATTGATTAACAGCACGCTATGAAGTGACTGTGCGACATTTCTCTGTGAGAAGTGATTCATCATTTCAGTTTAAACAACATTTAGGTAACGCAGGCCCTGCTTTCAACCCGGAAAAATCCATTTATGTAACACTGTTGTAACACTACACCAAAGATTAGAACATTGTCTTATTCTTGGGTTTTAGTGACACATTATTTAGGCCAAACTTTCTCTTAGGGATGAAAATGTTGGTCTGTTGCTCATTTTTTGTGGTGTGTTGGTTTACAAATATTGTGTGGAATATGATGACATTTTGTTCTGCAGAAAAGCTGAACTGTAGACTGATTGGATGTCTGTCAGTTCTAATTTACATGCAACATTGTTTGTCAAATATTTGCATGTAAAATGTACCAAAAGGCACAAGCCTCACAAACACAGATGAGAGGTGTTCAGGCAGCTAGCAGCTCCTATCTCTCACTCCTATCTCTCGGGACGGCCTTGCATATGAAGCTGTTTTAGACAAAGACTAGAGAAAAGAAGAATAACACAGCCTACTCACGGCTTATTTGGATGTCATGTAAGTGTGTTTAAATCCTGGTCATTCCGTGTCAATTTATGTGCAATACAAAGCTGAGTTAACCAAAGCGAGCTAACATTAGCCTGCTAACAAAACAATGCAGGAAACAGGTAATTGCAGCTCGAGCAAAGGACAATATTGTCCGCCGCTTGTGCTTAATGGTGCTTAATTATGATGCGTTCTAATTCATAACTCCTTCATGCAAGTTGAGAGGAGTTGGAGGTGTGCCCAAACAGCAGTTTGTTTTGGTTTAATGCTGGTGCTCAAGGGCGACATCTACTGGATCAAAAAGTCACACATTCTTCCTTTAATTAGTAGCTGCTCGCAAGCTGTAGCTTACCTTAGCCTAGTGACATTAGGAGCATACTTTTTGCTCTGGATATTATAACAAAGAAAATGTATGCGACTCATTCAGACACTCGTCTTCTTCTTTCTCCTCATAATCCAGCAAGCTTAACAATCTGAAGTCCTCCACACATTCTTTGTTCCATAAAGATAACAAAAGTTAGGTAATCAGCTGATTAGTTCACACACACAAACACACAAACTTTTGTTATTTCACTGAAAATGAAAGTTCACATTTTTGTTTCCTCATTGCCAAGACCAACTCATTTATGTTGTCCCACACAGGCTTTCCCACTTTCAACCAATCAACCAATCAACCAATCAAATGTCCAAAACAACAGCGGTCATCGCAGATCACCGCAGGGCTTCTGGAGTTGGAGGTTGGGTTTTGGTAACTGTAAGTGATTTTTTGACTGTATTCTTCACATAAAACATTAAATCACAGTAAGAAAAAGTTTCATGGGTAATTCAAAAACAGTTTAAAAAACAGAGCTATATTCTCTTTATGCTTCACTAGAAAAAAGGATTGTTTTAATGAAACTTCTGTATCACTTGTAAGACAGCAGCAGAGCAAACAATAGTCAATTCAATTCAAGTTTATTTGTGTAGCACGTTTAAAACAGCTTCAGCTGACCAAAGTGCTTTACAGACTTTGTCTTACTCAATGTTAACCTGCAAAAATCTCTAATCTCTAGGCTTTATTACAGTTTACACAATTGGGGGTTTCCTGGTTGGTTAAGCTTTTCTAGTCTTCAGCAGTGTATCTGTAGGCTGAGGAGATTTGTAATGCAGGTGGAGTACATTCATTACCTTAGGGGAATAACAAACCTGACCTCTAGATTTATTATGCAATACAAAGAACAATTACTTTACTGTACATGAGGAAATCACTGTTTGCTTTCTGACAAGGCAGTGTAACTATGATTGTTCAGTACAGAAATCTCTTTAAGATCAGATATCTGATAACAAGTTCAGATTAAAACAGTCAAAAAAGAGGGGCCGTTATTGCGTCACTGGAGTATTATGGGGAGGTGATGACACGGGGCAACACAAACTCAACTCACTTAACTTTTTTTTTTCTTTTCCAAGATCTTCATCCAGCTGTTGCTTTGATCCATTTAATACATCTTACAGTGATCAATAAAACGTCTTGCTACATCCAGGGATGTTAAGTTAATGATCTTCACCGTTTCCTTGAGTGGAATATAAATAAATAAAAATAACATGAACCTCAAAATGCAACTCTTCTTAAGAAGTTCAGCACATGGGTGAGTCACAGAAAAATTGGGTGAGCAATGTTTTCTCCTCGGGGTTGAATCATGCACAAACAGCAGAAAAACACAGAGTCCCAATGAAGATGGGGTTAGGGGAGCAATGACACATAATGTATCATCTTACAAGTCCCCACAGTGCTTCGACTAAAGCTCTACACAGCAGAATGATTGAGTAACAACTTACCATAAAACCACTCCCAACCAGTTTCACATCTAAATAAGCCATGTGTGTGAGTGTGTCTTTATGTGTGTGCAGGCTTCACATTTTGTCCCTCAGCACACTATATGACTACATCCCCTCTGGAGCTCTTTAAATAAGATAGATATGATGGCTGGGGCATCATGTTCACTGCATTTATCATGGCTATATTCCGATGAAATCATCCTCACCTTTTCCAAAAAGCATGGAAAAATCAGCGAAGCATTTCACACGACTGCTGCGATTTCCAGTCAACTGTAAATAAAGTCAGATCTTGTTGCAGCGCTGCACTTCTGATGGGAAGTTTTTACACATTTGTTGTTGTTTTTTTCTCTTTTCTTTTAGATATTACAAATAAATAAAAAAACACCTAGCCCCATTTATCCATGAAATTTTATTCAACAACATAACTTTTGCTCTCAGAGTACAATCAATACAAGATACGTATGACAAAATAGACTTTAAATAGAAGCGATAAACATTAAGGCATTTTAAAGAAGGAAGTTGACAGTCTCGATAAGTTTAGTGTACATTTTTTTTGTGTTTATACCTCTAAGGCACTACGGCATGCTCACTGCTGTAACCACATAAAAGACCAAAGACATGGAGAACATTTTACATGTTTAAGAAAAAAAAAAAAAAAAAAGGTGACAATGTTTTGGTTTTTATGCGGTTTTCAGTGCTGTGTGTCTACAGTGTGAAGTGTTTCAGAAATATGCCAGAGCAGACACGTGGAGTCATGAAAGGCAAAGCAGGTAGTGAGAGATTTTTCGTTTGGCCAAAAGTGTGGTGGCATTGTATTAACACTTTAATAATCCCCTGTGTCACACATGAACCAGCTACAGGGGAAAGAGCTGTAATTATGTTTATCACGCAAGCCAGCCTGGTGCCAGTGTGACTTCTAGACTGGGACCGACATTAGAAAGCCGTTCCTCGGGAGAATCAAAGTGGCACCAAAGAGAGGTTGACTGGCAAAGGTGTGTTGCGAAAGCCGTCATTTCTCTGTTAATGCCTCTGCGACGCAGGGATGGCATCACAGAAACACATAAAACAGCTCGACCACGCATTAAAACTCCTTCTCACTCTTTCCCTCTCTCAGTGGTTCACACTTTGACTTTCTTGCATGCATAAACAAAGACAGGGACACACACTCACACTAAACATCCGCACACACATACACACAGATTTTTTTATATAACTCGGTATGTACATGACTTAACTCCTGTGAGTACTCGGACTCTCTAGGACTCTCTCAACTTACAGACAAGTTCCCTCCCTTTACACTTCTGAACTGCTCTGGACTCACAGGAAATTATTACTCACGAGTAACTCTGTACAGAAACTTGCACTAACAGTGTCGCGCAGCAGTTTTATACTCGACATTTATCAACAGAAGCGATGATTTACATGGTCAAAAGCTGCTCATATTGGATATTCATCATGTACATTTCTATAAAAAATATGATTTCCCTACAACAGAGTGTTCCACTGATGCAAACAGATTATAGTACACAGTTTTGGTTTGTAGTAAGTGATAATTGTACGTAATTCTGCATCAAAGCTCCATCACAGGTAGGAAATGTGTCCACTGGGAATCTTTTCCTGAGTGCCACTGCACTGCCATCAGTTGTTTTTTTCTCTGAAAGTAGAAAACAACCACTTCAAGTGAAAACCCCGCTCCCTGCATCTTTCTTATGTTCACTTCAGGCACTAAAAGTGAGACACATTTGAAGTCTTTAGATTTAAAGTTTAACTGTTGAAGCAATTGTGAGGAAAATGTATTTTAGAGGCCTATTTGGACACACTCTCTTCGCTGGTCCTGTACTGTACATATGTGCTAATGTATGTGTGAACTACTACAAATACATCGCACATACATCCTAGTCCTGCTAGTCTACTTACTAATGGTCCATATTGCTTTGTAAGTTATTTGTACTTTGTAAATGGAGTCTTTTTTTAACAGTTTAAATCTTGTCAAACACAAAGCCTGTTTTTTCAGAAACTAAAACCCTTCATGGTGATGCATCCCAGGTCCTCTAGAGAAAAGCTGCCCAGTGGTCACATAACAGTGTGGACTTGTCTGCTATAAAAAAAAAAAAGAAGCCTATTTTAACTGCTGTGCTGCTTTATGAGTCTGGCTATGTCAGCCTATGTTATATGTGGTATGCATATTGTATGAAAATGAACAGTATGTTTTGCTGGCATCGTTTGTGTTACACTGCTGTTTGTTGAACCAAAGTTATTTAGGCCGCTGGTAATTGCGGTGCTCAGAAGGCGTACGGCCCGACTATGATGGTGAGCCGCAGCAGTGAGTTGGAACGGTAGCTCATTGACAGATGTTGAGTGATCATCTCCAGATCCACCACATACTCCCTGGGGCCAGTCAGAGGCTTGGTTAGCACCAGCATGGCGCTCACATTGCTGGAACGCTGCAAGAAAATAGGATCACACAATATGTAAGTATGTTTCTCTACAATTTACCAGTGACAAGATGTATTTAGTTTAAAACCAGGTTGGAGGCATAGCATTATCAACCAATGTTTGTCTGCTGTCATTAGCATGTAGCTTAACCCACACAGAAGCCTCAAAGAGTTGTTGATTATCATTTACAAAAGGTGGGGAAAATATTATTTTAACTAAATGTTTAACAGCAGCATGTAAGCAATGACATTGTGGGCATGGTTAGCATTCGTATTTTAGCTCCTAGCTTCATCCTAACAAAGTTGAAATGATGTCTACAGACTCTTGGTCTTCAGTGCCAACATTACTGACACCCTCCCCCATCTTTTTAAGAACACAAAAAAACATAATTGTCACTTACACGTAGGAAAAACTCTCCTGCTTCATTGCCAGCTTTGATCCTGAAGGTATTGTGTGTGTTGGCATAGATGTTGGTGGCCTGAATCTGGAAGACGTCCGCTGGCACCGTGCGCTCTGCCTGGATGCTCATGTATTTGTAGACAATTGATGGAGGAAGACCAGTGCACTCTGCCTGAGACCGGCAGATACAGCGACTGCAAACATACAATTACAACAATCTCTATGAAAAAAAAGCTGCTTTGCCTACAGTGAAACTTAAGTACTTGATAATGTTTACTTACTTTTCAGAGGTTTTGACGTAAGGCGCCTCGCAGGGGTTTCTGGGATAACAGCGGAAGCCTCCGTAATAGTTCCAGCACATTTCATCATCTTGGCAGTTATGGGTCCCCGTCTCACACTCATTTATGTCTGGTGATTGGCAGAGTGACAGAGAGGGAGAGAGAAAAAGTGTGAAAAAGAGTCAAAAAAAGCATTGGATTACAATGCAAGTGTCCCCCACGTCCAAAAAACACAAAAACTCTAAACGCTTGATGACACAGAGCTCTGAAAACACGGTCAAAGTTCAAGAGGAGTACCATTTGGGAACAGTGTTTTCACATTGTAACTTTATTTCTAACAGCTGTGGAGATGCAAAGAAACACAAGAGGGAAGCCTGCACATTTGTTGTTGAGGGAAGCCCCCAATTCAACCCCATACAGGCCTAAATGCTGTGCTTTTCCTGCTGCGTGATGAAAATAACCCCATCAAACGTGCCCCAAACCACAGGGCTATTTCTGGCACAGCAACCTGGATTCATCACCAAAAGGTCCCTTCATGGTTCCCCCTGTAAAACCTGCACCTGACTGAGGGGGGGGGGGAGAGGAAAAAATAACAGCTCCCTCTTTGAGCGAGTGCCGGAGCTTCAAATAAATCCACTTCAAGAAACCATCATTTTGCATATAAATTCACAGAGGTGGCAACACAAAGTTGCTGTGTTGTTTATGTTGCGTATCCGTTGCACTTTTCCATGATAGTAACCAGGCTGAGAGCGGCTTTCATCCCTACTTTAGAGGTAGAATAGATGATGATAGCATGAATGATTTAGTTATCTTTAAAGAGCTGTTAGAGATAGATAGGAGGGTTGGAGGAAAGGAGGAACTTTGTTGTGTCTATGAAAACAGAGAGGAAGAAATAGATGAAAAAAATCAACTAAAGATGGATAAAAGAAAGATTTATGGAAGGATAATGCAATGGATGAAGGAGAACTGTTGTACCTTGACACAACCGGTTTCCCTGGAGCTGATATCCATCTGGACACTCACAGGAGTAACTCCCCGGGCTGTTGATACACTGGTACTGACACATGTAGCTGGAGAAGCTGCACTCGTCAATGTCTGTACAGAAAATATGAAAACACATAAATATGAGGGCAAGAAATGTGATAATTCTTTGATCTAAGAATGTTTTTGTCACTACGTTTTTTGAGTGTTTGCATGTGTACCCACCTTGGCATGAGACGGAGTCCTGTGCGAGCTCGTAGCCCTGGTCACACTGGCAAAGGAAGGAGCCAATCAGGTTGTAGCAGTGGTGCTGACAGGGACTCTGCACATCACATTCATTCACATCTGGAATGAAAGACAGTCATATATCAATGATACACAATAAAATAATTCTGGTTCTTCTTTTTATGTGCAATTTATGTGCAATTTCAGATTATAACAAATATTTAATGTCTTCCAATCTGTTTTCAACCATGACTTTCACAGCAATTGATATGATGAACGCAATGTTACCATAACATACCAGACAGCACAGTAACTATAAATACTTTCTAATTGGCTCATTTATTTCCAATTTGCAGATTTGGCTTTCCCACTACAGATTCAAGGTGAGTAAATAAGAGACGCAAATAAACACATGTAACAGCAAAGCTGGAAGGAGGTTGAGGGTTTTGATGGATTTCTATAATTTTTCTTTATGATATAATCTGTTCTCTATTACAGCACAATAACTTCCTTTAGCTTCAGCCAAAGATTTGATGTGTGGGTTCTCATGATAGGTGAAAGTTTCCAGGCAATAAAAACACTATTTATTTTGTTAAGGCATAGCTGACCTCAAAATATCTAGATGGTAAATGTCCTTGAGCTTTTATAGCGCTTTTCTAGTCTACTCAAAGTGCTTTTTCACTGCATGTCACACCTACCCATAGAAACTGACTGTCTGTATGTAAATAGACCATCAGAAGTAAATTCATACACACTGATACGCCCCAGACGAAGCAGCGTTTAAGTGTCTTGCCCAAAGACACATGTTGCTGCAGGAGCTGGGGATCGAACCCCCATCGAAACAACCGACTCAACCAACAGGGCCAAAGCTGCCCTATCTGCATCATGAGAAAAGTAAGTAAGGAGCCAAGCTTGGTAGTGTTAACATGCGACTTTGGAAGCTAAACCTGAGCTGACGTCCCCTGAGATAAAAAGCTTTTGATGTCTACTTTTGTTTTTTACATGAGTGATCCTGTCTTTCTTTCTTGTATGGATAAAAGCACCTCATTAACAGATTTTGAGCAATATAACTGATGGTCACTAACATTTTTATGTTAAATCACAACCACAACTGTTAAAGTCAGTCCGGCAAGAGTTTATGTGGATATTTATTTGACACTAAATGCCCAACAGCTTGGCTACAAAAAAACCCACTAATAAATTAGTATCACACAAAAGGGAGTGATGTTCCGAATATTGAAATTTCACACGGCGGTGGCGGTCGTGGGCACCAGGCTGCAGGCCGTGTGTCGATAATAATCAGTAATGGTTATGAGAATACCAACAGCGATGGAGTGATACACCACTTAAGATTCCCAGTGATGTTTTTCTCATGTATCGGCACTAAAGGAATGCGTCTCATTAGCTTGTTCAGAACTAACTGATGCATTAAGCAAAAATAATTATCTAATTTGATACTGTACACTTAAACACTCATGCATGCACACATGGGTTATGGTTTTCAGGGACTTACCCACACAGCTGTGGTTGTTGCTGGCCAACTTGTGACCTGCGTTGCACTCACAGTAGTATGAACCCTGTGTGTTCACACATCTGTGCATGCAGTAGTGGGTCAGGGCACACTCGTCTCTGTCTGCAGGAACACACAAACACATACACTCGTTAATATGTGGGACGTAAAAAATCAACCTTTAAAAGGGGCTTTTTCAAAAGCTCAAAACAAGTTTTAATCATAGAAAGAGAGGAGAAAATGTAGTCTGCTCACCTACACAGTGATCTCCATTCCTCTGGTAACCTGGTTGACACTGGCAGATGTAGGCACCTCTGGTGTTGTAGCACGTCTGGTCGGGTCCACATGTGTGTCTACCTGTTGCACATTCATCTATGTCTGCAAAAAAAAAACACACAGGAAAGAAAAATCCCACACTGAGAGGAAGCTGCGTCAAGTTAATGCCTTCTGTGTGCAGGAACATATGGCAGACAAAAGCAAAGCAACATGTCTGGCTGTATGCACTCTGTGATCTGTGATGTAAGATGTGTGAACTGTTTTCCACAAACAGTAGAAACGTGTGATCCCTGACACCATCACATCACATCACATCACACACGTGGGCATAAACACACATGTTCACACAGAGGGCAGGCGATTAAATAAAGAGGGCTTTTATGCAGCAGCTCCGGGTGCAGGGGAAACACAGATCCTATCTTCTACAAACAGGACAGCTCCTTAAAGGAGGGAGTGTGTGTGTGTGTGTGTGTGTGTGTGTGTGTGTGTGTGTGTGTGTGTGTGTGTGTGTGTGTGTGTGTGTGTGTGTGTGTGTGTGTGTGTGTGTGTGTGTGTGTGTGTGTGTGTGTGTGTTTAAGAGAGAAATAGAACTCAACTGATAAGTCTTGCGCTTTCTACCTTAACGCCCCGGTTTCTCAACAGCCATCCATCAACCCAAAAACACACAGATCCGGACACATGCACTCCCTATCCCTCATCCTATCATGAAAACGTTATATAACATGATAACTGGTGGATTGATGACGCATAGAGGAACAAAGCTTCTGCCAGAAAGATGCTACATTGCAAAAAGTTTTGTAATTCTGTGTAAAAAAAAAAAAAAACCTACATCGTTAACCACTCACCAAATGAATCACTGGAAAACTCAAAAGTTAGCGTCAACATGTTTAAATAGATTAATACTGTACCTACAATAAGAAGTGAAAGTGTTGGGACCATGTGGTATTGTGAAGGTTAGTGTTTAAACTAGTGGTTTAACCTCCAAAATATAAATATAAATTAAACTTAAGCAAAAAAAAACTACTTTAATAACAGCAGTGAAAATATTCTACGTTTAAAGTAAATCCAACAAACACTTTCTCAATTTTGGTTTGGCTTATTTTTTAGCTAAACTCCCATCTTTCTCTTTCTCCCCCACACACACTACAAATATGCCCATACTGTACACTCTCATCTCTGTGGGCCCACCAGCAGTCCTCTTGGGTGGTCTGACACAACCCATCATATGCAGACAGCCAGTGGGCATCAGTTTAAAAGCATGACAGACAGTTATCCTCAATACCACACACACACACACACACACACACACACACACACACACACACACACACACACACACACACACACACACACACACACACACACGCACACACACGCACACACACACACACACATACACAGAAAAGGAGGAGGGGAGCTAAGATTTTTTTGTCTTTTGAGAGATTCCCAACCAAACCAGGTCAGAGTGAAGAACCAAAAGTTGTACAGAGATAAATAATCATATTTTTTAACAGTTTGTACACCCACACACAAACTAAAAAAAAAAAAAGAGAATGGATGATGTTGGTGGCAACAACTTGCTTATCGCTTATACCAGCAACTGGGATGCTAATTGCAAAGGCGGTGTTTGTAAACATGGAGGATAATGAGGTCGAAGAAGAGGACTTGCCAAACAAGCTGCATTGTTTTGGAAGTTAGCATCATGAACTGAATGATAACTGTCATTTGCTGTGTGCCTAATGCTAAGCTAGCTACAGCAGGCAGGTAACGGTTAATTAGTTTGTGTATTGTTGTTTCCATAGTTAGGCAAGACAAATTTGCTTTAACCTGATCTAGTCAGTGGGAAAGTTTGTTTTTTTGGCTGAACACTGAAGTGATATAAATCCACAGATATTTTATTGGATCATGACACTGTTTTTTTTTTCATGTATTTGATTTTTTTTTCTATTTTTAATGTAAGGTATTAATCGTGCTTGCATTTTACATTCAGTCAGTGCACTCATCTTCTATATCCAAGGTAATCCAGTCTTATTTTTTTGTATTATACATTATTCTTTGTCGCATCATTGTTGCTAAATCACTTATCACCAGCCCATCCCATTCACAAATCCATTGTGCCACTGCTGTATGTCAGTCCCATAGTCTACTACAGGATCCAGGTGCACTGAGGGGGACAGAAGGGAAACTATCTTTGAGGAAAAAATGAGAAGATGGCTATATAATGTGCTTATCTGCATGTTCACAGTGATAAGGTGGACTCCCTACATTAGGGACAAAAGCGGGGCTTGAAAGAGAACAGGTGCAAGACACATACAGAGAGGAATGCACAGACAAGGCTTGTTTCTCACTGACCTGTTAAGTAAAGGACAGAGATAAAAGCAGTGTTGATCTAAGAAATCTACACTCTGATGTGGCTTGAAAGGCATCTGGGAGAGTGCACCAGCAACTAGCAACAAGTGTCAAGAGAGAAACCAGATGCTTTGAATACAGCAGAAGAATCAAGCCTTTGGATACTAATCCACCTGCAACAACCCGGGGGGCCTTTGTGACATGTCTGTTAGATAAAAGCTCTACATTTCAGGCTCTCTGTGAGTGGTAGACATAAAACATCCAGAGTTAACCTCTTAGGTTGAACATTTTAACTTGTCCGGATGTGAACAAAAGATTTCCCCATGAGTTTTGTAAGGAATCAGGTACACATATACATCTACAATCAAAATGAATTGTTCTGGGTTCACCAGACTACTGTACATCTGTCTGCATGGCAATATCAGTACTGTCTGAAGTCATCCCTTCATTAATCAGTTCAAATGCAGGTCTTATGTGCATGCCAGGGCACTGCCATTCCTGTACTAAACATAATGTGGCACATATACCTCCAACATGTTGACACAGCAGTTGGCCTCAGAAATAAGCAACACAAGCCAGATAGTCTGTCAGAGATAAAACTAGAAAGAAAATTCTGTTTACATTGGAGCCTGAACCATAAATCTGTTTGGGGATATTTCTGAGCCAATATTGACGGATCACAAATATACTAGTATTTGTGTATATTGTTTCCTATATGCCAAGGTTTTTTAGAAAACATTTCAGAGATAATTTGTGAGTGATTGAGAAATGATGCATGACCAGAAAAGCATGCTTTTAATCTACTGTTAACATTACTCTTAGAACTGTCTACAGCACATGAAGCTCAGATTGACAGCTGAACAGACAGTGATCCTTGCTTGAAATGATTGACACTAATAATGATACATGTTCTGTAAGAAGTTTGTTTAGTTCCAGAAATCTTCTGAGTACCTTTGCCTTGTTTAATTTTGTACAAAATCAGTGCACAATCCAGAATAGATCTATTTTCATATCGGCTTCAGGATATCGGCCGCCAGACCAGTGATGTTTGAATTTTTCACTTTCTTATATAAATGTCAGCCTCTTCAATGTAACATTGGTCTGAACTTAAAGATTATACAATCCTGACAAAAAGTTTGAATGAATGCCAAGAATCAGTTAGACTTGGGGAAGCATCAGTGAGATCTTGTAAATAACAACCACGCCTACTTACTGGATATTTTAGGTGATTCATTGAGACTGGAAATGCCCTGCCCTCTGGCATTAGATTTCGACAACACAAGTCTGAGATTCCTGTGTTCCTGAAGCCGCAACAGTGCCAAGACTGTGATTCCACTGAAACGTTATGGTTTTCCTGACAGAGCTAAAAAAAAAAAATCAACTTTCTTCAGGCATGTCATGTCTTAAAATCTGTAAGTAGCAATGCTAGTAAGCCAATGTTAAGCAGGTTTCCCATTTATAATTGTAACCCTTTTAGTTTTCTGTGTTAGCATGATAATATTTGCTATCTAGCACTGACAAAACTTGATGTGAATGTTTACATTTTCACCCGTATTTGTTCATAAACTAAACACATTTTAATTCCAATCTTTGCTATTCATTCGAAGAAGCAGCTTCTTAATTAACAAGATTGCAAGGGCGTTCATTAGCTAGGTATATTTGTCTGTCCCCAGTTTTTATTTTAATTTCTGTACTGGTTGGAGATACACAACCACAAGTTTAAAGAGATTTTTAGTAAGAAAGTTTCTCCGAATGCTAATGGCGCACTTTTTATTTAGACAAAATCTAAACCAGAGCTCGTCAGCATATGGCTGACAAGATTTTTCCACGAATCAGCTCTTGATAGCAACATTTTTGGGCAATTGACTTAGCAAAAAGGTGCACTTGACTTCAGGTTAAATAAACTGCCATTAGTCCGACAACTGTAACGCCACTTTTGGCATGGAAGAGATGCTTTTGGCTCCCTGGAAGACTATAAAATCATCAAACAAGAAGTTGCTGGTGCAAGCAGACATGCACCAAAAGTCTCCTTCAAAAGAAGCAGATACAATTAACTGTCATGGAAAGAAGATACTGTACATGGCCAACTATAAAATGTTTGAATGCAACCAACAAAGTGATGCCTCTAAGGTTGTCCTGAGTATGGAAAAGCCAGAGTCATCCACATTCCCTTCAAGAAAGCTTGGAGAGCGCTAAATAAAAGCACATGTGCTGTATGGCATCCAAAGGTTCATTCACGGGAATATCTTGTGGTAACTGCTACTTTGTCACTAAACCTTTAAGTAGCTGCCAACACAAAGTTCCACAAGAGTTTGCGTGTGTACAAGTGTGTGTAAGTGTGTGTGTGTGTGTGTATGTGTGTGTGTGTGTGTGTGAGTGCGGGTGGGGTGGGAGGGCATCCCACACTGGCTCGATCTTGGGTCCCATAAAGTTCCAGAGCTTACAACATGCTGCAAAGTCCATATAGTTTACATGGGAAAACAGATTTTACGTGACAAGCCATCAAATGTGATGATGTGTTGCGTGTGGAGGAGAAGTGACTCTGTTCTCTGAAGTCGTTTTTTATTTTATTTAACACAGCTTAGAAGTTTCTTGTAAGAGCGAAGCTGCGGTAACATGACAGAGGGAGATAAGGCCGTCCAGCAGACGAGTGGAAGATGTGAAAGGAAAAAATGAGGAGAGAGGGTGGAGGGTCCTTTTTTTTTCAAACAAAAAAGGGCTTTCTAAGATTTGAAGTTAGATTTACAGCCGTGTGTGCTTATGTGATGTCAGAGTTAAAAACTCCTTGCTTTTTAGGGAGATTAATTCTAAATGCCTTGTGGGAGTTGGGGGAGTGACGGGGGATGGCGGCAGCTCAAAGAATGTGTGTGTGTGTGTATGTGCTGACAAATGGGCGTGTGTGCATATGAGGTCCTGTTTTAGGTGCTGGAACATTAAATGGTGTTTTTTTTATTTTACAGAAAGCAGGGATACATTACGAAGAAATATATGTTTGATGAGTATGCACGTCCAAAACAGAGACTGAAATCTGTTTGGCCTGAATTCAGAACAATGTGTTATTTGCCCCAGATTTATACTGACATGATAGGGCTTGTTGTAATTATCACTTCAGAGCATTTAGTCTTGTTTTCACTGAACCACTGCAATGGAAAGCCGGAGCTGTTCCAAAAAACAGTTGGAGCCATCCTGCTGTTGGACAGCGTCTCTGTTTCCCTCTGATTATTGGATAATTCAATCTTTGGGAAAGCAGGGGGCAAGAAGTGTGATGTTAATAGTCCATAAAATTTCACAATGTCAAATTTATTCCCATGTCATACTGTACACTAGCACACGAGCATTCGGCTCTCCTTAACCTCAAGGACCTTAATATTACCCCAAATGGAAACTGCACTGAAAGTTGATTGTGTATATTTTTATGCTGTTTAGTTTGAAATGCATCTTGAACACCAGCAAAAAAGGAATGGTAGTGTTTCCCTTTCAAAGTTATAGTCTCAACTCAAAAGCAGATAAGAAATTGATCGATTCAACACACTCTATTTCTATACGTTTTAGAACATGAAGTATTTCCATGCTCTTGCTTTTTTGCACCACTCCCCAAGATTCCCCTCTCATCACTCGCATTGTTCAGGAGGAACAGGAGTTTTTAGTCGTGCTGACACCCAGAAACTGATTTGTGAGTTTGTTCCACACTCTTCTAAAGGTCGGGCAGAGTCTTGACATTCTTGAAAATCCATCCAGTGTGCCAGCTACATTCCCCACTGATAATAATCCTTCCTGTGACTCTGAAAACATCTAAAAAAAAATAAAAAAAAGTCCTCTTATTCAATATGAAGAAGATCAATCTCTCCGTACACTTGACATTTTATCAATAAGTATGTAGCCATTCAGGGCCTTAAAAGCCAAATTTATGGCATGAAAGGAGTGAAACCTGTACACACAGACACTGAAGAGAGGAACTATGAGGTACAGAGACCCTGAGATTGCATGCAAGTGTCAAACAGCTGAGCGCAATAGTGATTTATAGCAACACTGTGTCCCTTTCCATCATGAGGTAAACGGAAAGAGCAACACATCAGAGGAGGAAGCAGCTGGACGTTGCACAGGCACCGACCTCAGAGAGAATAATAACAACAACATTAAGCAGTAACACTAAGGACGCACGGTAAAGCTGCTTCCCGCCCTCTATGCCATCATGGGCGTGATGGCAGGGAGAGGGTAGGTGCAAAACAAAAGAAAAAACAACAACCCAAATCTGGG
This sequence comes from Labrus bergylta, assembly GCF_963930695.1. Taxonomy (NCBI): domain Eukaryota; kingdom Metazoa; phylum Chordata; class Actinopteri; order Labriformes; family Labridae; genus Labrus; species Labrus bergylta. The sequence goes on from NC_089204.1 coordinate 23,337,236, forward strand.
TCAAAAGATGGGCTCACTGCAGGATGGTTGGGTTAAATTAATAGTCTGAAAGAAACTCTTGTGTATTCAGGGAATGCTTTAATTTTTACTCTAAAAATCTTTTCTTCTTTTTAGATGTAAAACATTGATATGGCCTTAGAGACACTGATGTAAAAAAATACATACAGTTCTAAAGAAGGAGCATTAAAAACATTTCTCTATCGGCAGCTGAGGAGTTGCAACATCAACAGGTTTTCTGGCTCACTTTTCAAAATGGAAATATAAGTTTTGAAGCCAGAAATCTCAGCAACGTTGACTCACAAGTACAGACAATAAAACATGACCAATACAGTATTTTTGAAGCAAACTTTGATCACAAACTAGCTTAAAAATAGTCAGGGTAATGAATTATTTTCCATATTGTTTCTTTTTTTTCAACACAAAACAAAAAGACAATAAGATATCTGCAGTAAAAAGAAATCAATGTGGAGAAGAAATTGGTCAGCCAAGTATGTAATGGAAACTTTGTGTCATAATCAACACAAATCTGGAATTTCTCATTTCTTGTGAGTTGAGATATTGGCAATCACTTATGATAAGCTATGAGATCGTATCAGACGCTGACTGATCTGTCAAGTTAACAAGTCAAACTTGATATAAAACTAGCCAAAAATCAGGATTTGGTCTGTAGTTAATACACTTTTAAATTTAATATTCCATATTATGGTTATTTAACAAAGAAATTCAATCGTTATACTTTTTTTTTTTTTTTAAATAGGAAATTATAAAAAACGTCAACATGTGCTGATATACACGTGTTCCATGTTCACTATCTCAGCGTACAGTGTTTGCATGCTAACATTTGCTTATAAGCAAGTCCGGCTTTTATAAGGAAAGTTTTTGCAGGTATCGTAATCCAAAGTTTAGGTTCAACAACTGGTTCTTGGTTTTTAAAAAAAAGTTAAAATTAGTGTATCAGCATTCTAACAACCAGAAAAGGCTACTGGAGGGAACCTGAAGTCATTTCCAACTCATGGTGGTTTCACAACAGTGGGTAGTAAACAACATCCGTTTAACAATTTAACTCTTTGTTAACAATCAGTCATCTTCAAAAACACCTACAAAAGGTGTATAGCCTACGTAAGGTAAATAAGAGCTCGTATATGAAAAGAAAACATGAAACTCAAAACAGGTGGCTGTGGTTCAGTTGGTAGAGTCGTCGTCATCTCAACTGGAAGGTCGAGGGTTCGATTCCCATGTCCTGTATGTCCTTGGGGAAGACACTTAACCCTGAATTGCTCCCGCTGCTTCGTCCAAATGGGATTAATTACTTCTGATGATCTCCTAATAGCAATCACTGCCATCAGTGTGTGAATGGCTTTGAGTGGTCAGAAGTCCAGAAAAGCGCTACACAAGCTCACGTCCATTTACGATGTAACACCACAGGAGAAAAGGACCCCAAAACACCTTCACCCACACACACAGTTGAAAAACTGTGACTCTCCATCCCTATTCACCTGTGACTCCTTTTTCTCCCTACTTGTGGCTGTGATTACTGCCTGTGACTTACCACACACACACTGTAACAACTGTAACATCAAATTAACGACAACAACTAGAGTAAAAGGTAACATGAAACATTTCCCAAAATATCCTGAGAGTGGCCACGACTATCTGTGACAAGTTCCATGTCAATTGGTTCAACTCCGAGCGGGCCACAGTGCTAAGCTATCAGACACATTTCAATCTCTAAGGAGCAGCTGAAATTCAAAGGCTCAATGATGCAACTGTGGTTGTTGAGCTGAAGCTGCAGGGTAGCAGGTGCACTGAGATGTGTGGTAAAATCACAAGGCACGAGGACAATCTGACAGTGAGGCTGTGCTGATACAGGACTTTGGAAATCATCAGTCTGAGCGCAGCTGAAAGATGAGAGCGCAGCCTGTAATAGGAGGGTTCAACATGCACAAAGGCCTCAGGTGTCTTTTTCTTTGAGTAAACCTAAACAAAGATGGTCAGTTTTCATCAAGCAAAGGCTTTGTTTTTGATCCCTCTTCCTCCTGTTGTGCAACAACATTTCCGCAGAATGTTTTTTTTGATTTGAGATCCTTTATACCCGGCTCAAATCACCTCAGTGTTAAAATGTTCCTTCCCTGTCCATGCAAATCTGTGTTGCATATCTGCCGGAGAAACAAACACTAACAGGATAACATCTGAAGGAATTTCCGGAAAAACTTCAATTGCTCTCTGTGCACCCTCACATCTTTTTTTTTTTTTCCATTGTCCTCTAATCGGAAAAGACTGGTGGCTGGGGCTTGTTTCTTCAAGTGCAAATGTCAGGATGAAATCACAATACGGGAAGCTCTAAAGAACGAACCGCAAAGGTCAAAATCCTCGAGTTGTTCTTGCTCTGCTCTCTGCATTCCTGCTTCTCACAGATCGATCCGATGCTTATCTGTCAAGGTGGTGAGTAATTCCAACCATCACAAAAGATGGGAGCAAACGGAAAAACAACAAACCAACGCTGACATTCCAGAGATATCCCTCCCAAGTGCATTGCATCTGCGTGGAAAAATGTTATTGCATGCGCTTGGCCTTGTTTCGGAAAAGTACACAAGTTCTCTGTCACACAGGGGCTTACCGGCCTTTATAGAACATACTTTAGGAGAGATTTCAGGCCTCTGTAGGTGAAGGCGTCCAGACGGAGCTGGAATTAGTCAGGCATGTAGGTGGTAATGTGGCCAACATGACCTCAGGAAACCAGACAGGTAAACAGGGATGGCATGTCTTTTCATGCCCAACACTGCAGTGAATGAGTGTCTAATTTAGAGATGAAAAAATAAACAGGTTGATCAGATATGTAGACTCAACTCTTGCAACAGAACTCCCGAAGTGTAAAACATGACATTATGGGGACGTGGCGTACAGGTTAGTGTGCGGGCGTCATGTACAGAGGCGGTAGTCCTCCAAGCAGGCGGCCCAGGTTCAAATCTGACCTGTGGCTCCTTTCCAGCATGCCATTCCCCACTCTCACCCTCCCTGACTTCTGACTCTATCCACGATGGAAAGGGTGTACTTTCAAACTTTTCTACTTCTTGTCAAATGTAAAGACTGAAATGTATCCTTTTTGACGGACAGGCTACTTTTCTAGGAGGACATGATGTCATCTCTGCTGGGTTAGAAGCTAATATCGAACACAAGACTACAAAAAGGCACTGTACAGTAAAGTATCTCTCAGTGTTTAACACAGTAAAGTGTGTGTGTGTGTGTGTGTGTGTGTGTGTGTGTGTGTGTGTGTATATGTTTGGAGTTGAGGGAGGTCATGGAAATGTGAGGCATCATTAAGTTGTCACACATACATGAAAAGTTCATGGTTTTCTCTGTGTGGTCGAGCTGGAGCAGGGCGCCAACGTCCCGCTATGTGTCAGTGCAACAACACACTCTTAAGCTCGGGTTCAAACTCAGGGCCGCAGGGATTTATAATGCATTTCCAAAAAGTCATCAAGGAACGGGAACGGATGTTAATTTAAGGGTAAAAGCTATCAGAATGACGTGTTTTATGTAATATTTTGTGGTTTTCTTGCTTGGAATCAGCAAAAAATATATATATATATATTAGTAAGAAAAAGCAATTTTTGCTGGAGAAACTGTTTTTGTTTTACAATTTCAGTTGTACTCTGGAAAATTGGCTTCATTTTTTCCAGTACGTTTAGCTGATCCCTCTTTTATTCGCCACACACTCAGCAGTAAGTCACCCAAAACAACTCAGCAGAAGCAGCACAACCCATGACGTTGGTACGACCTGGCTTGGTCAGTGCTGCTGCTCTTCTGTGGTTATTTAGTCAGTGTCAGCCTTCATCCTCCCCTTTACCCTACCTGACTCTGCACTCCAGGTTTCCTCCGCAGAGTGGTGAGTTAGCAAGGAAGGAGCCTGATGTAAGCGCTATTCGATACATTGAGGTTTCCTCCTCTCCCCCCCCCAAGCTAATGGGAAGTCCTTCGCTAGCAAGATATGTGGCTTTGCAGAACAACCTCTGTGTGGAACCAAAAAGAACAATCGGCTCATTGTGGCGAGTCAAAGGTAATGACAGAGAAACCAGAGAGTGATGTAAACAAAGATTATATCACTCTACCTGCAAAAAAAAAAAAAAAGACACTCCCACATTACGGCACGAGACGCCCTTCCAGTTAAAACTCAAATCATTTCAAAGCATTAACGCTGACAGCAACAGCCTATCTTTGTTTAGCCCATGCACTGCCAGTGAATGAATAAGTGTTTTACCCCTGCCAGCCTGCTTATGTGGTTACTTCAGCTGATATGCTGCCATGTTTTACACTCTAATAAAAGCTAATTGGTTCCAATTCAGAGAAACACATAAAGCGCCTCACACGGCTCATAAGCCCCAGGTGTAAAATCAAACTTGTTACTTTCACTGGAGTTGTGTGACCGCAGGCCTCACCACATGCCGCTGCCTATTGACAATACTTTCAAACCACCAAACACACATACTGTAACATTATGTATTTCCCCTTACGTTACATTTTCTGTGCAGAGATTTGTCTCTCAGGTGCAGCTGTGAACATCACAATGTATGTGTGTGTGTGTGTGTGTGTGTGTGTGTGTGTGTGTGTGTGTGTGTGTGTGTGTGTGTGTTTGTGAGGCAAAAATGTATCTTTAAACCACTCCCCATTTGTAAAGATCAAAGATGTCTTGCTGAAACACAGGGTCACACCCACACGATCTTGCGCAGCTACCAAAATCCCGACCGAGTCAAAGCCCAGAGAACCCCTCCTGTAGGAGGGAAGGAGCTTGCTTTGCCCTTCAACCACCAGACTACCTCAACACACGAAACAAGACACATGTTTTATGTCAGGAAGAAGCTGGCCCAAAAAAAAAAAAATCACGTTCTTAACAAGCAGAGTTTAGAAAATATTGCATGACAGAGAAGTCAAGCAGCGATGTGTTGTTAAACAATGGATGGCTGTCTGAAGTATGGATGAATGGTTCACATTTGGGGCTCTGCTTATTAAGCCTTTAAAGTCGTTAGCAGGTAATTATTAAATACCTGCCCAGTTCTGCAAGTGGCACATTCAGACACAGGTTTATATGCAGCAGCAGTGCATTTGGAGAAGTACGACAAACGCTCATCAGTGTAGTGCTCTGTATTGAAACTATGTTACATTGCATCGTCCCTATTAAAACAATAAATTCAACAGGACGCTGCTGTTCAGAATACAAAATACAAAAAAAAAAAAACAAGATATATTTTTCAAGTATGCTGCAGAATATCAGAGTACTTCTAATACTCATCACAATTTTCGTATAAAATGCAGGTATCTGTAATTCTCATGTCAAGTATTGGTTGCAAAAAACTCCCCTGGTTTCAGGTGAATTATCATCATTGTTGTGTGACAATATTCATGTATAATTGTGTGATGCTGACAGAGAATATCATTTAAGTCTAAGTTCACAAAATGTCGGCAATGAGTGTTTTCCCATCATGTATATTTTGTAATCACACGTGCTTTGGGGGAACTCGTCTAGGTATCAAAATTAGTATGGAGTGGAAAAAAATGGTATTAGAAAGTACTTTATACAAAAACATTATTTAGCTCATGTTAACCCTTTCAGTGGTAACACAGAGTCCAATTTATCCCATGAGGAGCTTGTCAGCACCCTTCATTGAGATAAAAAAAAAAAGAAAGACTGTCTATGTGTGTTAAAGCAGTAAAAAAAAAATTAAAGGATGCTTTTTCAAGCTACTTTGAAGATACAGTGGATCATCTTTACGGCCTCAGAGAGAGGAGGTGGAGTGATTGCCTGCCTGGGTGTCTGATCTTACCTCTGCAAAGGTTCTGGTCATCTGCAGTGAATCCGTTTGTACAGCGGACTGTCCGGCCGGACTGAGTGTTTCTCTGGTCGCCTGAAAACACCCGAGGGGGCTGAGGCTGAATTGGTAAGGCGGGAATGACAGGAGGGATGGGAGGGACAGCCTCTGGCAGTGGCACCTGCTCGCCCTCCTTGCTGATGTAGATGACGGCGCTCTTCGGGAGGCAGAGGTACCCACCAAAGTGGTTGATACACTGCATGCCTCCTTTGCAGGCATCGTCTAACAAGGCACACTCGTCGATGTCTGACACAGGAAAGAAAGAAGATGTTGTATACACTCAAATTATTTTAACTGGATAGAAGGAAATCTTCTGTGAGGCTGACATGAAAACTGATGAAATATGAAGACATTGTCAAACTCATCGGGCATGAAGAAAGGAAGATTTCATACACATTTTTACCTTTGCACTGCTCTCTGACTCTGTCATACTCATAGCCTTCTGTGCACTGTGAAGGACAGATGATACAACACATAATTCACTCCTCTAACATGTCACTACATACACAAAATAGAAACACAGACTCTTGAGTTTTACATCCGCAAATGAAGGTGCACATCATCTTTAAAGCAAGTTGTGTTAAGAAAAATTCTCTTCACTTACCGTGTATGACACTGGCTCTTCAGCCTCCTGAGAGAGGACATGAGTGAAAACCGCACAAAGACAAACGCAGATACCCAGCATGTCGACCAAACGTCGGAGCAGCACTGTAACGAGATGCAAAGAGGCACCGAGTGGATAGGAGCGTGCAAGATCATTTTTCACTTGACAAGCCTACATGTTTTAATACCAGTTATTACATCATTGATGGCATTGCTTAACGAGTCCCAACATCTCCCACTGCTGGCGTGATGTTTATGTTGGCGGCGCTCCAGCTAAATCTGCGACTTCAAGTAGGTGAAGTGTTTTTCTGCTGTTTTTTCTCCAAAAGGATTAGTGCGTAATGCGCGTAAAAATGCGTGCGTAAACATGCCCCTTGTGTGTCAGGGAAAATGAACGAGTCAATCAGCCGTCCAGAACTCGTATTTATTAAAAATCTGCTCATGCAAAAAAAAAAAGATATATACAACGTGTCCAATGCAACATTAGATATGGGTTGTTTTTAAAGCTGCCTTGTTTTAAGATACGGACACTTGCAACCGTATATATCCCGAAGGAAGCGAATTATATCATAATTAACTGCGTATTTTACTCACTTTATCGACACGAACTCTCCTAAAGCAACTCTTCTGTAGTTGTTCTCACCGATTTCTGATAAGATTGCTGATGTGTTGTTGCTTTGTCGTCTTTTTGTGTCTTAGCTTGCGACGTACCTGCGATTACCTGCGGATCTCCAACTCTCCTGGCGTGCTGAAGAAAAAAAAGAGGTCCCCGATTGTTGTTGTTGTTGTTGTTGTTGTTGTTGTTGTTGCAGATCCGAGTGCGCGTTGCGGACTGGTCTTGGGTTGGAAGTTAGGTGATGTTTGTCGGAGCGCAAGAGCACTGGGGATGAACATGCGGATCGTACAGTATGACATGCTGGGGGCGGTGAACCGGGCAGGTTGAGCTCAGTGTTCGTCTCTCACCGGGATGCAGGAAACCATCAGCTGGAGGGATACACTGGCTCCCTCTATGGACTGGCTGATAGTGTTGAAAAATTCTAATTTGCCATCTATTGTCAATTAGGTTTTAAACTTGTATCAGTAGAAATCGACGGCGTTATGTGAACCACAGTATCTCTGCCTGGGCTCGAAAGAACACACAATTGATTATTTAGTTCAGCAATATGATCGCCTTCACCGTGTCAGTGTTCATTAACAGACATGCAGAGAAGAGTGATTTGTTTCCTCATTTTAATCTGATTTAAACATTTACTTTGGAGGCAATCTGGAGTAACATCCAGTTTGAATACTCAAGGCGAACACTTCGTTACTCCAAGCTTGACCCCCCATGACTTCTTACGTTCTTCTTACGTTGTTGCATGCAGCACCTTCCAGGCTATGAGGGGCCTCCGTGACTTTATAAATGTATATGTACAGTAGGCTATGTGAGTGCAGCAGGTGGTAAAACCCAATCATGTGTTGATGGCATCTGTCAGTGAGCATTATATTAGCCTCTAATAAATTTTATGGTGTTTACAAGATGCCTGCACTTCAAGAACATCTGCTGAAATTGGCATGGCTTCCTGGATTTCCCATGGGTAAAGAGACTAAGTGATTGTGTGTGTAGGCATGTGTGTGAGTGTGTGTGTGTGTGCCAACAGCTTGCTGATATGAGTGGACAGAGATGGACTTGGCAATGCCTCTTTGGATTTTGACCTTTTAACCTGTCCTTAAAGTGAGTGGATGGCAGAAGTTTGGAGAAAGATTCTGCACGGTGACACATCCTGATGTTGCAAGAAAGTAATTTCTTCTTTAGCCAGATTCTACCGTTTTAGGATTCAAATTTAAGTTTTAGTTGAACCTTTAACCTGAATAGTTGACTTTTAATCAGTAATTCTAGCAAGTTAAACCCATTCAAAACATGAAATATAAGAGCAGATAAATGGCCCAGTGTGATGTAAGGGCACTAACATCTGCTTGCATGATGACTGAATGACATGGAAAAACTATAGGAACTAAATAACAGTACAAGCATGGATGACCCCAAATAAATGCACAAGGTTTGACTCTTCACTAAAGGTTTATTCTCTTTACAAGCAATCCAGTTTCACATAATCACACCAATATTGACATAATAAAGCATCTACCATAATGAAACAGTTTATGGAGATAAATAGATTTTTATAAAAGACTGTTTAAACAGAGAATCAGAGGATGTTTACAGGGGAAATTATAATCACAAAGGCACGGCAGGAGTGAGTCCAAATAACGTGTTTAAAATGGCCTTAAACACAGTGAAGGTGATTTCCAGAACAAAGAAGGAGTTGGTACTTTGTGACGTTTCTTTCGATGCTGAAGGCAATGCATCAGGTACTGTTGGCTATTGAGCATCAGCCAATCAGTTCCTGATGCAGTATCATCCACATCAGAAAGCTCTTCCTTCACTCCAACATCAGTGCAGGGGCATCAAAATTAGAGCGGTTAACGACTTCTTTAAGTCTTTCTAAAATATCTCCTACTGGTGGGAGGTATGATAAAAAAAAAAATCCAAACTCATAAAACAAGCCATTAATATTCTTTTCATCCTTTGATAACACAATAGCCAATACTGTACAGTACACATCATTGTAAGTCAAGATGGCAGCAGAAGCATCTGGAACGTGAATTCATGCAAATTAAAAATGGGCATGTATTATGAAGGAGCTGCAAGAGATGAGGCTGCACTTCAAAAGACTGTCGAAAAGAAATTTTTAAAAAGTGGGAACGGGGGATGTGAGAGGAGGAAGAGCAGACAGAGAGGGTGTCTGTGAAACGCACATGTGTAATTGTAGTGACATCTTCATTGAGAGCCCTCCATCTCTTTCCTGTGAGCTCCAAAGGGCGTCTCTGACGCCGGTCGATGGGGAGAGCAGCCGAGGCGCTGTGTTTAGCATAATCCCAGAGGCCATTGTGAGAGCAGCTAGTGAACGACTCACAGTTGCCAGCTGAGATTTCACCAAAACACAGCAGAACACAAGAAGAAGGGGATGAGACAGGAAAAACAGAGGTGGAGGGGGGAACGAGCAGGCAAAGGACTCAGGAAAGAGAAAGGATTGGTAGTAATGAGGAAAAAAATGCAGGTGTGTCAGATCTTACATTACACAGAATATGTAGAGAGATATTTTTCACATTAGAGGTGTGGCTCAATGTCTGCAGGATCAGGGTGTAGTAGGTTTTCTGTGGTTAGTGTGCGTCTTACCCAGCATCAGAGAGGCAGAGCATAAGGTGTAAAACATGCTTTCTTCCAGGTGGACTGCACCTGTTGGCCCATACTTAGGACAGTACTTCATTGTCATTCTTCATTTAAAGAGTCACTGGCAGCATTGATTTGTAACAGAGGCATGAAAAGATTAATCTAAAGTGCAGCATGACACATGTCAATATGTCTTCTATTGTGCAGATATTCTTACCTGAAAGTAGTGTGAAATCCTATTTGATCAAGCAGATGTTTTTTTTGTTGTTTTGTTTTTTTTAAATCAACCTCAAGTAAACGGTTAGGTCCCCTAATATGCCGCAGAACAATTAAATCCTAACAATTGCAAGGATTCTTTTTGACTGAATGGTTTCTGATAGAAAAAACAAGTAGAATAAATATACCGTGAACATAGTTTTAAGGTTTACAGGGTACATATAAGACGAACTGCAGAATCTCTCCAGGTGATTGTGGGAATATAAAACATCATCACAGTTGCCTGCAGAGATTACCCAGTCAGCCCAAAGATTCCTCTCACACACATACCCCCCCCCACCACACACACAGTCTGTGGTGGGTATGTGTTATATCCAATAAGTCAATCGGCAACAGACGGTTAACACAGATCAGGATAAAGACGGAGCTTTGACCCCCGCCCTCCCCTACCGTTCCAAAAAGGTCCTGTGTTACCATGGTTACAAGGCCTAGGCACGTGCCTCCTTTTGTCGAGCAGTATCCTCCAGGGTCAGCTGCACACCCAGTTAGAGGTCAGATGTCATCCTGGCCTTTCACTTAGGTCACCACTCACCAGCCTCCAGCCTTTGACCCCAACAAACACTGAAACAAATTGAGAAATGGGGGAGGGAGGGGAGAGAGAGGAAGAATTGAACATATTTACACAAAAATCAGGGTGTAGAGCAGCTTCAGGCTTTTTGAGTGAAGATTAGTTGTGTAGTCTTGTGCGGGTGATGTATAGAGTAAGGTAAAGTATCTCTCTAAAGGTTACAGTATGTCTCCCTCTTGTGGTGAAGTATAACTTCTGATTTTTTTTTGTGGACTTCTGTGCCACGGAAAAGGAGAATATGGGGCATCCTGGGAGTCAGTGCTGTACATAAAAATTCTATTACATTAATTGAACTCTAGTCCTATACCTTTGTTCAATTAACCAATATATTTCCCAGCTTTTGTCTGAATCTACACTGAAAAATCTGTTGCACAAGCATATCAAAGAATGTACACATTATCCTTGAGGTCACTAAAAGGCATTCATTAAATATCCACATATTCATGGTCACATAAATCACGCTGAAAAAAAATTGTTGACCCAATCTTAAGCTTAATTCACAAAGAACCTTCAGGAAATCAGACCTGTGGCCACACATTTGGGGAAGTCTCTGACCAGAGGTGCCATCTTTCCCATTGAACCTCAGTGCATGTTGGGAGATTCAGGTCAACGAGTTGCAAAGTGTTGCTCGGGCGTTGACAAAAGAAAAATCTTAAGTTTATTAAACGGAACAGGCTGACAGTCCACACTTTGTTAGGCAGTGAATGAACAGAGTGGTTTTGACAGGCCTAACCTCTTAAGCTTCGGGTCCCACTGAGCTCGGCACAGCTAGAGCTAAATGCCATCTGTCCCAACATCATGAGGCCCCCCCAACCTGTCCCCCAACAGTTTAGCATAAAAATCAAGCAACACTGCTATTAAAAGAGGAATAACATTTCATTTTAGCCCCTTAAATTATAAATAATACAGATTAATAATTTCAGTTGTGCAGGTTTGATGTTCTACAAACAATTGCTGTTTATTATCCACATGCCTTGATTTTCAAGGTTGGAGGTATTTGCACAGTGGATTATAAAAAACGTTTTTTTATTAAAGACTCTAATAAAAGTGAATACTTTTTCAGACCATAAAAACCCTAAATGATCTCGTATCTTTTTCTCCTACAGAGCGTTGTATAAGTAATCAACCCCCTAGAGCTACTGCATATGTTGTCATGCTATGACTGCAAATTAAAAGAGAGTTCATCGGGTTGTATGTAACAGACAAACACAAAATAGTCCATCATTTTGTAGAAGTACAGGGAGTGTACAGGCTCCCCTAAAGTGTAAAGGGGTTGGAAACTTATGTAAGGAACTGTACGCCTTTGGCCTGAATGTTGGACATGTGCAAATGCTGCATCATTAAACTTCAATCAAGGAGCTGGACTTAGTTGACGGTAGAGCTGAGCAGATACTGACCACCTATAAAGTTGTCATTCCTTAACTATTACTATAGAGAACCAGTCAAATAAGAAAAACAAGTTTTGTAAAAGTTTAGATAGTGTTAATAATGCTACTCTTGCTGCACATGTTGACCATGTTTTTTTTTGTTTTTTTTAAAGATAAAGAGAACGTGTGGGATTTCAGTCTAACAGTGCACGGTCAGGGTCAAGATGCACGTTACTGATCAAACAATAACGAGCAACTCAAACCATGGAGCATTGTTTTCTTCAGTTAGTCTCTCACTGTGACTCATCAATGGCTATCTTAATTTAGGTTTTGAACAATTTCATTTTACGCTTTACTGACTTCCACTTACAGCACAGAACAATAAAATAATGATATCACCATATGAACTTTAGTCTCCATCCTTTCACAATGTGGTCTGCTCCGTTAGCTGTCATCTAACGTTAAGAGCACTGAGTGACCTTTGTGCCCACCAGCCAATGTGTGTTCTTTAGCACTTCATTAAGGCCCTGGGCCTTCTCCTTACAAGCAATTGTCTTCCTCTAACAAAAAGACTGACGCATTGTATCAGTTGGAGGTACATTTTTCAAAGGAGGCCGATACAATAGGCAGAGCAGTGCAAATTATGAATCAGGTCTGTAAGGGGCCTCCTGGTGAGGCATATTGTACTGTTTGTTGATGGTCCGGTTTGAACTGAATGACATGTGGTGGGATTCAGATAGCAAAGGTTGCAGAGTGTGAGAATATATGCAGAGAAATGCAGATGTACAATCCGTGTACAATGTGTGAGTTAATAAATGTGAGTGCATGTGCAGCATGGTGTGCTCGAGTGGTGTAAAATGATGTGGGGTCGCATTTGGGGGATGTGAGCACACGCTGAGAAACACAGGCAACCCGTAGACCTCCCAGAGGTGCACACTGGCTAAAAACAATGTGGATCTCCATGAACTGATGTGACATGTGTAAGAGTCCAGGCCTTTCCGTTAGAGGAACGCTACAGTAGAGGTAGTAGAAAGAAAAGAAAAACTGCACGAAGAAAGGGAGGGGAAGGAGGATGGGAAAGTAGGATGAGGAAGCGGCACAACAAGGACTCTGAGCAGTTGAACCGTTGTAGCTCGATTCCTTTTACTCTGCTCAGTTTATCAAATATAAGATGAACATAAAAAAAGCATAAAAATACTAAAACTGGAAAACTTAGTGAATATATGGTTTAAGCGTGTTTCGTGATAAAGTTCTGTAAGTGTTTTTGTTGTTATTATTAACATTTATGCACAGGGATTATGAATCTTTTAGTCTGCATTGATTTCGTTGATTAATCTTTTTTTAAATTGTTAGCAAAAAGTATCTTGATCAAAGCTGTCTAACCAAAGGATTTGCTGATTTTCTCTTCTCTAGCAGTTTCTTAATTTCTTTGTTTCCAACTGTTGGATGAACAAAACACTACATTTAAAGTCATGCTCTTGGACTCTGATCGTCCTAACAACGCATTTAAAAAAAACTTTCAGACATTTTACAGACCGTGCAAATTGAGACAGCGATTGAGCGATTGATCAATAATGAAATAGTTTGTAGGTGCAGGCATGACAAATCTTAACTATTAAAAACCAATGTGCTGGCAGGTGAACCAATGCATCGAGCCTAGATTCTTCATTTCATATACGCTCTTCTCTACAGTACAGTAGAGACCAGTCTTCAATTGCCATTTGCTTGGTGTGAGGACTGGCTGCCGTTTAGCTCCAGCTCTGCAGCCTCAGATGAAATGGGCCGATAGCACATCAGACTACAGACTGTCCGGACAATATTTACATCCCATCTCAGTTATTGGACGCGTAATTCCTCCACACATCTCTTCAATCTTGTATCGGCTGCACACACATACACACAGTCGTCTATGATTATAATTTCATATGCCACAGTGTATCAGCCACCCGGGTAATTTTCTGCCATTTAAATGTGAATTTATGTCTCATGTAAATGAGTGTGCAGTCGATTTAGGCCCATTGGAGGACTGGCCTTTTCCCAGGGAGCATTCTGTTATAGGCCTCTGGTCGTTTCAAGGTCCCCGTTACTCACCTTGACTTAATAGACTGCACTGGCGCTGAATGACGCCTCGCTACCTCAACTTAATACTGTTTCTCCAAATCTAACACGGGTATCAACACGATGTACACATTATACAGCTAGCTGGGCTAACAATCATGTCATAAAAGAGCATCTAGAAAGAATATGGCCCTTCTGCTGAAACATGGGCTCCATTCGCCGAATAGCTGAAATAAGCTTGAATGAATTGAGTTCACGCAGTTGGACTGTTTTTCTTGTTCTTATAAAAACCCAAAGAACTACCATCAAACACCGCAGTTCATTCATCATTAAGAGAAATGTGGATCATCAAATAAAAATGTATTCAATTCGATCTATGGTCACGTTGTCTGTAGTGGAGGCTGTTCTCTGCTCCTCTCTGAACTGAAGGAACAGCACAGAGCTTAAACTGTGCTAACCGTCACTGCAGCGCTGTGTGGGTTAACTACGCTTTCTACGGTGAACGTGTTTACACTGTGAGCACGTGTATCAATTGAAACCCACAGTTCTTAACAGGACAGAAGAAAATCTAAACTTCTATTTGTGTTTCATGTATTAAAGTCATTTTTTTAAACTACTCATCGGTTCAGTCATTCCCCAGGTTCATAGTTCCACAGTGTCATGAAGCTGAAGTTTTATTTTTTAAATTGCATGTTTTTTTGAAACCTGAGGATTAAACCGTTGACAAAACATTGTAAGTGGTTCATGTTTCACGAGGTCAGTTATTGGCTGTTTTATTGGCAGCTTCATAACAGAGCATGCGCTGATATGCGACCTTTATGAGGAAGACACCTTAACCCGATCGCTGAATCACTTCAGTACGACGTAAGAGAAGGATGTTTTATTTCTACATGTAAAAAAGCATCTTTATGTGTCTTAATAGTCACATATGCCCCCCTGCACGACAAAGTTAAACATTTAGTATCTTTAATCTCACGTTGAACACATAGAATCCAAAGATTATTTCCACACTTATCACAGGGATAATATATTGAGTTTATTGAATGTATTTAGGACGGGATAAAAGTTTTTGTCCTATTTAAAGACTTGTGAACGGTGAGCTTTTTTTCCACACAAGAACACTTATCTCCTGTAGTTCAGGAGATAAACATGAAGGGAACCTTTCAGCTGATCAAACTGTGGCTGAAAGACAAGACCTTGACCACATGATCGAACACACGCTCTTATCACAACAATCACCGGTCCACCTGCTACCAATCACACGCGCTCCTAAATACTGCAGCCAGCATTGCAAAATGCACTCTGCACCCTGGTTACTCAACCTCCTGTCTTATCCAAAACCCAAGGTCTTTACGCCCATCTATCAAATACAGTTGCCCTCCCCCTCTACGGTCATTTTGATGTTTTCCTGGTTTAGATTTAAACGCATTGTTACATTTTAAGTTTTAATGAATGAACCACAGCAGTTGAGGTAATTCTAAGCAACAATGAAGGTTAGACTTGATATTTTTAAGAAAGCCAAAAAAGAGAAAGGAAGGACGTGCCTATTGATGAATTTGAGGACAGAACAGAGAAACTGTTTGTTTGGGAGTGAGTCGCACACAGAGCTCTTTCAAAACTCAGATCAGGTACATGCAGGGAAACAACATGTCAAGCAGAGCTGCAGAAGCATTGCTGTGTAGCTAAGAAAGGTGAACAAAAGCTGCTATTCAATATCGTATCTGCTAATGCTCCGTACAGTATTAACAGGGACGGGATGTTACATGCAAATTGAAAGAAGCGGCCGTAATGTTAAGTCTTTGTAAATGCCAAAATCATTACAGACTTCACCCTTATTCACATATTACTGCAACATGAGGCCCAAAAATGATCCAAACAGCAGGTTTCACCATGTGCTGACTGTGAGTTGTAAGTAACGTCATTAAATTTAATTTCTCGTCAGAGTTAAAAGACATGGCACCGCACAAATGTATTGCTTGAGTTACGGTACAGGGTAAAGACAAGGTCCAGAAAAAAATGCAGCGCTGCAGGTAAAGTGCTGTGTAATTCCAGTCCAGAGAACGGACTTGAGGGACCAGGAAAAGAGCAATGCGGCTCACCGTGCATTTGTGATTGATGGTCTCTGTCTGTGCAAGAGCTGACTGAGCAACATGTACATCTCTCTCATTCACACACTTAATGGCATGCACACATCCTCTGGTGTGCTCTGTCCAACTTATATGCACCACAGCCCATTTACGTAATGTGCATGTGGGGCTTCCCTTAGAGTCATATGCATTAGGCGTCTCATGGTGGCTCATTTGGCAAAGGAACGTACCATGTTACCATGACATCCTGGTCCGGCCTGGAATCCCTGTTGAGTGTCTCCTTTCATCCCCTGCTTCTGTTCTATTGTTTCCTCCTTAACGAAGCACTGTTCAATCAAAAAGACAAAGCAGGAGAAAAACATCTTAAATCTTTGAGAGCCGTCATACAAAGCACAAAATGCAATTCACTGTACTTTATTGATTATATGGATCACCATACTGCGAGGTGTTATGACCATATATTCCTTCAATCTTTGATCCTGTCACATCTTCGCTGTCTAGTGCCAAGACATGCCTGGTCTGGCTTTAGGCCAGGCTGGGCTGGTCGCCACCACGGCCCCAGCATCCAAGCAGGCAGGCCTAGCTTAATGCTGACACATCGCTAACATCAGCCAGGGAGAGGAGACCTCTGGGAGATGCTGAAACATCAGCGCAGCACCATTTCAGATATACCAGGAGGGATACACTTGCTCATCTGCAGTAGAATTTAAGAAGTTGTCACACAATCATTGTTGCCTTTAAAGGCTCGATAATCACAAAGCATTTAAAGATACCCGTGAGGCCGAGATGAAAAATTGCACTAAAACAGCCAAACCCCTTACAAATTAACCTCTGATTGTCCTCATAAAGACATTATAAAATTGCCATTATGTTTTTTCCTTTACAAGAAAAACATGTAATTACTATGTTTATAAGAGTTCACCTGCGTCATGGTGTAGGGTGGGTGAGGGTGCAGCCTGCAGGTGTACGCACTGGACTATTACATTATCAGTGCAAATCAGTTCAATATTGAAAAATAGGAATCTGTTTTGTTTTGGGGGAGATAAACATATATTTAAGGCAAGATACAAACATGAAAGAATTATTGATTCCTGCAAACAGCAATGTCTGTTATGAAGACATTTCTTCTATTTGAAACTGATTAAGCAACATTATCATTTCTAAAAATGGATGGCATTTAAAAACCGTAATGAGGTCCTTTTTTAAATGTCTGCATATGAAGTGAGTTACGATGATTCAAAGGGTAAAAATTTATAAAAAGGTCTTCACGTATTCTTATCATATTTTTTTCACATTTGTGTGACCATAATGGCCGCCCTTTGTGCTTAGCAGAGTCATGCAAATGAGATTGGCAGAAACAAGCAAGTGTCAGCGATAGGCTCACATATAAGCAGAAGTGCTGCTGATTGATGATGCAAACCTTCTCCCTATAGCCTCCGTGCTGACCTCTGGCTTCTCACCCCTCGAGGGGTTAAACTTATTACCCTTTGACTCGTGTGACCTCTACTGTGAAAGGAGCTAGATTGAAGGATGACCAGAGCTTAGGTCCTATTGGCTGCTCTCTGACCAAACTGTGGCCAGAGGGCTGACCATCCAAACCCTAGAGGGATGTGACCCTGGCCCTGCCACACGCTCTGTGGATAATACTATTAACAGGTCAATACAAGCCTAAAAAAAAAAAAAGGGGAGGGGGGAAGTTGCTTTAACCTAAAGGATGAGCAGAAGAAAGGGATGAGGGGGAGATATTGAGGAAGGAGCAGATTTGCAGGATGGATTTAGAGGTTATTTGTCAGATCTGTTTGAACAAATGGTCACGAATTTGATTTCCAAACAGGGACACATTCACCCAGATGGATTCTGAACAGACAATAAGAATAGGCCTGTCCTGAAGACTACTGATGTTGTTCAAATTATGCTCAGCAGTATTGCATCCTGAAAAATGAACAAAAGCTCGAAGCCAAATATCTTATTTAGATTGAAGAAAATCTTGGGACAGAATAAAACTGAACCTAATAGCGCCACGTTTAGGCAAGTCATCCCCGTCGTCCCTGTAAATCCACTTTAACTAAAAACCTTAAACCGAACAAATTTGAACTTGTGTTAGTGTCGCGTACAGAAGCAAAAAGTTCATTGTGATATTAATTCATTAGACATGTGTTGTTTTATGCTGTACCTTCTCGTCTATCTCTAGTGTGAGCAAAGGGGAGTGTATTGGGCGTTCGCCAATACAGCACGTTACATGCGAGACATGTGCTCTCTTCTCTCTCTTACACACGTCAGGTCAAAGGATTATTTGCCATTTTTGCTGCCGTCTTCCCTATCCTCTCGAGCACACTATCTGTTCGGGTCTTCGATACATCTGTTCATTCTTGTACTTGTAAATTGACTTTCTTGTAATTAAAACATCAAAAATGTGCCAAATGTCCACAACTCAACTCACTAATAATTCTTTAAATTTGGACTCTGCTACGGAAACAAATGCTGGGCAAAGTGACAACAATTATACACAGAAAAAACTGTTAATCTCAAACTCTTTCACACTCACCATCATCACACCCAAAAACCCACATTACTCCGGCTGTTACCGTTAAGATGCTGCCATGTATCTCCACTAGACTTGATTTGACTAAAAGCTTCTATCCAAACATCAAAAATCCGCAAATAGAGGGTGTACATCGGGCAAACGTAATATGCTTTGTCTCCTCCAACCGAAAGAGTTAAGCGCCAATAAAAATAATAAAATACAAGACTAAATTATGCAACAAGCAGCTACAGCCACGACCCCCTACAAAATTTAGTTTTGAAGAAGGCATAAGAAAATACAATAGAGCAGAAACACATGTAGTTAATAGAGTCCGCTCTACTAAAGTTGTCAGACCTGCGGCTTCAGTAGAGCTTGTAAACAACCATACAAGCATGCATTCAGTGACACATAAACGCACATGCAATCTCACACAAACACATAAGCAGGAAAGGATCAGAGATTACTACGAACAATGTAGAGAGGAAATCTTTGAAAGCAATAAGGGAAAAAAAGGAAAAAAGAAAACTGAAAAGAAACAGAATAAACTGCCAAAAAGAAGAACAACAAAATTGTAATAGTACCTTGTAAAGCATCCATGTGCTGAGAGAAGGGTGGGACACCTGCAGAACCTTGTATGGTCTATCCAGAGCTCTCCAGCGACTGCTCCCTCTCAGAGCAGAGTGTGTGTATGAGAGTGCATGTGTGTCGGTGGCTGAGGGAGGGGATCCTACCCCTCCTCCTTAGGACTGTGCCTCCTTAACAGGATGGAGGGGTAGGTGGGGCCACTGCAATAAAGCAAACACACACACACACACACACACACACACATTTTTCTATGGTTGTTATGTCCTCGCTTCTCTGGCTCTTTCCCGCCTCCACACTTCCATCTTTCTGTCTCTTTCCAAGACTTGCTCTCAACCTCCTTCCCTTGCAGACTTGCTCTCATTTCTCTTGCCTCGTGCTTCCCTCTGAATCTCAGTCTGTCTGCAAGTCTCCTATACTCCCCCCCCCCCCCCTCCCCAGCTCTCATCTCACACCCCCTCCCTACCCCTTTGCCCCTTCCCCTTCCTCTCTGACTGTATGGTAATATTAACATGCTTTCATTAATCTGGAGACGAGAGAGACATATGCCGTTTCTGGCTGGTGGTCCACAACCTGCTCAACTCCTGGTGTGTGAGCGCGTATGTGTGCTGCGTGTGTGCGTCCTGTCGCTCTTTAGTCTCATGATACTACAGCGCTTAGATTAAACGGGACAGTCAGGGAGCACAGAGTGTGTTTGAGAGATGAAGGAGGAGTGCGACAGCGGGAAGAGGAGAGGAGTGGTGCCACGATCAACAGCAGCCAAGCACACTTTTTTTAACCTCTTACTGTTCTTCTTTCTCTGGGTTTCTGTGCCACCACCCCTCCTCCTCCTCCCCTCCACTCATCCAGTCACCAAATACATCTGATTCAGGGAGTAGCCATCCCTACATAAATCATTCCCTTATTCCATTGGCCACACATTACATTGAAAGTATTGATCCCCAGCTACCCTCCACCCCAGCCACCACAGCACTGATTGCAAGGAAACCCTTCACAACAGTCACAAACAGGAAATGGAAAAACAAACCACGGGTGTGCTTCGATTGACCATAATGGCGGATTCTGAAGCCTCAGACACAGTCACTGAAGGAGGGAGAACTATGCTGTCCTGCATTAAGCACGTGTGATGGAAATCCCAAGAAGGCATGTAAAACATAAAAATAGCGGGTAAAGCCTGAGCATTTAATCTATTAAACATACTAGGCAGTTTACAATGATACTGCAAAAGTGGAAAAATGTTAGCTACGTTTACAAAATAAGTTACCAGAAAACATCAGTATTAAGACTGCATAAAATAAGAAATAGTCATTTGTTATGCAACAACATTTTGCCATAAACATTGCAAAAAGACTGAATTTATCTCAAGGAATAAAAAAATATATTTTGAGGAAACAACCGACGCTTTTTCACTCAGCATGGGTACATTTTAACTATCAGAAGAAGGCCTGGTTATATTGTCCACGAGAGAAACGGAGAGAAAACTGATACTGCAGATGTATTAACCTAAGATTTTGGTGTGGTTGAGATCATTTGTGATACTTTGAACCTCATTGATACCTGTTTGAAAATGACAATGATGATCGGTGGTATCAAAAAGTATCTTTTTGAAGAGCTTTCGAAAAAACTTGGGATCTTCATTCAAATGTATAACACGCTGCAGCAAGCAAAAGAGAGGGAGTACATTGCCATCATATCAGTACTGCCAATGTAGTTGCAGAATGTAGACAGTTTGCAGGAGTTTGCCAGCAGTTTTTGGTAGGTAAAAACAAGAAATTACCCGATAAACAGAGCCTAGGACTTTCATTTTTGTTGCTGAGGTACCAACACTGGTTAGGATACTGGTTTGTTTTTTTTACCTATATCAGTTTAACTTTGAAATGAGTGTTTCATGACAACCCTAGATTTTTGATTGAGGACAGACGTGTTGCAAACATAGGTCTTTTGTAAAACCTAAAGGAATAGCATATAGGCATAGATTCAATTTATATTCGCTCCACATTTTTTGTTTAATTGTCTTCATTTTGTTGCAATACTGAACAATAGAACTGCACGTCACATAATATTTCTCATATCGTGCAGGCCTAATAAGTACTACTTAAAGAACCATTACTACATACTTTGTAATATCTCTAAATCTGATTAGATCGAATAAGTTTTGTTGCATAACAAAAAACACACTTTGGAGCCTTAAACTACTTAATCGCAAATTTCCAAAAGGGGAAAAAAATACAACACAAGCAAAAAGTCCACAGTCCGTGGATTAAAACTGACCATCAGAGGTCCAAATGCTGTTGTTTCCATGACAGCACAGCTGAGGATACTTTGCACTTTGACCTTATCCCCCTGCCTGTGCTCTGAAGCGATGACCAAGCCCAGGGTCAATCAAAAATTAGGTCAGCAAGGGTCAAATGGTAATGACCTCACTCTGGTTACACAACCACACCGTATCAACCTCCTCCAAGGAGCATCCGAGCATCATTCATCCTAATCAGAGCGCTGCACCTTTGCAGGAGTAAGGGGTGATGGTAAACCTGCATAATGCGATAAAGGTGACAGTTTCTGTGACGATGCATAAATGATCAAGATGCAATATGGATAACTAAAATAAGACAATGTCCTAAAACTAAATGAGGGATGAAGCTTTGAAATGTATCTGTCCATTGTTGAAGTACACTAGGCCTGCACGATATCGGAAAATGGTGCTTTATGTGACAACATTGGGATAATGGTACAGTATGAAGTGCAATGGATAAAATAAAGAATGCCTATGACACTTTTTCTAAGTGCACTTACTTATGTTTTACACAATATCTGTGTATGAAATAAAGTTGTTTTTTTTCACAACAATATTGGCACCAATTGATCTAAGGCCAATGGTTAGCTTGAGCTTCTTCTGACTGCATAAAAAGGTGTGTAAACATAGCCATGTTAGCCATTTGGATGGAGGGGTGGATGGGTAATATGTATGCTGCATGAGAAAACGTTTTTTTTTACATATATCATTTGTTTTATTTATCGTGATAAATTCAGTTTTTTGCTTTAGATTTTACTACAAATGTTCATATTGTGATAATGATGAAATTACATGCACAGCCATACAGTACATGATAACACTAATATCCTGTAATAAATAATCGCTTCAAGTTCTCCTTTAGAAGAACATTTGGCCTTATCTGTCTCAATGACGTACTGCCACTTGGGATAGAAGAGTGCAGTGAGCACGAGGAATTAGAGCAGATAACAGAATTCTGGTTGAACTAATACATCTCAACACATATACACATAGAAAGGCCTGAAAGTTGAGAAGCTGCACAACAGTTATAAAAAAAAAAAAAAATGGTGCAATATAGCATGGCTTGATTTTTCATGTAAGGCGCATTTGACGGTTCGATGAGTCAGCAAAAAAAATATGGGTGGATTAAACCACTGGTAGAACAATAAAATATCAAGATCTAACATAAGTTATGGAGGACAACTTTCTTAAAGTACGAGATTTGTCTACGGAAAAGTTTAACTTAAAAGACATCCCGAGTGGCAGAGGAGATGATCTTTAAGAAAGGATGACACCGTCTCAGGGTAGAGAAACTGGGTTGGAAGAGAAGGGGGTAAGACAGATGAAGGGGTGGAGGGACTGATCAGAGGGGTGCCAGACACAAAGAGGCCAGGCCATGGCCAGTGGCACGCGATGGGCAGATTAACCAGCGTTTCCTCCCCTAACTGAAGCATTAGGACACCTGACTGAGTCCCGCCAATGGCAGCCAGCCAAGGATTTGGGTGTGCGTATGGGAGGGGGGTGGTGGTGGGGGGGGGGACAAGCTGGGGCTCGCCTTTCAACACTCAGGCTCCTCAACAACACAAAGAGGGGTGGGGTGGTGTTCGTGGGGGGGGGAAATAGGGGCTGGTGGCTTGGAGTGGGGAGGGGGCACCACAAGCCTTACCCCTCACCATCTGCTGCCCAGGCTAAGTGAGGACAGGGGTAGGGCCAGAGTGCGGGGTGTGGAGTATGTGAGCGCGTGCACCGTAAACACACGTGTAGCTACGTGCACGCACCTGTTAGTGTGTCAGTGGGTGGGTGGGGTGAATGGGACGGCAGATGGACAGGGCATACTCTTGGCACCAGAGCTTCCATATTAGTCATCCATCGTATAAGGAGTGTCCCCCCCCCGCCGCCCCCCCCCCCCTCACCCCTTCCACAACATTCCTTACCCCTGCTACCTAATCCACAGTGCCAGCCAATTCTTTATGTTTTGCTCCGTTTGATTAAGACATCCATGATTAGAGACATTACAGGCTGGGTGAGAGAGTGGGTGTGTGTGAGCCGCTTATCCACGCGGTTGTTTACTGTAAGCAAAGCAAAACAGACGGAGCCCCTTTAACCCTACAGCCACTCAACCGTTTTAACCACTTCAGTAATATTACTTTGTTATTTTCAGAAAGTGTGGTGAATGATATGTTAAGGGGAAAAACCATGAAATTAAACCAGATCAAATCTGTACTATATCTATATACACACACACACAACTGCCCCAAGCCAAGCTGCACCCTATTACACATCAGATACATACAGTAGCCTATTTGACATAATTCCGCCCCCCTCCCTCCTGTGCTGTGTGTGTTTATCAGTGAGCTGCCCATTTCCCTCCATTTAAAAAAAAAAAAAAAAAAAAAGGGGGTCAGAGGAGCAGACAGTTCAGTCTTGCTGAGCAGTAATCTGAAAATGCCTGTAATCCTCCATACAGAGCCCTTCTGGAGACCGTGATTGTAGTGGGGAGAGGTGTAGCCTCGTCTCCGTTTAGCAGCCATGTGTCTGACCGAGCTTGACACGCAACCAGAGCCTTACACAGCTGCCAGGACACACACTGAGAGATGAGGCACACTAGAGCTGCCCCCAGTCACTCACTGGAATAATTATGCCGTTTTTTTCACCCTACACAATGCAGAGTGAGTGAGTGCAGGTCAGGGAACTTTTACAACACTCTGTAAGTGGCGTATCAGACAGAAATTAGTTCCCTGTTGTTTTTAAACATATATGCAGGCTGTTCAAAAACAGCAGTGAGCAAGTCTACCTGATTTTTGGGATGAACACACCATAACACTGATTAATAGTCGAATAAATGTTTACTAGGCATCAGAAGCAGAATCAGTCACATTGTAGAAGTGACATTTCTTCACAGAAAGAGTCCGAAAATGTTCCCAGGGGACATCTGTAACGATGAAGTGGCACCGAAGTTCCTGAAATAAATGGAGAATTAGCGCATCCTTGTAAAATTCTCCATAATGACAAAACGCACCAGGGCATGAAAATAAAGCAGGCACTCAATATTACGCGTCACTTTTGGGTTGCTCTACTTCCCGAGTGCTTTGCAGCACTTCTTTCTTGAACTTGCCTCGGGTTCAGAATCGGAGTTGTAAACACATAGAGAGCTGTCAGTCTTGCACATGGTGCGTCCGAGCAGCACATCCAGGATGTAGTTCAGTCCCGCGACCACCTTGGAAAAAACACATGAGCAGGAGTCATTTAAGCGTGTCCATGGTTTGAAATCACCCTTACCGTGCTTTGACAAGTTTTACCTGAATTTTCGCCGATGTTATGTTCACAATTTTGTAGTCAAACTGATGATCTGTGTTTGCTCTGTTGAACTCAACCACAGCAAACCGCGCTGCTTTCAAAACATTGGTGTTGTTTACTAGGACATCCTGTGGCTGACCGATCATCATGTGTTCTGCGATTAAAACACGACCAAAAGAGGCAAAAAATACCAAATAAACGCAGAAAAACATCCTGAACCCAACAAGTTGTTTTCCAGTAGCCTACTTATTGAGAGTCCTGTCGGCTTCGAGGGACCGTGTTCGCATTTAAAGCCGAGTTAATCAAACGCACACCTGTTTCCTATCTGGTAATTAGGCTACAATAATGCGAATTGAATCACCACTCGCGAACTTCTGTGGGGCACGAAGCTGCTGCTGGCGGGAAAAAGACAGGAATACAATTTAAAAAGCAAAAGTAGGATTAGCCTATAATGGGAATAATTACTTTTAAGAGAAATAGAGCAATGAGTCAGTTTCTTGATACCTAAAGTAGGCTTACAAAAACTTTGAGGGGAAAAGTAAAGTCAACCCTCACACATTGACATAAATGTCCAAGTCAATTTCCAATTGAAGGAAGAGAAAAAAAATATATATTCACAACATCAAAATTCAAGTTTTTTGTATGATTTCCATACTTATCAGCACCAAAATATTTCAATATCAGTGTAATTAGGCCTATAAAACAGATAAAAGAGTCAGAAATCATAATAGGCTATATTATACCATAAAGTTATCTAGAGTTCATCTGTATGTGTTCAATGTGTGACAAGTTATTTTACCTAGGTGTTAAAAAAAACAATTTCTAGTCAATTTTATGGCAAAAAGCTCATAGGAACATACAAATATATTCTATAATTACATAAAAAACATTTGTCAGGGGGAATTGTCACCATTAATGGGGAAATCATTACCCCTCTGAATAGGAATATTTAACGGCACTACTGTACATTTATAAAAGTCAAGCTTGTCATAGGCTGCGATGCAATACGTTGTGGAAGTAAAACATCAAGCATGCACACCTTCACCTGTAGAAGCAGCTCCATGCTGTTGGGATCTTTTTCTGCGGCAGACCATAATGGCTGATAAAAGGTAGAGGCTCAAATCAAGCCTGAAACTGCTGCCAAATGCAGTCAGTCAGTTATTTGGACTTTGTTTTGATACTGATATTTTCAACAAATAGTTTCCTCAATCACTGCTAAAAAAAAATAACAATAATATTACTTCCACTTGTGAAAATTTACAAAGCTGGGAAATACAGTTCATTTTTCCAGTATTCGTTTTTCCTGAATCATCAATTACTTCGATAGTTACACATGCCACTCTGAAACTAAAGCAACATTCAATATTTCCAACATGTATTCAATGTTGATCACTTTAAATAATTTTTCAAAATATTTTATGAAAAGCATCTTAAAAAAATTCTACTGATAAAGTCTAATTAAAATACTTAGAAATTAGTGATGGCTGATTTAAAAAAAAAGATTTCCAGAATATAAAAATGATGCATATCCAATAATTCTAGATACAATGGGGTCCAACAGTCTGAGACCACCAGTCAAGTACGTCTACCTTGCATTTTAAGTCAAATTTAAATCTACAAATGAAAGTAAATGGACCAAATTGGGTTAAAAGTTGAATCTTTAAAAAATGTCCTCGGATTTCAGAATATCTCAGTATGTTGTGTGTCAGCCATTTACTCTAATGACAGCGAGCACTGGAGCTGGCAAAGACACGGAAATTCTGTGCGAAACCTTATGACCCGTGTTATCCCAGCATGATTTGAAAATGTTCCAAGGATGTGATGTCAGGGACTGCTTGGCTCTCTCGGTCACAAAGTGTCCACGTTAAGGTCTGACTGGGTTCAGGTCAGGTCAATTCATTTGTGGATAGGATTTTCTCCCCCAGTAATGAACAGTGAAATGTTGGTATTTCTTAGCCATCCTCAAGTGTTTGTCCTTGTTCTTCCTTCTGAGAGGAGGTTTAGAAACTGCAACTTTCCTCAGAGACTACAACAAGCGGCCGTCTTATACTGTGACCGAGTGTTTTCCATTCTTTATGTACTTTATTATTGAGTTGTGATCATACTTTAGATATAAAAATCTAGTTTGCTGATAGTTCATATTCCGTCTTCTTCTTTAATTCTGCAATCATTTGTTGCTGAAAAAGCCCCTCTTTGGTTTGAATCCAAGTTCCAAATTAAGTGACTGATACAAGCTTCTGCTAATAGACCAAATCAACCTGCAGTGTCACCTAAAAGCATTCTTTAATAAAGAGGTTACAACTCTGAAAATCTGACCTTTGATTAAATAATGACTTGCATTGGTCAATGCCACAAATTTGTGTTATTTTAAATTCTGTCCAAGATGCAGAATGTTGACTGTAAATAAAATGTCTTCAGTGTTTTTCATGTTTCTATACGTTTTGGAATCTGCAAACTCCAGAACCCTGTGGTTGTAATAAAAATATTAGACACATTTTTGGCAGTTTCTCAGTTAACTGCAGTGTAAATCTGATGAGAGGCTCATGCAGCCAGGAAGCAGCAAAGGTCAAAGAAGGAGGAGAATGGTGTTTCTGGATGAGCAATCAGCCACGTGGGGGAAAATGGATTTAACCGGATATTTCAGTTCAGTTTTTTATTTTAATTCACTATAACAAAAAAACATAAACAAAAAAGACAGTAATACTTGACAGCATTAGTTAACCAAAGTGTAGTGTGGGTGGAAGAGAGCATACTGAAGGTGGGTGCAGGGCTTTGTTTCTTCTGTGCTCGGAAATTATTTTTTTCTGGGTACAGGAGGGGAAGGTCTGCAAAAGGTATTAGTTTCAATGAAGCAATTATTTCCTTTATGATCAATTTATTAATCAAAATAGTAGCCAAAGATAGAATCATTGAATTTATTTTTTCGTCTTTGATTTACAGTGAACATATGGGTTATTTAATATTGTATGAAGGTGGACCTAAAATATATTTACCCAATCCCTTTATAGACCTCAGTCTTGTTGAGCTAACCAGTGCAAAACACTACTCGTCTGAGGCTTGTTCAAGTTTTTCCAAATTGCTGTCAAAATTATTAGATAAATATTATGCTTTTTCAAACAAATTGAAGGAGAATGTCAGGTTATTTTTTTTTAATCAACTGTAATGACCGTTCATTTCATAAGAGTGGTGATTTCAGATCATTTATACATTCATATTGTCTAACATTTAAGTCAAATTAAAAATATAACCTATCCAATTACAAGTAAGGGTCTTGCTCTTGTAATCAAATGTAGTTAATTTTAGGTATAAAAACTAAAAAAACCATCAGTTTTTTTTTTTTGCAGTAACATTTATAAACATAATTGAAAAGTTGCTTGGGAGGTGGACCTATTTTATACTGGTTTGTTAGGGCCTTGTAGCCTATAATGGGACAACTTGTTATGAAAACCTTAATCTGAGACCTACTAAGAAGAATATGGAAAATATATGAGAAGAGTGAAAACAAATGAAATATAATTAAATGTACTTAAAATCTGTAGAACGACCAGAACTTGAGGTTATGTGTAAACAAAGTCACTGGTAATTGCAGTAGGCCTACAAATTCAGCGATACCTCTTTAATTAAGCAACAGCTCGGGGTTGCTAAGGTTACGTTCAAGCCAACCAAACTAAGATGTTTGCATATCGATATTACTCATTACCAAGTTTTTAGTGGATGGGTTGTGTATGGAGAATACATTGAGGCAAACATGACTGCCCTCTAAAAATAAATATCAACCCATGTGCATTAGTTTATTTATTCCTACATATTTCTAAAAACACGATCATCTTGTTTAGTTAAGCAGCCATGGTCAGTGGCGTCTTCATCGTTACGTTTCGAGTGATGTCGAATAAGCAAGGGGAGCATTACTTCCCCCTGTCGACTCGGAGTATGAACTGAATTTCAGCAAAATGCGAATCCCTTCTACCCTAAAGAAGTATTCATTAAAAAGAAGGTTGACCCCCCAAAAGATCAATCTTAAATAAAGAATAGAGGTTATCACCAATTGCAGATGGGAAATTGATTTAAAAAAAAAAAATAAGCAAAGGAATAAAGCAATTTAATGACAAAACACTTCAAATGAAAAGGTTCAACTTCTAAAAAAAAATACATTATGTCCATATGGAACATTTACAAAACATTTGTTAAGCTTTCTAAATCTAGAAATAATTTCACCAAGTGAAAGCAAGATTTTCTTTTTATTTAAAAACAAAATAGAAACCACATTACACCTTTTTAGAAGACTATTTTCTCTTTTGTACAGTGTTTTAGTGTTGAACAAGCTTCTTTTTTTTTTTTTTCATAAGATGGCCTCATGTGAACAAACAATTTATAAAGACAGAGAAATTGATTCACTGGAGGTTTCATACCTTTTCTTATTCTTGGGAAAAGTATGATCCAAACATTTGTTTTATTTTTATAATTAAAACATATCGTCACTGCAGACCCATCTGTATCCATTTTTAAATTTGCTCACCCAATGCCAGAATACCTCCCAAATATTTTGCCGTGAATCTACACAACACACTCTGATAAACAGCTCACTAAAGGAGAAAATACATCCAATTAATTCAATTAAAAAAAAGTTATCCCTTAGTCAATGAAGGAATGTAGTGCTTGTTCAGCTTTTCTCACAGCTGGTAAAACCAGTACAAAGACAGACAGGGCACAAATAAAAAAAAAAAAGAACAGAATCACAGCTGTACAACTAGAAAACAGAAAAACTTGGATCGAGCTACAGGCTAGTTGTGAGTCCATCCTTAGATCATCTTTATTAGACCTATGCTTGTTATTAGCTTTTGTCTGTTGGACACATCTGGTCCCATTTTTCAAACAAAGTGTACAGTGAGTGTTTTGGCACTATATATGTGGCTTTCCTAACTGTAGTATGATATGTGCACTGATTTAAACAAGCCATTCAAGCAGTACTTGGGCTGTGTAAGATGTGCTGATAAACAAAAAATTGGCAAATTGGCAAATTGCAAACCATCATTACCCTTAAATACTGAGCGATATCTACAAAGTAGACAACTGTTGTTCTTATTTTAACAACACAACCTGACTTCTCCTTTCCTTCAGATAATTTTCTATAAAGTATCTTCAACCCATCATAGGGCATGTCACACCTGAGGTTCCATGATCTCTTTCTACTGATTTATAATCTGCATCGAAGCTTCCAAGATTTTTCATCCTTTTCTTTTTGATCCCATGATCTGTTCCATATCAGCCCTGACAGCAGAACTGTGGCCACACAACATATCAGTCAACACTAACCTCTGAAATAAAAACACTGAAAGGACAAAAGGAGACACACTCCTTCTCACAGGCTACTGCGGCAGCTACTGTCTACACCACCTTTGTCGTTTGGATATCAGTAGACTAGATGCATATTTCTATTCTGTGGAACTTCATTTCGTGTGGATGTTGATGTCCTCTGTGGACACAACACTTTATATATCTGCTATTCCTGTCCATGCACTATTCTATTCTGCTTTCTTTAACTGGCTAACAGTCAAAGGTATAACTATAAATCTCTGCTCCCTGGTGGCAGCTGAGACAGACTATAAAAATAACTATCATATAGTTAAATATTCTTCCTGATGCCTTTGTATTCATTTCAGTCTTGTTTCAGTCCCAAAAACAAACTCCTCGTTGCACGTTTAAATATTAAACCACAGCTTGCGTCTCAATTTGATTCCAATGTTGTTGTTTTTTTTTTTTAAATCCAGCTGTGTGCAGGTCCTTGAAGTGTTATTTTTGGTAACTCTATAAAGTCAGTGCTGCACAGATTTGGTTAATCTGCTCTTTTTTTTTTTTTTAGATCGTCTTTTAACACAATCTTACACAGAAGCAGATGTTTCTTTAATCTGAATTATGTGCATAGCTCATATGTCTCCTTTATTATTATATACAAAGTAATGGAGTAGATGTTGATAGGATTCAAAAGAGTGTGATACTTTCCTTTTGAACTGACTAATAGAAAGATAATACTGATGAGTGCGAGAGGTGAAAATAAGAGCTGTAGACCTATTGAAATCAGGGAGTGTTGACAGTTATGTTAGATAGCACCGCACTGCCCCTACTGGAGGATGAGAATGGAAGGAAACCCCGTTGTACACATCACTCTCGGGCCTGGCCTTCACTTCTTCTTCAGTCAGTAAGGAGTCCATTAGATCCGCTGTGTGTTCCTACAGGGTGTTATTCTCCGGGGAGAAGAGCGCTTCCAGGCCCCCTGCTTCAGTGTCTGTTACATCCTTTTCTTGCTTCGGCTTTTTAAAGAGCGATGGAAGGTTCCGGATATGAACCTCCTTCCTGAACTGCTGGCACAGAGCTTTCTGTTGAGAGAGGAGAGGTTATGTGGAGCCAATCGAAGATGTAGCAGAATGAGTTTCATTAGATGGTACGGCCCTGTAGAGCTGCAGCAACGTTTGTTTTCTGCAGAGCGCAGAAGATTTACAGCACGGCCAGAATCACACTGCTGAGTAATGACTTGCATTACTGGGCCGGAGCCTCTCTACAGCAGCCAACAGCAAGATGCAGTAGATACGTGCTGCTCTCTAGTGGCTAAATGTGGCATTACCACAATCAGGATCAGCTTTATTGGCCATGTATGCTTACACAAACACAAGGAATTTGTCTTCAGCACCTGAGCTCTCAATGTACAAAAAGTAACACATTAAATATAAACGTAATATAAGCAAAAGAATGATGAGTATTTACCCCAACAGTTCCTGCGATGAGCTTCTTGAAGTGGTCTTTCCTCTTCTTGGGTCCGACCTTCTGGGCATTGGGATCCATGAGCCTGTGATCGTACAGGTCCAGAGCCTCCACGCTGATGTTCGGGATCTGGGCCATCACCGCTCTCAGCTCCGTGTAGCGAGGCCGCTAATATACACAGACAGGCAGATGAATGCACAAGTAAGGATTTAAAAAGAGATGCATTCTGAGAAATCACCTTCAAATGACAGAAATAAGACTCCAGATTTGAATACATTTTAAAAACAAAATGTGAAAGAAATGTGCCAACTTACAAAGGAACTACTTGAATAATCAATACATTTGGAATAATAATAATAATAATAATAACACTCACTGGTTCAAGCTTTTTTAAATTAGAGGACTTGATACTTTTACCTCATATGATAATAAAATATACATGTTTGGTGTTTGTGACTGTACTTTGTATGAAACAGCTGCTCAAGATTTCATATTTAGAATGATGACAATAAAAGTAGTCCTACATGATGTAATAAAGAGTAAAAAAAAAAAAAAAAGTAATCAAGAGCTCAGAAGTGATTGGCATTAGACTCACCAGGTTGTCATAGATGAGCATAGCCAGCTGACACAGAGTCAAGTTGCAGACCTCGTGCTGCCCGTGAACCTGAAGGGCTCGAAGGACACTGGTGTAGAACCACGTGACCGCCTCTGGAAGAAGATTGCCTCCTACGACCTGAAGAGACAGAAGATATATATATAAAATGGTGTTGGTGCGCATGTCGTCCTACATGTGGCGATGAGGAAACAGTTTACACGACATATAATGCAGAAAACTTTCCTTGGGATAATTAAAAACTGGTGTCACATGGTTAATCCAGCTGAGAGCACTCTGCAGAATACTGCAGAAAGGTAAC
Source organism: Labrus bergylta (assembly GCF_963930695.1). NCBI lineage: Eukaryota > Metazoa > Chordata > Actinopteri > Labriformes > Labridae > Labrus > Labrus bergylta. Next base: position 23,369,615 of record NC_089204.1, read on the forward strand.
ATCTGAGCACTGGTATTTGCTTAAAAAAAAGGTACAGTACGCAACATTTTAAATATGAATTTAGTAGATACCAAATATATTCTGACAAAGCTAGAAAATGCCCAGTGTTATCCTTTATTCAATAAAACGAATTAAATTTAAAAACACGTGTAACATTGTGGGGTCTACCTGTTGCAGGAGGGTCCAGCAGATGATGGATGCAGTGCGGCGACAGTTTGTGGTGTCTTTCCAGGACAGCGAGGTGAAGGACAGGGTCAACAGATTCATGTAGATATTCTAATTAGGAAAAAAGGAGGAACTTTAATAACACAGACTTTGGTTTCATTTGAAAAAAAGGTTACGTGATGTGTCTTAGGTCGACCTCGTGTTTCATCAGGCACTTCCCCAGCTCCGTCAGCTCCTCCGTGTGCTGAGCGGGAGACGCCGTCTGCACTTGATCCATCATCATGTCTTCATCTATCAGAGCACATTTCAAGACACATGACGAGACACGTATCAGAATAAAAAAACAAAAGTAACAGACTACATTTTGGTTTTAAAATTGTACTCTTACCATCTACTTCCTCCTTATTAGCAGCTTGTTCAGGTACCTTCCTTGAAATACAGCTTACACCTAGAAGAGAGGGGAGGAGTTGAGTATTACATCCACATAAATACGAGGCAAGGCAAGAGGTCAAAAAGCTCCAGCAACACTTAAATTCAGCATGAAGAGCAATTTTATTGACTTTATTAAGACGAATGCATTTTAGCTAGTGGCCTTAATCAGGGTCATAAAAGGTCACCCTTTAACAATATTCTGCAGATGACCCTGATGATCAAGCCAAAACGTGTCGGTCTTTAATAAAAATGTATCTTCATACTGCAAGTGTTGCTGGAGCTGTTTGACCACAGCAACAAGGCAATTCAACGTGCTTCACACAAGACATCAAAAGGCATCACGGCAAAGGGAAAACGAGACATTAATTCACACCACTAAAGTTCCCGGTTTATATCCAGTCTGAGAGTAAAAGCTGATCAAGCAGTTATGTTCTATATCCTGAAGATACAAAGCACCATACATTTAGGCATTTACGTCTTCATATGTAATGTCAGATCTATCCATATTACTCAGCAACAGTGTCATCAATGTGTTGACTCTCAGCTCTATGTAGGAACTCTAGCTGATGGACACTCATTCAGCAACAGTTCTGATTCCCTGTAGCTGCACAAGAATCATACTTCTGTAAAAAAAAAAAATCCCAGGTATCATTAATTTAATAAAGAAGAAGCGTATTTTGTATTGTCATTATTATTGTTCTAAAATACTTAAAACTCCTGTGAGTAGTCTTTAGTTTGTTATGAAACAGTCTGATACTAACACTGATGTCCCTTCATAACCTACTAAATCAAACCAGACTATAAGCATGAAGATTGATTATTTCTCTATACTTATTGTCAGAGTAACTGCATGCTGAATCTCAATGAGTGATATGTTTGACTTTTAAGATAGGGAGATTTTTTTTGTTAAAAAAACACTACTTACACATGTACAAGATGAGATTAGCCCAAAAAAAAAAAATCAGATGTACCACAGGAGGCACCAAAACTGGTACATATGTCACAGGAGAATAAAACCAATAACTGCACAGTGACTGGCTTGTGCAACTACATTGCTCACTGACAAACGCCTTACTCAGTTTATTCTGTTCATACCAACATATGAGGTGATCGTTAAAAAGGTAATGAATCATTTAAAAAAGGTAAAGTACCATTCAGCATTTACCTAAAGTTTGACCATACAAGTATCACTAGATTTTAAATCACTTACATGTCATTACAAAGAAACGCCTCTTCGCTAAACTAAATGAAAATCGGAGCAGTTTAAGAAACGTACCGAGTAGATCCAGCACCTCCCTGGTGAGCAGGCGCACCAGCTGCTCCTCCAACATCTCCTCCGTCACCTGGCTGTCATGACACAAAACCTCCTCCTCCTCCTCCTCACCACTAAAAATAAACAAACAAATGGGATAACTATGACAGAAAGGAACTGAACATGCAGTGTGTTAGGATAAGCACATTAAAGCCTTCTATTAAAGAGCTCTTAGCTTTTACCCACTGCGTAGAGATTTATAGCATGTTAGTCTAATCGAGGTTTTAGATTAATGTCTGGTTCTTCTTGAGCTTCACATAAAAATGTAGCTATAATGTGTACTGGGATTTAATAAGGACATTCTCGTTTAACTTGAGTGCTCATAAGTGTTCCGGTAATGTTTCACAACAGCCTCCATGGTAATCAATGAAAGTTATCTTTTAGGACATAAGTGTACCACCTGTTGTAAATCCACAGATTTCCCAGCCTCTGAAACTTCACTGTCATAAATAACATGCACTCACTGATCCAATCAAATATCCCCAAATCCTCAAACGCCTTCACTCCACCTACTTGTTTGAGGTCCTCTGGTTGATGACCTGCCATTTGCTGTTGAGTCTCTGCATTTGGAAACATAAGGAGGGCTGTGAGTCTTGGCAACGAAAACAACTGTAACAGAGTGATTAATGTGTGTGACAATCAGGATTTTCTTTTTTTTTTTTTTTTGGGGGGGGGGGGGTGTTTAACCTGCAGCATGTAGGCGAACAAAGGGCCCAGGAGGGGGCAGAGTAGACTGTTGTAGTGCTCCTGGGGACATGACAGCACCAGCTGCCTCAGAAACACACGTACCATAAGTTAAAGAAAAATGGATGTTAACATAAAGCAGCAGCTTGGTTTTATTAGTGGAGAGAAGGATCCGTCTAAATGTGTGCAAGAAAAGGATATTGTGCATAATGGTAACAAATAAAGGATATGAATCATTGGGCGCAGTCTGTAGTCAGGAACATGATCCAGGGAAGAAAAAGCAGAGCCAGTTATTTCTTCAGCCAACTTCTCGATGGTGTAGAAGTCCTGCTGCAGGGACGGACCTGCATTACCCAGGACGTGGAAGCTACAGTGTTAAAGAGAGCAGAAGAGTCGGTTGAAAATATTTTGCAACAAAGCGCGAGGTATAAACTCTTTAAAAAAAAAAAAAAACGTTTTGGGGGAAATGAACAATAATCCTACCAGTTGTCATACAGTGTGACGACAAACCCCTGCATGCGCTCTAGGCTGGTTCTGTACACAGGAGAATCATAAATATCCAGGAGAGGCTGAGAGAGACCTGCAAGAAAGCACATTGGTGAAGCTTTTACTACAGGGTTTTAAGAGGATGTCAGACTGCAGCTTAAGAAGCGGAATGGAAAGCTCCTCTTACCGAGAACAACATTTTTCTCTGCATCCATCACCTCGTGGGCCCTGGAGAAGGTTTCACTCAGACGAGCCATGTTCTCCGGCAGGAAGAGACTGTTGTGAGTCCTGAAGTGAGGAGAAAATTAAAAGACACTGGTCACAGGTCAGTGTAAGAGCAGAAATGATTAATAGAATATCATTTTCACTGTAGAGCAGAGAACTGATTCTAGTGGGTGGGTCGAGAATTAAAAAGTTCCCATGAATTTAATTGAAAAAAAAATATTGAGACAATGTTTGATGGATGACCGATGGATGTGTGCCACCTAGAAATCAAGGTCAGAACACAGACTTTGTATTAGAAGTGGACTATGTTGGGGCGTTGGATTGACTATGTTGGTAGAGCAGGTGCCCCCATGTCCAGAGGGTAGAGTCATCGTCGCACTAGTCGCAGGTTTGACTCCCGATCCTGATATTATTTAGTGCATGTAAACCCCCCCCCCGCGCTCTTTCCCCACATCTCCTCTCTTCTCAGCGGTCCAATCTAATGAAGGCAAAAAAGCTTTTTTACTCTCAATGGGACAATGATTAATGAACATCAACCTGTTTTGAAGCCAACTTCAAACTACAGATTGAGACCCTAAACTCCATCAAGTGGAGTCTCCCCCTGCTGGCAATAATACAGATTACATGTTTAAGGCATTTGGGCATTGGCTTCACTTACTGCCTTTGATTCAGCTGTTGTGTCACTGAGGTCTTGATTAATAATGTGTTTGTTCTCATTAACACTGATCCTATATCATGGAGTAATATGAAGATGCTCCTCTCATGTTTTCCATGAGGGATTTTGATTTAAAAAAGGAGGATTTCTGGGCACAGTGTTAGCGTAGGGCGTACCTCATTAGAGCCAGCAGGTTGGGCAGCAGGATCAGGAACTGGTCAGTACAGGGGTTTCTGTAGATGGGAGCTCCGGTCGGGGTGTAGCCCACAACAAAGCCACCAGCCTTGGCTTCTTCCACGTCTGCAGGCCAGCGTGACTTCTTCACCACGGCCAACATGGCATACAGGCAGAAGCTTATCTAGAAGAATGTCAAAAGAGAATTGTTGGAACTTTTAATGAAACACTTTCAGAGCTCCTTTAAGTTGTTTGAACATTTCTGCCTTAGAGTTCACAGGTACACACTTACCCGCCCTCTATTTAGGCCTGCTGGGTCTGGATCTGTACTTAGATCAGGGACCACTTGATCAGCTCCAATAAAGGACAGGAACATGGCAGGGTCCCACAGCACACTGAAACAAAACGAGAAAATAACAGTCAAGCCTCCATCATAACACTCATTCAAATATAAAAAATGAATGAATTCAAAACGCACCGCTTCATCTCATCTGAGGTCCAGTCTGCGACCACCGAGGCCATCAGCTCATCTAGAAAAGCCTTCTGCTTTGCAAAGTCTTTGAACTGGTTACTGATGTGCACCAGGGCTTCCATCAGCGAACACTTCTCCAAGTGAGTCATCCCCGAGTCACCGGAGAACATTTTCTTCACGTGATTGTAAAACATCTCAAAACAAGGCTGGAGGGGACAAAAGAAGGAAATGTTTTCGTCATTCTACTGTTCAATAGTTTGTACACTTCCTGTGCTGAAAAGGCTCGATCCTTCCAGGTTCATTTTACTCTCATCACTGATATTTACCAAGATGATGTGAGGGTAATCCCGGCACATTTTGATGATGGAAGAACACGCATGCCTCCTCACGTTCTTCACAGCTCGGGTCCGTGGTACCTGAAGATGTCAGGTGGAGAAAAAAAAAAGTTTTGATCTTGGACATGAAAGACGAGTCAGAGTGTAAATGTATGGTCCTGTGTGGACAATTTACCTTATTGTCTTGGCTGATCTCAAATGTGATGGCTTTAAACAGCTGAGGGGACAAGAGAATAACACCGAGTGTTGATGTAAATGAAAACACAAGACACTAAATCACACTTTCTTAACATGGAAAAACTATTTTCAACCTAAAAAAGTACTTCAAACATTTCTCAGACACTCTTCCATTATGATCCGAACATATTACAAACTTAAAAATCTCCCACGACTCCACAACAAACCCACTCATCACAGCTTACCAATGTGAAAACACTTAAATAAATCATGTAAGGCTTTCTGGAAAGCCTAAAGGTGAAGTATATAAAGGAAGAAAACATGCATGGTAGATGTACATCAATAATATCCAGCAGCCAGAGATCAATCAGCTGACCTTGTAGAGGACCTGTGGCAAGAACTGAGGCCTTCTTGTGACAAATGGGAAGAGCGCTGAGATGTTAGAGAGCACACAGGAGAAGATGAGCGGGTCTTTGGTGTCGTAGTTCAGCACAGCCTGCAGCAGCTCCATGCCCTGATCGATGGGCAGCTTCTACACAACCACAGCAAGAAAAAAAAAAGGGAAAGAGAAATGGGAAGTGGTCATCGTATCTTACAATCAACCTCTTTTTTTTTTTTTTTGTAAACCGTTTTACTTCAAAAGATGTTCCTGTTACCTCCTCCTCCATGTTTCTGAAGATCTGTGTGACCATACACTCCATGAAGACAGTCATTGCATCCCACTGAACCACCGATGGAGACAGGAGGGAGCACAAGCCCTCAGCTGACTTAGCTGGGGAAACACAGAGAGTGAGAGTAAAATGAGGCCTTTGAAACGTCAGAAAAGTTCAAAAATGTATTTTCCTTATGCACGTTTATCTTTAGGCCTGAAGCTGTTTGAGTCTCAATTGGTTATATTGATTTAGAAGAGCAAGACCCAGAGCCCACCTGAGTCGTTCTACACCTGAATAAGTTCCATACTGCTGCAAAGTTGTTCATATTTAATGAATCAAATGCACCATAAATGCATAGAAAAAAACAAAGGGGAATCATCTCCAAGCTCTGAAGAGTAATCAATCCTCCTCTGTGATAGCATTTTAAGAATACAGAAAAGCACTTACATGTGGTATCCCCAGTGTCAATAGGGCTGGTGATTTGATACTGCAACCATTCTGCTGCAATCTGGAAAGCCTCCAGAGGAACAATGCGACACGCACTCCTCACCACCTCTCCCTGCTGGGCTCGAAAAGCTGACGCGCAAGAACAGAAAGAATGAAAAACATTAAGGGACGAAATGAATGTTGCTCATCTACAGGGAATTATAAGCCAGAGCTTTAAAAAAAAAAAACGTACAATTAAAGAACGAATTGAAGTCTTCATCGCTGTCAAAGTCCACACGGGAATACACGCAGCTCGGGTTATCGTCTCTTGATGGAAAACCAGCCTGAGGGAAAGAAAGAAAACCTTAAGTACCACCAGATTTCAGATTCCTTTATAATGGTTGTACTTGCATCACTAGCTCACCTTGACCAGGTTGGTCACAGAGGCTCTGAGGTATTTGATCGCCATCTCCATAACAACCGCGTCCTTAGACAGAGTCTCATGTCTAAACAGAGCTGCCCAAGTGGCCAGAGTGGAGGACTTCAAGAACTGCACAAAAAGAGGGAGGAAAAACATGAACTCAGCAAAACTGAATCATTCTGAAAACTTCAGAAGTAGTCATTGAAACATTTTACATTTGAGGTCCAGCAAAAATGTTTTTGTCCTCTCACCTGACTGGAATGTTTGGTAAAGGCTAACAGTGCCTCCAGGTATTTGCTCAGATTAGCAGGCGCCTCCACCTCCACATCTGAACCCTGTGGGAGGAGAACATACGATTTCTCACTGATCAAATAAATCTCATCAAATCAATTACCGTACGTGTGCGCCATGGTAACTAACACATGACCAAGCGAAAGCAGGAGTTCATTTAAAGAGTGACAAACTCACCACTAATGAGCAGAGCTGGCCTCCCAGAGCACACAGGACCTGACATAGCCTCTTCAAGAAGTTATAACTCCGCTCCACCACCTCCACAGCTCTAACAGGGTCAAAGGTCAGAGAACTGGAAGTCACAGCTTGTTTTATTAGCATTTTAAACATGCTTTTAAAGATCTGTATTTTACTGTTGCGTAGAACAACTGAGGCAATCTGAAAAAGGCTACTGACAAGAAAACAGAGGCAGAGTACATCTGGATAGAGAAGCATGAAGACCTACAGAACAAGATTTCAATTGTGCTTAATATGGAAATTAAACATGCCTGTAGAAATCTTCTTTTAACAATATTAATCCTCCCCTCTTTTTACTTTTGAAGTTTCTATGTAAAAGTTATATTGTCCATGTAGGGCTAAGAGTGTATGTGTGTTTCCACAAACGCACAAAACTCCTGAAAATAAGTTTTAGAGGTGAGCCGATGTGTGAACACGGCCAGCAAAAATGTAGCTAAGTTCCCCGTGATTAAGCATTCAGGGTGACGATGTTTGCGTCATGCACGTATTGATGCTGCTTCATACTCTTTTTCTGCTTGCAAGTATGTTTTTTGTTTCCTGTTGGTGATTGATACTGTGAATATGTCCAATTGCACATCAAATTAACATAAAAGATCAAAAGAACTGTCATTATAGAAACCTGATGAAGCCATGCAGGCGTAACACATTGTCTGTTTGAGTATGTAGTTAAATAAAAAGAAGAGGGTTCATTCAGCTCTCCTGTGAGCGGTGAATCTTCTCATTTGCTGTCAAGTTTATGTTTCCTGCCTTCACCTGCACCAAGCTACAGTATAAGGACTGAGTGCCGTTCAGGGCATCTACTTTTGTATGACTTTACTGTCATTATAGTGTTGGACTCTGTCACTTCGTCTGCAGTGTCTTTTTTTATGTCATGGCTTGCCTCCTGTGATAATTTAGAAATGTTAAGGAGTGCAAACTTGTGTCGATAAGGAGTTTAATGTTAGAGAATGTCTCCTCTTGTACCATCTGTTTCTTTAAGCAGCCTTTGGGACCTTCTGGTTTTTTATCATTTTTTTTGCAAAGGCATTGAGAAAACGTTATCTAAGACTCACTGTGGTTCAGGGGATTTCTTACATATTGCCAGTCCATCTGCTGACCTGCAACCATACAGACAAGAAACCATTCACTTACAGGGACAATGACGCTTTGAGGAGTGTTGAGATGGATGATGAAGGGATACAGTAGTACTCACTGTGCTGCAGAAAGGATGTAGTGGATGGCCACATCATCATACAGCAGCATAAACGGCTTTCTATCCTCCAGCTTGCCCTGCAGAAACAGCACAGTTGATTAAAAATGGCTTACTAACGCTCCTTTCTTTCATGCAAATATCCACTAACTTTCCAGGCTACTGACCATACTGCAGCATGACTCACCTAACCCACAGTTCTGCAACTATAGATTAAAAAAAAAAAGTCACACAGAGGGACTATACCTGCTGCACAAACCTCTACGTGAGTATTTTTGAGTAAAGCCACCTGGATGAGCATTAAGCACACACAGAGAGACAGTTAACATTGATTGGCTGATTTGAACCAGGAACCTCCTTGCAGTGAGGCGACAGCGCTAACCACGACACCACCATGCAGCATGTTACCTCAATGTTGTAAAATGTTATAACCCATTCAAGATTCAAGGTCACTCATGTCACATAAGTAAAATCTACAGGAATGCATATCATATCCTTCCCTGAGTCTGTCATTGTATCAACTTTCATCAAGAAAAATAAAATTCAAAGGAGTCTTAATGAAATGAAAAAATAAAAACTGTCCATGAATACAGAGAAAGGGAACCTTTACAGTTCAGGAGTAAGTAAGTAAGAGCTATAAGTCTGTGTCATAAACAGTAGTCATATGGTAGCAAGATGTATCTTGACAGGACAGTGGATAGAGTAGGAAATAAAGATGAGAGAGTGTGTGACATGCAGGAAAGGAGCCACAGGTCGGACTCAAACCTGCTTGGAGCACTAAAGCTTCCACGCATCGGGCGCAACCTATCCGCTAGGCCAACCACCGGCCCCACATGGTAGTGTTGAGTATGCACAAATTCTTCCCATGACCATGGCCTAATTTTGCAATTAAAATGTATTCAAAACTGGTGAAAGGTTTTTTTGAGATACCATGAAGTTGTAAAGTTTGAGAGTGTAATCTTTTACAGATATCAGAACGAGCTTTATGGCTTAACCACAGCCTTTAAGCTCTTTTTTTTCTCCCCGCTACTTACCTTCCTGCTGATAGCGATGAGCAGACACTCAGCTGCCTCCAGCTGCAGCTCTGGTTCACCCAGCAGCAAACACAACATCTCCAGCAGATGACAGTTTCCATAGGTGATGTGCACCAGAGACACCCAGTCTATGTAGCCTGCAAGTGTATTCAGGGTGGCCACAGCGACTCGGCAGTGGGCTCTGGCCTGGGAGTGGAAAAAAATATATATATCAGAAGCTATTAAAAGGAATAAAAGTCTGAAAGCGGTTGAGATATGCAATGTTAGCTCACCTTCAGTTCATGCCCAGGCAGCCCTTTCTGCATTAGAAAAACACAAATCAGACCATTTTACAGCCATTTCCCATGGCACATGTATTCCCTAAGAATATGCATGATTTCTCAGAAGACACATTTAAAAAAAAAAAAAAAAAAAAACGTGATAATACTAAGAAATGACTTTTATTTTTTTATAGCAAAAGAGAGAAATCCTCACTGACCAGTTTGCGGTAGTCTTCCACATTAACTTGCAGAATGGCCATCATGAACCTGAACATGCTTTCCATGTTTTGCGTGAGGGTCTGCTGGATGTCTCTGCGTCGCTGGGTGGGCAGCGTCTGGAAGGTGATCACGTCCTCTGCCAGCCTCAACAGGATCAACATCACCAGCTCTGTCTGAGCTTCCTATAAACAGCACATTAAAAAGAACATTAAAGACTTTATTCTCTTACGAGTGACAAAAAAAAAAAAAAAAAAAAAAGGATTTCTGTTGAGAATTAACTTTGAAAGTGGCAAAGGTGACACGACGACACAAAAATTGACTTATCCTGGACTGGTGCTCATTTGCATGCTTGGTATTACATAATAAAAACTTCAAATGGCAGGGCGGATGGAAAATGTCACAACTGATATGCAGTAACAGACTATTTCCTGTTTTATATAAGTTACTCACCCCTTGGCTAGTGAGAGCCTCCATTTCTTTCAGCATATCTGGCCAGTGCTGCGGCCATTCTCTCTTTATCATTTCCACTATGATACGTGACAGGACATCTTTAATGTGGCTCACCTCCTCCAGGATAGAATGAGTGCCCTGATAAAGAAGAAAAAAAACAAAAACAAGACATTAAAAGTGTCTCTTATGAAAACAATACAAGCTTTAGGCGTCATTCAAACCGTAAGAGAGATTGTTATGCCATTGAAAGTGTTTAAATCACTTACATTTGCTAACAGCTGCATGGCACACTCCTTTAACTGGACTTTCTCTTGTTGCGGCATGTCGTTCCATCTGAACCTGTAACAACAACAACAACAACAACAACAACAAACACTCTTTTTTTAGTATGCAGCTTTTACCTTATAATGTCTTCATGATCATTTTTGTCACACTCACTTGATGACGTGCTCCAGGATTTGCAAACCAAAGTGTCTCACTACAGCTGGCTGTGCTTTGTCGGCTAGTCGTAAGCCACATGTGACGCAGTAGGAGCTTGTCTCTTTAAATTCTTCGCAGAACTGAGGAGGGAAAAAAAAACAAAACAAAGCGGACAATATAAACTACAAGTATAGGAGGGTTGGAAGTTACACTTACATGTGCTTAACCATGCCGTTCATGTGGGATGGCTCAATGTGGGATGCCATTATACTTTAAATACTTTAAAAGCGTAAAGTGAATAGACGATCTAGGTGCCATGCTGCAAATAAAATCACTTCAATTGGTTTTTAAGTCGAGTTCTGTTTCTCAGCATCAATAGCAAACCAGATACAACAGATGTTAGCATTCCCCCTGAATGAATGAACAGTGGCTGAGGTGATGAGGGGATAACCACAGGTTAGCTCACAAGCATCTTGCCATCATCATTGCACATGTTGCCAACCTTACTGAACGTAAACATCCTGCAGTAGCAAAGCTATTCCTGCAACAAAAAAAACCTCTGCTTAAAACTGACTTTATATTCAGTTCACTTCCAACATCAGCTCTAATGAATGACCAGCTAAGTTAGCTGGCAGCTAGCTAGCAACCCATAACGATGCTACCTTTAGGGCCTCCAGTCGGTAAATCTGGCTCGTTTCTGCGTCCATCATCGCGTTCACAGCTTTGACAAGCTGCTCACACGTGGCAGCCACCGGGTCAGCCATGACTTCAGGTACCGTCTGACACGAAAGGCGAAAGGAAGGGGCTCCCTTATGCAAAACACCTGCACTACAGTGTGTTACAAATGCTCAAGGAGGTACCAACGTGCACAAAGTGTGCAGCTTGCGCGTTTGAACCCTTCGGCTCGCCGTAGGAAGGGAATTCTGGGAGTTGAAGTTGAGGCGATATTTTTTTTTTTTTTTTTTTTTAAACGATCGTCTATAGTCTAAAGAGTTCTCACTTCTGACATAACTTTAAGGATTATCGAATACATTTTTTTTTTAAAGATAACGACTCAGCGTAAAACACATTATTTCATAATTTTCTTACTCGAAATACCTTTAAAGTTATACATGTTTACAGTTATAATTGTTTTCCCTCTTACACGTTTCATTTTTTTTTTTTTTCACAACAATGTATAGGCTTACCATCGCCTCACCTAACAGCGTATCATTTGTTTCAGGATTAGTTTCTATATCTCACCTGCATGCAAAAACAAATTTGTGAATTTTACATGTGAAAATATCAATTCTTGCACAAAATAAGCACAAAACCAGTTGACAGACAAGGAGCCTACTCTTCAGAGCAACCAAAGTTCTGGAGCCCTGCTTGCTTTGTAGTTCAGCCATGCTATAAATCATACTATCAAAGCCATATGGAGGAATCAATACAGGCCTATAGGCTGACAGTTCTTCAAGTCAGTCTGTAAGCAATATCATGACTATCCCATGTGGCTTTACAAACAAACATTGGTATTGACTCACAAGAGTAACAAAAACATGAAAACTGACGACAGAAAACTGAAGTTTCAAACTTATTTTGATTCAATTTGAAATTGTTTAGTATTGAACCACCAGAACATTACATCAAGTGGGCTTGTGACTTTTGTATTATGATGTCATTGGGGAAAAAAATGCACACCTATCCCTTTACATTTCAGAAATAAGGAATCATAATTACCTACAATTTTTTTTTAGTCCTCGTGTTCTTTAAGTATTTTTATTTTACTTACTTTTACCTCTATATCTACCTTTTGGAGGATAATATTATACATAGCCTACTTTATCTGAACTATAAAGCCAAATTAAGTGGATGGCAACTTGTAGATTCATTTGTAACAAGATGTTTTTTTTTAATAAGCTACTAAGTAGTAGCCATAGTTTAAATAGCTTCACTTTTACCTGCTGCAATGTATAGTTTTCAGAAAATCCTGAAGCACACTAAACCGTTTATTAATTAGGAGTCGGCCTACTTTTACTTTTGTAAGGCTATTTAAAGTGTACCTTGATGCCAGCAGTTAATTACTTCTATTGGGCAAGATTCCAGCAGGAGGATAAATTGTCAGCTGAGACTACAATCTGAAAGCTTTCCTCATTGTACAACCAGACCCTGAAAATAATGGACAAAAAACATGTCCGGTGGCATCACTGCCACATACTGACAAATACAACCTATTAGTTTCAAGAGCTTTATGCATTTATGTTTTCTCAAAGTACTATACTTGAAATTTATCAACAATCTCACTCCTAACCCTCTAACCAAATATGTTCAAAGACAGGACAGTATCACTAGAAGCATGGCGAATGGAAACTGCAAGTCAAATTAGTAGATCTACATTTGGATAATCAGCCTGGCTTATGCCCTCTTTGCACAACATAAGTTTAATGCTTTGTATTGAAACTATGTTGAATTGCATCACCTTATTAATTAAATACATTCAAAAAGAGATCATTCTCATCACCTCTCACTATATATATACATATATAGTGAGAGGTGATGAGAATGATATATATATATATAAATATATACATATATATAGTGGCATATATATAAAGATATATATATATATATATATATATATATAGAGTGGCATAGCTGACAGGAAGGGGAAGGCACAGGTAGGGGGAGCACATACAGTTCTCACCAGACTGCCATTCATTGTTCAGACAAGCAACAGGTATTCTACTGGCTACATTTTCCCCGGAAACGGTATATATTTATTTGATATCTGCATTAATTTACTTCAATAAATCTTCAACTCAACTGTAAGAACGACTTGAAAATCATTGTTTGCCTCTGCTGAAGACTTCACCCCTACCTGTGTATTAATGGTAATAATTGGAACATCGTGGGAAAAAATGTGCTCCCCCTACCTGTACCTCCCCTCTCCCTGTCACCTATGCCACTATATATATATGTATATATATACAAAGTATACATATAGTTGAAAATAATATATCAAGATAAATCTACACTTTAATTATTTGACATGCCAACAGTAAACATAAAATGGCTCCGACATAAATGTTGCATTTTACACCAGTGGTCAACCATAAATGAACCTGTAATGTCTCTTCAAAGCGTTGCATGGTCAAACTCATACCCCCACCTACTTTAGTTTAAGCCTGTCAAATACGAGCGAAGTGAGACCTCTTCGTTTTTTTCCCAATCCGACTTAGACTGATCCCGACTATGACTTTAAGTTCCAACCAATATTTACAGTCTATGGTTCCAACCTGATGCGAGAGAACCCAATAATAATGACGTAGAATTGTAATACACTTTGTCGACAAAAGTTTGAGTTTTTATTCATTGCAAGTGTGTGAAAAAGAAAACAGCGCCGTGGTTTAATCCGTCACGGGGTTGTCTTGTGTTGCAGACGGGGCGGGGCTTAATATTTCACAGTCTACGGGGCGGGGCTTTGAATTCCAAAGTGGAGTCGAGTTTCCTCCCGATACGTCACTCCGGGATAGGCTGCGAGCTATTGAGCAACGCTGTCAGTCAACGGGGTTTCGGGCTGGTTACCTCCGCGTCTACGGGTAAGAAAAACCTAGAAAATAGTTCGTAATTCCCGCACAACTATATTAAAATCTTCTTTTGTTAACGTACCCGACTAAACGTGAGGTTTTTTTGTAAAGTGACGCCTCACGCTTTAAAAAAAAAAAGACCCGTTTGAAAGTTTTTAAACGGTGCACGTAAAACTGGAACGGAAACTTTTGTCGTGAAGGCCTTGTTCTTGTTATTTTGTGGCAACAGGTCCACTTCACGGCAGCAAATTAACACACCTGTATTTTTATTTTTTTTAATTTGTAAGTCGTATTAGTTTAACTTCCTAAAATAACGATGTGCTGTGTTTTTTTTTCTTTTTTTTTAAATGCAGAATCGGACCCCCCAGACAGGAGAAAGTAGCCTTGCCCATCGCGGGTTTCAGGCTCTGGGATTAAAGTGATCGCCAGTCCCGCAGCTTTCGTCGAAACTGCCGGCGGGGATTTATGCTGTGTTGGCTTAGCTAAATGCGGTACGAAGCTAAAATGATGCCGGTGAGTTTACAATTTATTCACTTAAGATACAAGTTTTATCGTCCTGTGGCTCTGTGTTCATGTTGTTAACACTTGTGCTGCCCGGACAGACACGTAATGTGTTACCACTGCTGGACATTTAAATTGGATGCGGTTGTTACCATGGGTTATTACTATGGCAACACAAGCTTCTGTAGTGAAGTTTATCACCTGTGACAGATGTTAGTTATTGAGTCATTGTGATCAGTGCATGGCGGTATAAGTTACATCATTTATTTGCTTACTGGGATGTGACTCTGCGGATACATGGATGTATATCTTACAAGTAACCCAGTTCAAAGTCTCCATGCCTTGTCAGGTACTCAGAGCCAGTACCTGATAGACTATAATAGTTAATTCACTTGCATGTGTATGTATTCATACACAACAAGCAAACATCACCTGCCAAGCTTTGCTTACACTACTATGCAAACCTTAGCACTAGACTCCTGCCATGTTATCACCCATCATCATCATCATCATGAACATCTTCAACACCGTCGTCAGAGGTACATTACTTTTGCTGCAGTGCAAGCCTCTATTTCTCAGCATTACTTCGCTATGTGTAGAGAGGGCAGCAGATAGAGGTGTGTGTGTGTGTTCCCTGTAGAGAAGAGGTGTGTGTGTGTGTTCCCTGTAGAGAAATACCTTTCAAACAATTCAAAACAGTTGTTTTTAATAATGCAGGATAACTTCTCTGTTGTGGCTGCTTGCTGGAAATAAGCGAGCAAAGGTTACCGAGGTGTTAACTGGATTTGTAATTATTAATCATTTGAAACCAGCTAAAAATCTCATGTCTACAATTCATCTACCCGAGAATGACACGGTTTAAAGGGCAGCAATTTACAAGTTCTAATTGTGAAGGATTCTGGAAAAAATAGTGAAAAGCACCTTCCCCCATTTCTCAGAGCCCAGGGCAACATTTATTTCTTCAACTTAGGGACAGTGAGAGAGATTTTTTTTTAACACAGCCATCATAATAAAAAAGATGAAGGTCACTTATTTATGAAGCTGAATGGAGAAATTGTTTGGCTCTTTGGATTGTTAATCAACCTTATGATTAATCTGTTATCGAAATGATTGCCTGTTCATTTTCTGTGAATCGGCTAAATCCTGCATAATCTTTTTTTTGTTTGTTTTAAAACGAGTACAGTTCCAGCTCTCGTGGCCAGAATGTTTAGTTTATGGGAGGAAAGGACTGTTATTCTCAGAGCCGTGATATCACAACTTGTTCTGAGCTGAGTTTCTCTGGGTATTTCTGGACCCTTTTTTTTTTTGTCTTTGGTGAACAGATGTGTAAAGTCACAAGCTGTACAACACACAGGTACACTTTGTTAACAACCAATGAACATTCTAGGGTAATCCTCTGTTTTTGTATGTTAAGATACTATTGTCATCCATCTCTTCTCTGAGCTGCTGCTGCGTTTCCACTCACACAGCTTGATTAGTGAATTAATCATTTAAGCTGTGGAAACAGTCGTATTTAGATGACTCCTGTCTGGTGCATGTCCTCCGTCTGCTCTTGACACATACTCATTTGTTGTGACAAGGAGCCCTTCTTTTGGACACCAATGTAAATTCAAATTGCCACATTAACATGTGAAGTACAATATCTGTTTCCCAAAGGCCCCATCAGACCTTTTTTTTTTTTTACAAGCACCTTTATGCCTATTCTGTCACCAGAGAATATATCGACGTGTGTTTTGTTGTGTTTGAATGAGATACAGCTTCTGGCGTTCACCTGATAAACACAAAATGGCTTCTATATAGCCATGTCTGATGCCATGTATTGTCTTATGAATTACAGCCATAGTCCATGACCCTGCTCGTACAGGCCAGGGGCTCGGGGGTAGTGAGAGTGTAGTGTCGTAATTGCTGGCTGGGATGGTAAATAGGGGGTCACTGTTTCCTGAACACAATGAGCTGCAGGAACGCTTTAAAAGCATGTTGTTGGGAGCACATTGTGTGTGTGTGCCTGTGCTGTGGCAGCTCCCTGATAAGGGATGCTTGCTCTTTATTGAACCATAGCATGGTTTAACTATTTTACGCCTGATTTACTGGTATGTCTAAATAGGTCATTGTTGTGCAGACACTTATTAATGCAGCATTAGGGCCTGAATTCTCTGCTGGTTTATTATTCCATATTTAATTTTTGTGTCTCTGAAGATAAATTGCGTTTAATAAGCGAGAACGGAGAACCAACAGGATAAAGAATATCAGGGAAAAGTTTTTACATGACTTTGGATTTCAAGTGTTGGCCTGCACTTGTCCCTTCCTCATTCCTCTCCCATGACACGAGTTGCTTGTTGTGTAGATTTCAACACTGATAAACGTTTTGTGCCTTGCACGCATAATTTAGTTTTGCATCTGTTGCCCAAACACATTTGTACCTTTCTCAATTACACGGTACAACATTATCCCACTGTTGCCTCACTGTGCAGCGCTGTCATGATGGTGGGAGAATACAGTGATGCTTGGGAATCCTGATTTTGCTGTGTGTGTGTGTCAACAGAAACCTGAACAGGCTTTCTTTCTGTTCACCATAGACATTGTGTTTACTCCATGGGAGAGTGTGTGGTGGTTACGTAAGCAGGCCGACACAACTCTGATAGCAAAGGACATTGAAGGGCAATATTGTGACTTTTATCTTCATGAAGAATAGTTATCAAGATTATTGTGTTAGCTGAAGAGACTGTAGTAAAAACAGCAGACGCGCCACGCAGGGATTCTCTGCTGCCAACCCAGCATGCTATTAATTAATACATCCACACATTCAAAGTCGCAAAATTATTTTGTCAAAGGAAAACTAATAGATAACACAGTCAATGCAGCATCACATTAACCTGCGTTTCTGAGGAAAGTGGCCCAGAGTTTACTTGAGCAGGTGTCATCGTACCCACATTGGAATATTGAGTGACAAGTAATCATGCAGCAAGGACATTGTGACAGCATTGTCTAAGGTTGCAGCGCTATTCTTCTAGCCGTGGTGAAAAGGGAGGCCATGGTTCAGAAGTGTATCTGGGGTAGTCTGAGAGTCCGCCTTGACCAAATGGTCCCGGGAATTTAGAATATAGAGTCCAGAATGTAAAGATCCTTTTGTGCCTTCCACTCCGCACCATGTCTAAAAAGCCATAAAGATAAGTTAATTAGACTGATAACAGAAAGCCTTGTTACTAGAAGCAGAGTTTTGTTTTCTTGTGTGGGGAGACAGCAACACAGTACAATGTTCTTTGTAATTTACAGCTGTGTTTATGAGTGGGTGTTCTGTGCATTACAGCTTGGTTTTAATATCAAACATTTACTGGCATGGTAGGATTTTAGGCTCTCTTAGGACTTTAGTCTAGGTTTCTTAAAAACAGTACCTGCTATAGCTTGTGTGGTGACAAAAACTATTGTTAATGAAGTCAATTTAGATCCTGGTTCCTGAGGTTGTAACTTATGTTCCAGAGTCCTTAAAAAAAAAAGTTTCTGTAATGGAACCAAGCTGCAACCTCTGGTCTTAAAAACTGAAGCCGATGCGGAAGTGCACATTCCTACAGTTACTCGAGTGTCCGCTTGAGGCTGGCTCCAGGAACACCGGAAGTCACATACACATGACTGGCAAAAAAAAAGCCATTTTTACAGCATAAAGAAACATGTTTACAGCCTGGTACAAAAAAACAGAAAATGTCTGATTAGTTATTGTTCATGTGAATTTTTTAATAACAGCTCTGTTTTGATTTTGAAAACGATACTTGTTATCCATAGTGAGGCGCGTAGCTGACGTGATTGGCAGGTGGGCGCGATGTAATGGTTCGTCAAGAGGCTTAAAACCCACCTCAGCTTCTGTTCTTAGCTTGTTGTTAGGTTGACTGAACGTTAGGCTGAGACAGGATTTCCAGCATGGCTGCGGCTGCTGATGAGCCTCCAGCGCCCCCTTGCCTTAAAAGATGGCTGACGTCACTCAGGCTTCATCCATTAATATTTACAGTCTATGAGTGGAACGGGGCTTTTGTGCTCTTGCCTCCATTAATCACCTGCACTCCTGCTTGACCAATGTCTTTTTTGTATATCACAGATTAAAAACCACAAAGACATCATTCAGTGTGCATTTTTTTTTTCCCAGGAAGCCAATTAGTGTGTTTGAATTGCTGCCTCTTGGCTTTCAGATTCCCCTTTTGTGATAAGTTTTGCATATGGTAATGTACCATGTAACAGTGAATGCTTCACTTGTAAGTCATTTTGTAGCACTTGTAAATTTCAATCTGTGCACATTATGCGATATAATTACCAGTTTTCGGCGGTCTTGCAAACTCTTGTTACTCTAAATGACCTCGTCTGACAGTCAAAGAGGGCTTGGGAAAAAGAGGAGACATCCTTTCCGTTCTGCTGCATAGTCTCTCCCATTTCCCTCATCTCCAAGATAAGCACAAAGTTGGAACTGTCTCATCACGTAGACCAGAAATGGAAGAGTTTTGCGAGAGGGCAGATTATAAAGTGATAGGCTAAGTACTGCAGTGCAGACTGAGAGGAGAGGTTGTCCTGATCGGAGAGGTTCAGCTCGCTGCAGCTTCAGTGTGTTGTAAAAGCTGCTCTGGTGTTGTTGTTTTTTTCTAAATGTTGCAGCTGAATGAGACTTCTGTGCATTCTGATTCCCTCTGTGTCCTCCTGCTGGTTGCCACTGACCTTTTCTCCCTGGCCCCTTCACCCCTCGCTTTGCAGCATAAAGAAACTAAGAGAGAGTGAAAAAGAAATGAAGAGGAATAATGTATAAAGTCATTAGGGAGTTTCTGCTGCCTTGCCTTTTTGAAGGACTGCTATGCTGGAACCGTGTCAACTCTGGAAGCCGTGGCAGGGAGAACCGAGACCCACACACGAGAGGATGATGCTGCAGTGTCTTACACACTCACTGTAATCAGATTCAGAGGTGACTCCCTCAACGAGGCCTAGTTGAGTCATTCGCTTACCACAGCAATATCTTAATTGAAAGTGTGTGAAGACAGAAGGCCCAGCAGCCCTGAGGTGAGACCCCCTCAGGCATGGTCAAAATATACTGCCACTGTTATCTCCTGCTGCTGTCACCCTGCTTCAGTGTCCCCTTTCCATTTTACTTCACTTTCACTTGTCCCATTTCACCCAAAGGCATTAAATCTGATGTTGTGTGTGTGTGCGTGGAAGTCAATCCCAAAGTATTATATCAAGCCTCTCCAACACTCTGCCTATTCGTTATGACTGTGCGAGGTCCTCCAGGACAGGATGTATTCAGAACATGCTTTGCTTTTTTAAAATGTAGATGCATCAAACTAAGGGCTCCCTTTAGAAGTTCTTATCTGGTTATGAAACTGACTGAAATGAACACTGATGACCTACATACCCAAACTAGAGTTAAAGCAAGAAGATTGACTTGATCTATATAGTAAGTTTTAAAGCCTGTTACCACTAGCACCGTGTCTGAACAGCTTTCGGCCCTAACAGCCTTTGATTACATTTTCCATGAAAAATCCCTGGAAAAAAATCACAGTGAGTGACATGTCTGACAGTTACAAGACAAAAGAGGGATTTTT
The DNA here is from genome assembly GCF_963930695.1 of Labrus bergylta. NCBI lineage: Eukaryota > Metazoa > Chordata > Actinopteri > Labriformes > Labridae > Labrus > Labrus bergylta. The sequence continues at coordinate 23,389,972 of NC_089204.1, forward strand.
TCATTAGAGAGCACAACCCACTCATCAGAAAAAATCAATAAAGAGATAAGAGCTAACACTTTGCCCACAGAGGCCCCTATGCAGTAACTTTCAAACCTAAGTTACTGATGTGTTTTTTGTAGTATTAATTACCGCACTTTCTGATATTTGGCTCTGAGAGCACGGCAGAAACTAGTTGTTTACCTGTGAATCCAACACACATGAATGGATTAAGTTTGTTTTCATTATATAACATTGTTATTTTCACTTAACCAAGTTTATCCCACTGATAAATGAACACGTATCAATCTGAATCAGCTTTATATGATAAATACCTTTTGTTGCAATCAGGTCTACCTGCAACCGAATATAAAATGCATGGTTTAACATATTCTGTGCTCTAAATGAAAATGGGTAATTCATCACTATGACAAGCTGAAAATATTATATTTTACGCCATTTATTACTGAGAGAAGTAGCCCTATTATTTAACATTAAAAATATTGAAGTTATTCCTCGATGAGAGAAGCTGAACTTTTTAAATTATGACTTGTGAGTACATGAATATTAGTGAGTCCTGTGTATGAGTAGGACCGTGAAAGAAACAGTATGGGCCTAAACAAATGCACCAGTCTTTTAAGAAACGGTGAAAGTAGTAAATCCGTTAGCTTATTGTGTTTTCGAAACCACCACTAACATAGTGATTTTCAGATGTAGTTGTTTTTGTTGTATTTGTTGTTGTTGATTTGATGTGAGTTGAGTGACATTTGTAGGCTTTGATTGACTAGTTATCCTGATATATCCGAGTAATACCATTCTAGTAAAATCCCTGGTGAGACGTCTATTTTTGGACACGAGAAACTTGCAGGGTCAGACACTTTTGAGTACTCTCAACTCAATATGTGACAAATAGCATTTGGACAATGATGTTAAGAGACTAATACAATAGAATTGACCCTCACAAGGAGACAGTAGGTTGTCAAGGTCGGACACAGGGGTTGATAAATGAAACATGTATTTTAAAGTAACACCATGAGAGGATTTTCTTTTTCTTTTCTAATGGTTACCTCCTTCTACCTCTGTTTTGCTGCGCCACTGTCTCTCTGCGATGCTCATATGTCGCAGAAAGATATGCTCGTATGTTATCAGAGTGATCAGTTGGAGTGCCTTACACACTGACTCACTATTCCTTCTTCTAATTGGCAAAAGGTTCAGTGTTGATCTTTAAACCCAAGTTGTGTCTTAGTCTGCTGTCTAAACAACTGGAGAGTCTTGAAAAGCCTGTTCTCCTCAGACCTGCAATCAATAGCTCTCTGCATCAGGGACCCTCCGGCTTGGAATGTGAAAATGATCTCGATTACACGGCAAAGGGCCAAATCAGCATCTTACTGAATGTAGGTTTTCATAGTGTACACTACAGTATATTGCAGAATCCTTAGAAGGGCTGCAGCCTATACACCTTTTATAGAGAATAGAATCATTGATAAAGACATCTGCTGAAATGAAATAACTCAGTATAGCTGATACAGTATCTTTCTTTGTGTTTCGTTTTCTCTTTCTCAACCTCTCAGTCTTTCAACTAGGCAGGTCAAGTACCTGCTGCCAGCTGCAGTCACTATCTCAGTGTTTTTATACAATGTCTTTTGTCTGAGGTTTTGATGTTACAGCCTTTCATGTGTGAGAGACACACTCTGTCTGTGTTATTGTGTCTAGAATTTATGTTCTTAAGCATGTGCCACTGGTCCTCAAGTCTCAAATCACTACAGTACCAATGGTAGGGATTAAACACCCTAAACCAGCCACTGAATAGTGAAATGTTTTTATTAGAGCGAACACCTGCATACCAGGCCTTGGTTGCACAAAGGATACTCTTTTTAAAACTTTAGGCATAGTGGCTGGAGCCTGGCTGCAGGCTATTGAATTTAAGCTTACTATTGTAGTACAGAGCCAGTAGTCTGTTGAAAGGCTATATTTTTATATAGCGGATTAACTTAATCCCTGAGATATAGCCCTACTGCCATGGCCTTATAGCAGCTCTGCTCTGAGAATATCTACAGTGCAGGCTGCAGAGTTAACGGTCAAATTCCTTTTGCACTGGTTTGCTATAATTGTCAGTTTGCAATTCTGTGCTGTCACACCAAGCCCAAACCCTGTGAGACAGCGTTTGACTGTGCTCATGCTGTGGTGGAACCCGAAAATCTATTGCTATAATAGCAAACCCCAGCAGCAGAGGCAGCTTGTCCCCTTCTCCTTCCCCTGGGCGATCTCTGTGCTCCGTCTCAGGTAGGAAGGAAGTGCGATTCAGCAGATCCTTCTGTCTGATAGACAAACATAAGGGAAGTGCAGCATGTCTTTGTCTTAAATGGTTCTACTCAGCTCCCTAGCTGTGTATCCAAGGTGTTTCCTCCTGGTTGTAAACCATTGTTGTACTGTTTGTCTATTTTGGAAAAAGACGTATCAGGTTGTAATTGAAGTGTTTAATATTGCTAACTGTTGTATCTATGAATATTTAATGAACCCTCTAGATGTCTGACCAATCCAGAGCAGTAAGTCAAGGTACTTTTCCTACCTGCTTGTGTAAGTAACACACATAAGGAAGCCTTCATCTCCGTAATCAACTAGCAGAGGCTTTGAAATGGGGCTGAGCATTATGACACACCTTAAATAATCGCAGGAATACTTTACTCATATTGGTATTCTGTATATCCGAATGTCTGGTTTTGCAAATGAAATAGATCTGAATTTGCTTGGTTTATTTTATTTTATTTAGTTTGTCAGTGAGGAACATGTACAACATGCATTCATCTCAGTTAATGAGAGGAGATGCATTGCACCTGATTTAGCTGATTAGCTAGATTCCATCTTACACACACACGGCCTAAAAATATGGGAAAGTCAGATAGACCTGTCAGTTTCTACCTCTGTGTTAATTCAGAAAGGGATATTGTTAATCCTAATGAACAATGTTTATAAAAAAGTTCTTCGACATTGTACAGTGAGTGGAGATTAAAATTGTGAATGTATTAACCTATCCCTATTATGCAAATGTTATCTTTACCAAAGCAATATGCAAAGATGTATGAAATTAGTCTGCTTAGCTTAATTAATTATACATGTTTACAAAACATGAGTGAAATGTCTTAGCCCATAAGAAGTGTCAGCGTGCAGATAGATGAAGGTCAGCAGCAAAGTGCTAGCTCATCTGGATCAAGGCTTGGACTGGGTTGTGGTGGTCCTGGGTCATTAACTTTAGTGCGGAGGAGAATTGGCAGACAGTTTCAGCTTTGCCACCCCCAAGACTCTATTCTCCTCCCATCAGGGTTTCTGTCTTCTCCCTCTCTTTCACTCCTGCTCTTTCCCACCCTCCACCCCCTCCCTCCCTCTGTTGTCTCTCTTTCACTCTCCAAATATTAACAGGGTCATTTGAATGTCCTACATTGCTGGGAAGTTGTGATGATGTCAGCTGCTTTGCGCTGATCTCTGAGTGGCTCTTTTGCAAAATGCAGACTCGTTAAGTTGATACCAGTTTGGTTTGTCTATAAACACCAGCTATAAAAGTGGGATTTATTGTGTGATTCAAATTAACTATGTGCTAGATACAGTAAAACTATTCTGATTAGCAAACAGGAAAGGAAAACTCTTTGTTTTGGTTTTTTTTTTTTCTCAGGGCTTGTCTTCTCCAATAAGCTGTTCTTTTTGGCCAGTGACTAACACAGCCCTCTGTACTGTAGATTACAGAGAAGGATGACTCACTGCTGACTCGCTGTGTTTATAGGGATCTTTCATTTACATCCCCATGGAACAAGCTAGTTGAATCAGGTCCTCTGAGTCAGCTATCCCTTGTTTCAACCTTTTACTATTCACAGTGAAAAGAAAAAGTCTTCCCTGGTTGTGTATGGTGGTACAGACATTTTCAGAGGAAACGTGTCACATACCCACTCATTCAGTGGGCTTCATTTGAACAAGAAAAGGGGGAATAAAGCCTCTTATCTTAAGGCTGTTGTGCTTTTGCTCAGTGCACCCCACAGTTCAAAAGCAACCCAAATACTTTTGTTTCGGTACCGCGACTACAGCTGCTCTGCATGCTCACCCCCACCGAAGCCCTTTGTTCTTGTGACCCTGTGGACCCGATGTTCCCACCATGAGTGCCCCTGTAGGCACCACCATTCACAGCATGCTGGGAATAGGAAGACCTGAAAGTCTAACCTGAAGGTTCAGGGAACAAACAATAATACCTTTCTAATAATTTCCAGTTTTTATTTAAATTCTCAGCCAGGCTCTTCTGCTTCTTTTGCAAAAGTCTCTGAGAGGACATTTCACTGTGGTAAAACCTGAGGCAACAACAGGAAGGTTCACAAGTTCAAGTCACCTCCTCCTTAGGACACCTGTTTTGTAATATTGGTTTTATAATGTCCTTATCAAAGCTCTTGTTACGTGTGGTGAGATTACAGATGATAGGATATTCCAGCTTGGCCCTTAAAGCCTTACATACATCGGTTTATGATGCCCAAGATAGACTGCGTTTCACTTTCATGTTTACCGTCAGTGTTTACAATGGTTTTAGAGTACCACTTTGCCAGAATTTGACATTTCACTCCCAAACTTTCTCTTAATAAATGGGACTCCCAATGGCTAGCATAACTATAAATGAAAGTTAAATACTGCACAGGCTTTGAGTTCACAAAAAGGTTTGAAAGCAATACACTAGCTGTCTAAGTTTCAGTAAAGAACGTGACAGGAATACCAAAATTGTGGATGTTTACTGTGAGATAGCTCGACTTTCCTCTCAATTTCAATGTGTTTATTTTTTCTGAAAAGGCTGAAGGCTTTGCGCAATCCACTTCTATCAGTGACAGCTTTGTTGAGATAGTAGATTCCTTTTTAGATCGCTCGAAACCAGTCTCCAGTACCATCTGTCAATCACACACTGACATATGCATCCAGCCTCTCCAGAGTCCTCAGTGGTCTGCACCTTAAGAGTTTTTGGCAGGGGTATTTAGTGTGGGTTTGTGTGTGTCTGTGTGTGTGTGTGTTTGATAGAGGGATCTCTCACAGTGGTGACAGCACTAGTTAACAGTAAGATGGTACAGGCTGAAATGGAATTCTGGGAGCTTGCCTGCAACTTTCTCTGTTGAGGAATGAGAACTGGGAAACAGACACTGCTACTATCTGTTTCCCATTTCAGACATGCACCCATTTTTGTTCATCTGACCACAGTTTGAGTTATCTGTCTCTTGTGTAAATAAGCACCCTGGTTTCTTCGGGTTGGAACTTTGTCTTACTTTGTAAGTTTTCTATTTCACTTAAAACATGGCAAAAGTCAAAACAGAATTCTGCAGGAGATAAATTACACTTGTACTGCCTCATAAGTTATTAAGGTCATATCTCAGTAGTTTTCTCCTCTGCTCAAAATCAATTGGAAAACACTGAGATGTTTTTCAAAAGATACCTCTATCAGATAAGTCTGTAAAAACACTTTATCTCACATAGCGAGCAGAAAAGAAACTGTTAAAACCCCTCATAAAACAAATGAGTCATATCAACAGTGGCTCCTTGTATTCTCAATATTCATTCAGGACAGTGGATTTTATAAAACAGGCAGCAATGAATTATCTAATTTTGTTTAATTATCTGCAATTGAGTAGTTTCACTGTTAGAAGCAGCAGTGGTGGTGAGTGGCCTCAGGCTCGCAGTTTTCATCTTAAAAGCAAAACAGATTTTCAATTCCAACGGTTGGCAGCCTCAAGGAGATAATTTAAGATATCACATGTATTTCAGTACATTGTGCCTGACTGTCCCCCTCTAACACAGGGTGCAAAATATTCAGGGAGAGTGCTGCTCATTCTGATTATAAGATGTCAAGGCACCTCAGTTTGATGGACATAATGCCATCACTTTGACATAGACAGACACACTCTAAACCATAGAGAAATAAATCACCTATTACAGAGATTTATATTGATGATCACTTTGTAATCATCAAAGCCACCAGGATCTACTATCTTGAGTTGTTAACTTTCCTATCTAATCTGAATGTCTATCTGTCCCTCCCTCCCTCCCTCCCTCCCTCTGCCGTCCCCAGATGTTCCTGACAGTATACCTCAGTAACAATGACCAGCATTTTACTGAGGTCCCCGTTACCCCGGAGACCCTGTGCCGGGACGTGGTGGAGTTGTGCAAGGAGCCTGGGGAGACGGACTGTCACCTATCTGAGATGTGGCGTGGATCTGGTGAGTATTCTGAAGAGTTAAAGTCACATGTTGTTTTGTTTGTGGAATATGGCCGCAGCCAAGGGACAAGAGAGTCAGTGTGCAGACACTTGTTTGTCTTCTCCCTTTAATTAGAGGGAAATTGCTTTTCTGAAGTGGACCATATATGGAGATTAGCAGTGTGGTCAACTGTGGTTTCTTTTTGAAGGGCTTATCTCCTCTGCAATGCAAATGAAGCAGAGCCCATAATCCTCGCAATAAACAGTCTCCCAGATATATCCCACAACTCTCAAGATTTCATGCCTTGCCCATTTTTCCCCCGTCTCTGAGAGTCAGAGGGTATTCAGAATCAAAACTCGAGGAGCAAGGCTTCGAAGCTGTTCCCATGGTGATGCTGCCATAAGAGTGAAGAAAGTGCCAATTATTGTGTTTGAGTACTTCCACAAGTAGTCTGAAAAGAGACGCTAACTGCTGAAAAGATTGTCTCATTTTGCAGCCGTCGCTTCCTCCAGACTACAAATGACTCTCCTTGAAAACAGCAGTGATGTTTTTATCTGACATTAGATGCAAAGCTATTTATAAACTATTACACATGTAACTGATTTGTTTTTCAGTCATGCTCCTGTAAGAGATTGCTTTCATTGACCTCTACTTGACTGTAGTGTGTCAGTCCATTTGTGTAATGAAATGGTCTAAAGCAGGTTGAAGAAAATGTCTGAGGAATTGATGATGAGCCCTTTGGCTCAGTACCAGCCAGAATAATTGACAACATATCACAGTGGTTTTCCCAGAGGTCATTGCTCAGAGAGATCAACTAGATGTGGTTGGAGCTGATGAAGTGAATCTCCTTTCCGTGTAGGCCAGCTGTGTCATGGTAGTGGTTGGACAGGATTCACAAAGCAAACCTAGCATGTGTACCTGACCTACATTGGTATTACCACATGCTTTAACCTTACCAAGCTTAATTTAATTATTCAATATTGACTTTATGGGTGTAATTTTACCTTACACCAGAGTGCTGACGTCTTATGATGTATTCCATCTGCAGAGCGAGCTGTAGGTGACGGGGAGAGGATGCTGGATGTGCTCCAACGATGGGGACAACACAAGGCAGAGGTGCGCTTCTTTCTGCGTCACAACCGAGCCCCTAGCAGGGATTCAGGTAAGTGTCCTTACCAACACATTAAATACAACAGGTTATAAAGCAAGGAGGTTTTTATGGTCTTTTTTTGCACACAAGAGCATTTTTTTTTTGGTGAAGTGCTGCCCTCAGACAAAAGACATTTGGCACCAATGTAGTAAACTCCAGAGATGCCTGCAGCCTTTGAACAGACACAGACCCCCTTTAGCGTTTAGCATTCAGAAAAAGCAGTTTACATTAACAGCCTGTCAAAGCTGGACTGAACCAGACCACCTCTCCTCTAAAACCGCAGAGGTTTGAAAAATGTAACAACTGCCTTTATCCAGGGAAGGGTTTTGCTTTGGTGGGCCTCAAATCCTTAAACAAGACTTATTTAGTCTTACTGTTGGAGAGCAGGCTGAATGCAGAGTGTGTCAGTGACATCGTCATAAGCTTGTTACTTTCAGTTTTCTTAGGAACACAGAAAACTCAAGTATTTTGGTCGTACGGTATCCTCTCAGCCCCTGGTTGCGTAATCTAAGCCCTTTTACCCCTCACAGCTTGAGTCTGGCCCAGGGATTAGACGGCTGTTTTCCCTTCCTGTTATCTTAGCCTGCTCTTGTTTTCCCACACTGTTAGCTTAGCGCTTGTCAGTCTTTGCGAGACAGTTCTGTGTTACGTTTTTATTGTCCTGTTTTTTTGTGGTGCTCAAACTTTACTGGTAAAATAGCAACACTTAAAATCAACCAAACATGTTGAAGTGAGTTCAGTGTTGACAGGTCCTGATGCTGTGCTAGTATGTTCTTGAAGATCAGGTCAGAGGAAAAAGTATGTTCTCTGTGTATTGAGTTAGCTAAGTAATCTCCCACCTAATGTCATAATGTCACTTACCGAGTGTTCTGTTCACACTCGTTCTTAGCATGTATTTTACATGCAGACTGTGTGTCAAAGGTCATCCAAAGCCATTATGCAAGCTAAAGGGCTTTGGTCATAGGCTAAGGCTTTAAGGATGGGATCTGACGCCCCTAGCCCACAACCCAGTCAGCTGTCAAATGCCAGTAGCATGATTGGATAAAAGTGCATTTGTTTAGACAGACACGCTAGTACGCAGTTGTGAGACCAACGGCCAGACGGTTATGTATTACGTTAAATCCTGAGATTATTGCAAGTCTCAAAGAGCACTGATCCCAGTTGTTTCCCAGAGGAGCTAATACCATTCAGAACTAGCCAGTCTGTTGGACTGGCTTTCTACTGATATACACCGTACTCTGCAGAGAAAGCTGTGCACCTGAGTGTGTGACCTTGTTTGTCAGAGACAGCGCAGGCAGAACGGCAAGAGGAATTTCAAGTCATTTTTCACAGCTGTCTGTAAAGGCCAGTAGTTTGTTAGTTCTCTGTTGCTTAAGACTTCACCGATGCAGTCAACCTTTGTAAAGCTCTGCATTAAATAGTGGTGTCTGATGGAGATTTCTATTATGTTTGTTACTCAGGCGGGTCAAGAGGCTCAGAACCAAAGAGGAATGGAGTAAAGGGTCCCCCGGATAGAAGAATGGAGAACGGGGTGAGTCATCTTTTTTTAAACACCCTCTGAAATATGTGCTGCAGGATGCTTCTTTCTTTTTCTGATAGTTCGTCTGTTAAAGAGAAAAAAGTAACAAAATGTTATATTTTTTAAGAAAGCGCTATATACATGATATTCATACATTACCCATTAACTGGTTTTAATTAGAAGTGTATTTTGATGCACCTGAATGGAGTAACAATAGCTTTACTGTTGCCTCCATGTGCTCCTGGCAGACAGAAAATGTTCAGCTGCATCACTATATAGATGTTAGAACTTCATTCATGCAATGTGGGTCATAGATCTGGTTATTTATATGAGTTCTGTAACCTAGAATAATGTTTTGTTTACTTAACAACTTGGAAACTATTGCTCCAGGGATACTTATTAATTCAACTCACAAAAACATCCTGTAGTGTAAAAATGCAAATACTAAGTTAATCAAACATCAGAGCACTGACGCGGCTCTTCATATCATTATTAACCAGAGATTGTCACCCTCTGGGTAAGAATGTAGTTAATGTTATGAATCTTGCCATCAATGAGAGATTTCCTTATGTTGTCCTTTTTTAAGGGTTTTTACAAGTGATGTAGAGGATTTTAATACTTCACTTATCTCCTCCTGTGTTCTGCTTTTTAAAATACATTTCAGTGTCTTCTTTTGCTTTTCTGATTTCAAGGCTACACTTGTCTTTAAATAGATCTGAAACAATTTTCAGTGTAACTTACAAAACAACCCAAGTATAAATGATTTCTCTTTGGTCCTTCAATCTATCCCTGCGCAGGTTGTGACCCCCCGCATGGACATGACGCTGGCCGAACTACAAGAGATGGCTGCCAGACAGCAGCAGCAGATAGAAGCTCAACAACAGCTCCTCGCTTCCAAGGTACATGAAGAAGAAGTGGAAGATGAAAGGGGAGATGGGGATGGCTGGAGTGAAGGGATGATAGGAAGAGGATAAGTGGTGAAGATGAAAGCAAAAGGAGAGAGGGAAAAAAATAAATAGAGGAAGAATAAAAGGGGGTGATGGTAGAGAAACTAAGCTCACTCAAACAAGTGCACTTATGGAAATCTTAAGATAAAGTGCTTGTTATGCTTCTGATAGACAGGTTAGATGAACTGCTGATGGCTGCAGGTGTAGTGTTTATAATTTGAGAAGCCTGAGACAGCTGCGTGCACTTACTTCTCACTGTGCAGGACTCGTCTGGTATTTAAAGATATTTTTTTTTCCTGTAGCTTGAGATTTGTTTCTCATCTTGCTCAGGATTTGTGGACGATTGCAGGAAGACATTTGACAGAAAACAGACTGACCATTTTTCTTTTTTTGCTGAGGCACTTTTCAATGTTTCCATTCTGCAGATCCAAAAACATGTAGAAAACGTGTCTTTTCTTTTGTGCTGTTCTTGAAATATGCCCTCCAGGCTACAACACATGTCATCGAGTAACTTTAGTTAGTATGCCTGAGGATGAAATAGCAAGCTGTGAAATGTTTCTTCAAGCAGTCAAGTACAGTTGCACATGTCAAGTAAACAGACAGGCATTTCCATCAGCACACATTGCCTGCAACAGTTACGGCTGGAGCCTGAGTTGTGCTCATTTTGGAACCAGTTTGGTAGAGCTCTGTCAGGTTTATATTACACTGTGTCATAGTCAAAGACTGATGATTGTTTTTGAAACATGAACACTGTTAAGCTTGAGAGAATGTTTTCTTAACTCTGTATTTAATCAGGCATGTTAATATAAAATAAATTCCTGATAGCCTGGAGAGGCAACTGCAGAAGAAAATATATTTCTTCACTCTTTCACTGCCAGCCCCAAAACATCTTTGTAGAAAATGTACTTTAATGTCTTGCCTGAGGACAGAAGCTTTTCAGGAAAGCTTATTCAGCAATGTTTACTCAAAAAGTGTACAGGGATGTCTTTAATTATGTTTCTGACATTTGCTCTATGCTCCCTTTTTTTTCTATCTTGTCTCTCCAGGAGCAGCGGCTACGCTACTTGAAGCAGCAGGAGCAGCGTCAGCAACAGCAGGCCTCTGAGCAAGAGAAACTGCAGCGTCTTCGAGAGAACATCGAGAACCAGGAAACTCGGCTCAAGAAGGTCAGGGCCATCAAGGGTCAGGTGGAGCAGAAGCGCCTCAGCAATGGCAAACTGGGTAAGCTCACAGGCAAAGTACATTTATGAAGATATGCCTTCTTTGAATTTGAAGGATTTGAATCTATTAGATTTAAACGTTCAAATGTCCTTCCTCCTCTGTACCTCTTGTGACCGCTCTCCTTCTTCCACTCCTCTTTGTCCAATCTCCCCCTCCAGTGGAGGAAATAGAGCAAATGAACAACCTGTTCCAGCAGAAGCAGAGAGAACTAGTGATGGCTGCGTCAAAAGTAGAGGAGCTCAGCCGACAGCTTGAGCTGCTCAAAAATGGCAAAATGGACAATTTCCATGATAACCAGAGCTCTGTGGCCGAACTAGATCGCCTCTACAAGGAGCTGCAGGTGTGCAGAAACAAAACTTACATGAAAAGATCATGATCATCTCAAATGTCAGCAAATGTTAAGTTTCTCTTTGTCCTCATGTCTTGTCTTTCTTGGTGGTCAGCTGAGGAACAAGCTTAACCAGGACCAGAACTCTAAGTTACATCAGCAGAGAGAGAGCCTGAACAAGCGCAACCTGGAGGTGGCTTCCATGGACAAACGGATCAGTGAGCTCCGAGATCGGCTGTGGAAGAAAAAGGCAGCACTGCAGCAAAAAGAGAACTTACCTGTAAGTATAATAACACCACACATTTTGGAATAGCCTGATACAGATCCCTGCCACAGATCATCTTCTATATTTGTCAGGTGGATTTGGTTTTGATGAGAGCTCCCCCTACTGGATGTTTTCTTTAATCTCTTTTTTTTTTTTTACCGTGGTAGCCTCAGATGCCCTGGCATGCAGAGCCTACCCATGCCAATGTAAGGCTCCTTATCCTCACTATCTTTCAAGGAGTCAATTCCTCTCCACCTTTTTTCTTTCTCTTTCTGACATATAGCTGATTTGGGATTGATCATTGTTTTGATCATGTCACAGGGTTGCATCTGAGTTCACACTTCTTCACTCAGCTGTGTTTTCAGTCCCATTTGGCAGAAGCAACTCCTGAGATGAGAGAGGAGTAATGAGCGCAGGCTGACATCACAGACAGGCAGGAATGTCAGGGGAGATGTTATCTTTACTGGATGCATGCTTGACAGAAACAGGAAAAGGCAAATAACAAGATTGCTAAAGGCAAGCAGACATCTTACTGAAAACAAGAACACATTTTATACCGAAATACAGGACAAGATTCAACACATGATGGAAACAGAAGGCTGAATAATTGCGTCTTTGTATCAGAGGTGTATAATGGGTGTCAGGGTTTTGGCTCTGAACTCGCTGAGTGGTGTGTCCCAGCTCCTCTGCTCCTCTCTCCCCTTGCCAAAAGTTGTTTTGCACACAGGTTGCCATGGGACTATAAATAAGAGTCAACAGAGCGATCTATGAAACGGACTGTGAGGAAAGAAAACTCACTGCTCGAGGTTGAAAACATGTGTAGGGAGGGAAAAGATGGGAAAAAAGAGAAACAGAAAAAAACACAATAATCTGATTGATAAATGACAAAAATCATGTTTTTTTCCCTCCGTTCTCTATGCAGTGATCAGGTTAAGTTTCTATCTGACAGGATTTGGGCTTTTTATTCACCTTCATCATTCACTTTCTTTCTTTCAAACAAATTAACACTAAACCAATTAGTTTCAAAAATAGTTTTTCATTAATTATTGATGATTCATAACTTTGGTATGAAATAAAAACAACAAGATGTTTGTATTCAAGGTGCTCTAAAAAAATGTGTATTTGTTGTAGGTACAAAAAAATGTAGCCTCCTGAGTTTGCAGCATTGCATGTTTACTAAGCAAATGCATTGCATAGGATTTAAGTGGCCTATACGTTTGAGCATAAAATATTCATGCTAAAATGGAGATTTCACATATTCTCCTGAGGATCTACTGGAAACCCTTTTAGATAAATGAGTAACTTGCTTAGTAATGGAACTTCAAAAAAAAGATGTCAATTCCCCCTGACATGTACTGTATAATAAAGTAGGAATAGAACAGTGAAGTGTACGTGCATGTGTGTTTGAGAGCATGCATAATGTGTGTGCGTGTGTGTGCTTTAGTGATGTAGTGCCTGAATAGGTCCTAGTGAGGAGGTGATTTGCCCACGCCCTGCCTGGAATCATAATGAGCGGCCCTTTTTCACACTAGCACAAAGACACACTCCATCCAAGCTGCTCTCTCCTCCAACCAAACAGCCAACGTCTGGCTGACATCACCCAAAAAGCACGTTTGACCACACTGACTGAGCAGAGGTAGTCTAAGAGCTGCCAGTTAGGACACATCCCACACGGTCTTAAACACAGAGTTCAGGCAAAAGGCTCCTATTGCACTAGAAAAAGAGGGAATATTCGGTATTTTTGAACCACTGTTGCATGTTTCTGCTTTTGTTTTTTTCAAGAATGGCTATCCTGGTAAAGAGAGGGCTTCAAAAGACACTCATCTTCAGGTAATTAGTATTGGAGCTTAACTTTATCTGTCTCTTTTTTTTCTGATCTGACCTTTTGAGCATGATTTAGTACCTCAGATTCATCAGTCCAACAGCCAAAGTGAGGCCGGCTCATCTTGTCTGAAAGTGACAGCTTGTGAGAATGTCATCATCTGCAGAAAAAGAAGTTCTTGTTCAGTGGTTGAGTTTGAAATAAAATTAAAGCCCCTGCAGAATTTTTTTTTGTAATCTTTGGAGAGCATAATGGAATTGTGTTCTGTAAAATGATGCATGTAAGAAAACAAACATAGTCTTCTAACATCCAGATTATTATTTTAAAAATACTCAAATTAAACTTCAGGATTCAAGAGATGGTACTGTCTTTGATGATTTTACATCACCTCTCATAGGTGGACTGCACACATCGTTTGCAGATTCTTATGGATTGCTTTAAACTGAAAACTGAATGCTATTCAAATTTCCACATTTTTTATTACAAAATAAAAAATGTGCTTATAAAATTGGAGGGATTTAAATTTGATTAATCTTAAACCTGTAAATATAATCCACACATTTTCTTGGAACAATGTAGTTATTCATTTGTGACTAAACCGAGTAAATTCTAAGAAATCTAAATTACATCCAGGGTTGTTTTTGAAAATAAATATTTTGTTATATTCCAACACTGTTTGGTGATTTGTTGCATTTATTGACATTTAGGTTCCTTAGAGAATAAAACCTTATTACCTTAATCCCCTGTCCTGTCATCAGACCTACAAGTTACAATTTGACTTATTCCTGCCTACGCTTCCGGGCAGTACACCCACAGAGCTTTAACAATTTTCTCACTGTAATGACCATTCTGGATTAAACAATGGAGAAGACACAGTTCCAATTTTATGTTGTAACGTTTACATGATAGCCATTATAAACCCTTAGATTTGAACAACATGTCCTTCTCTGGCACTACCTCCCGGTCAAAGTTCACATTTTTGTTACTCTGGTGACGACGATGTAAAAGTATAAAAATGGTCTGTGTGTTGCTTTGTTTTTTATTTGATGAACGATTCAGTGTTAAGGAGCTGCTGTTGATTTTAATCGTTGTCATTCAGTGCCTCAGTATTAACAATCATTTCAGCATGCATTTTGTGATAGTCATCTAAATCTCAACCATCAACCATCAACACCAAAACACTGAATAAAAGTTTTAGATACCTGTTTTTCAAATGTATCTTAATGTGTTTTTTCTCTTTCCTTTTGTCTGTGCAGGTGCCCTCTGATGGCCAAGCTGGACAGCAGTCAGGTCCATCTCGCGTGGCGGCGGTTGGCCCTTATATCCAGTCGTCCACAATGCCCCGGGGCCCAGTGAGGCATGAGCTGCTTGTAAAACCTGCCTACCCAGACGGCACTGCCACCTTACCATCCCACGACCCACAAAGCAAGGCCAACCCAGGTGAGCAACGGCAGTGTACTCACTGTCTGCAGCATTTTACCTCTCTACTCAAGACGTTGTCTTTCTCGGATCTCTGCTGGGGTCGTCGACTTGACACCAGGTTGTTAATTTGCAAAAGCTTTCTTAGCAGCAGAGTTCTGAAATGAAAGTTAGTCATAATTGCAGATTAAAAGGAAACCTGTGCTGAAGCACGTCTTCAACCATTCTGGGTCCTCTGCTATTGTTCTCCTGATTTCTTAGTCCTCTCATGTAGTCGGATGTGTGTTTGAACTCCAGCAGGAGCAGAGGAGTCTGGGACACCTGCTGTATGTGATGTCACTCTGAGCACAGAAGGTAGCGAGTTGCCTCGTGGATGGTGTGTTGTGACCTAGTATTGCAGAGCTTGAACATCACATTCTTTTTTCCCCCCCCACACATTTTCTGGAGAACTTAATGATATGTTTTGCAGTGATTCAACCAGTGTTTTTATTGCTATGAGTTGTGTCTGTATTTCTTTTTTACAATATTGGCAATATCTTGTCTTAAGCGTGTATAGCTATTTATTAATACTCTGTCAAACAAACAGATGTTTTGAATTATGACCATAGTTTATTTTATTTTACTCAGTTTCAGGAAATCAAAGTTTGTCTTGTTGCTCAGTTAAAATGCATACTGTACTCAGTATCTTAGGACTTATAACCAAAAGAATCACTGATTGTGATGCATGTCAAGTCAGTCTTGACTTCATATGAGAACCATTGATTTCAAACCCTCTACATATTTGACCTAGAAGTTTGTTTTATTTCCAGGATAGAATAAAACCAGTTGCGGTTTGTCTCCATTTCAAAATGACAGTTTGAGAGGCAGCACAGAGTTAGCTGTTATTGCTGCAGCACCCTCTCCCCACGGACTGCAGCAGCATGCATGTTGTGCAAGAATTCCCCCTCAAGGAATTAATAAATCTATTCTTATTCTTAATGGGGGGGAAGAAACCTCTGACGGACCAGAGCAACATCTCATTTAAATACGTTCCCTGTGCAGAAATGTCACAGTTTCTCTCTTATGTGCTCCATGTCTATGCTCACTCTCTTAGCCCTAACTCAGTCCCCCAGTGGGTAGTGGGCCAGTAGTGCACTTCATATTATTAAAAATGAATGATCCAACGCCAAAATAAGTCATCACAGAACGACAGCAGAAAGCCTCTCTTCCCCCACTCTCTTTCCATTAACCCATATTTTCCTATTTAAAGCATTTTAACATTAAGAAAAAGTTTGAGGCTGTATTCTGTCTCTCTGTGATGATGTTGCACGCAATTGTTTCTGCATGCTGAGTTGATTTGCTGTATGGAAAGAAAAGAGAGCGAGATGGGAGGAGATGCAGGAGAAACTCCTCTCGTATACATCCATTTCAAGTTCGTCTAGAAGGGAGGATGTATCGAAGATGTGTGCATAGTATCAGGTGTGCTCCTTGAGGTTGTGATGGTCTCTGTGTGGCCCTCAGGGGAGGCCCTACCTGGGCCTAACCAACACAATGTCTAGACTAAAGGGAGATCTAAGGCTACTTTGTTTTTCTTGTCTTTTGAATGCATCTTCTTCAGAAGCCATGTTCTTGCTTAAGCCTCTGAAAGAGCTGCGGGCTAAGAGAAAAGGTACACACTTGTGTTTGCGTGCGTGTGTGTGTGTGTGTGCTAGTCAGTGGCTTTCTTTTGATGTGTTTGTTTTCCATGAGAGTAGATCTCATGGAAAAAATATATATTTTCATAATTTATTGGCAGGATCTTTTGTTCGGTTCTGCTTGTTGCTCTTTTGTTAAAGCGTGTTTGTTGAGCTTTCTCCTCAGTTGTCTGTTCTGCTGCTCTAAATGGCTCTGTTGGTACAAACAGAAAACCTTTCGTTAAACTGACAAGCTGTGTGGATTCTTCTGACCAACAAAACCAAGTCTTTTCTGTTGCAAAGTCTGTGTTGGGTGTATTTGCACATCATCTCTTGGGATTGAGTTTTTAACTTCACAAGTCCCGAGGCACTGCGATGGAAATCTTCATGTGTTAATTATCTTTGATGTGATGCTGATCTTGCTAGTTGCAGGAGCCTCGTGTTTTTTTGTGGCTCATCTCACTGTCGATGTCTGAAGACGTGTGTAGCCACTGGCCGGATCTTAGTCAGTCAAACAAAAAAACACAACCAAAGAGTAATGAGAGGAACATGTCCCAACGTTGTTTAAAATAATCTACTTTGGTTTTCTGTGTGTGACAAACATAACACACAGATCTGTGGACTTTGTGTTTATCTGGATAAATATTGGCTTAAGCTACTTTCCCCTCTGTGTGTCATTTGTTTCACCTCCTGTCTATGTGAAATCCTTTGGCGGACACTGTAATTAACATACTGTGTTTTTGCCCTCTTCTCTGACTCCTCTCCCCCTCGTCCCCAAGGCCTTCAGCCTTCCAAAATGGCAGACTGGGGCTCTTCAGGTCCAGAATCCAACGGTCATGGTACAGCATCAACACTGCCCCGAATGACCTCTCACTCCAACGCTAACGCAGAGCAAGGTAAAAGACATGCAAGCACCATATGCATAAACAGTGTTATACTGAGACTGCACTGAAATGCCTTTTTATCAGCTTGAAACCAGTAAATGTTCTTTATGCAGAACAAAAGCTTCAAAAGGGTCCTATTGTTCTGTGTTGTTATGCTTAAATATGAGACAAAACTCATTATGTTTTATTTTTATGATTTGTCGATAGATGAGACTGAACAGAAGAGGGACAGGAAGGTGCGTCCATTTTCCATGTTTGAGCCAATGGAGGCTCCTGTCTCCTCCCTGCGCAAAAACCAGAGCAGTGATGACCTGGTCAGGGACGCTCAGGTGAGAAGGAACAAAAAACACACTTTTTTACATCCTTACAGGAAAAGAATGACAGGTTTCGGTTTTTGCTAACAGCAGTAATAAACCCTCACATTTTATTTGCAACCTCTACCTCTTTGTCTCTCCAGTCTGCTCCCAAGGCTTCGGTCAAGGTGCCTCCTCCTGTCCCAACCAAACCGAAAGGACCTGGTGTCATGCCATATGGCAAACAGGGCCTCAACACAGGCACCTTCCCTAAAGCCAAGCCCCACAGCCAGCAGCCCCAGGTCGCCCAGGGCCGCAACCCTCTCCCACCCTCACAGAGCCAGACACTCCCCCTACCCTCCAAACAGGACACTCCACCTGCAGCCACGGTACGGCCCTTCACACCAGAGCTGCCCGCCTCCAAAGACGCCAGCATGAGTAAGCCCCAGACCTTAGCGGCCAGCTCCATCTACTCAATGTACACAAAGCAGCCTGGCTCAGGGAAACCTTTCCAGCCTGGAGTGCAGGGGGCTCTCAACAGGACTCAGAACCGCACCAATGGATTTGTCAGTGGTAAGAATATTTAGTCATAGCTTTTTCAATCATTTTATAATCCATACAAAAACAAACGACCTACAAAAATATAATAAACGTGCATCTGTCCACGTCTTAAAAACACTGAAGTGATTAGAAACTTGAAATAAATAAGTAGCGCCGGATTTCAGAAGATGAAACATTATGTAACTTAAATAGAAAAGTTGAGATTGAAATACAAGTGCATCAGCATCTTGGTGTCACTTGAGATGAAAATCTCTTTCCTGCTGTCCTCCTCAGCAGACTCACAAGGAAATATTCACACGCCAGACCAGAGAGGCAGCGAGAGAGATTAACCATATGGTCCCTCTGTTTCTTCAAACAACATTTTAGGCACTTGCTCCTACTGCTACTGATGGGAATTGTGGAGATGAAATGGATTTTTTTTTAAGTTTAAGTCTTAAGTTTTTGAAGGATTTTAGTTCTAGTTGTTCCAGTAATTTAAATCATTATTTATCTGAACTTTGTTATGTGAAAGGCCGATGTGGGGTTGTAGCTATCTCTCAAAATAAAAAGACTTATTATATTTTTTTCAGTTAGCTACATAGAATAAGGGTGAGTCATCAGGTTATCAATCTGGTAGTGGTGATATCTCTGTTTACATTACAGTCCTGACTCTTGTTTTATCTCTTTGTTTGTAGTGTACGGTAAACCAGTGATCCCCGGTGGAGGCTCCCCACATCCAGAAAACCCTTACCAAGACCGCCGCTCCCCTGCCTTTGAAACTGAAATCGACCACAATGGAGCCAACTATGTGGGTCCAAGCCCATCTGAGGGCCCACAACCAGAAACTGAGCGTATTCCCCGGCCCCTCAGCCCCACCAAGCTGCTTCCCTTCATTTCAAACCCTTACAGGCATCAAAGTGATGGTGACCTGGAAGCTCTGAGAAAGAAGCTGTACAATGCACCTAGACCCCTGAAAAAACGAAGCTCAATCACTGAACCAGAGGGTCCTGCAGGTCCTAACATCCAGAAACTCCTCTACCAGAAGACCACACTGGCAGCTATGGAGACCATTGCAACTACACCAACCACTCCAACCTTTGCTGGTGATGCAGAGAAGGCGGCTGAGGGCTCTGTTCCCAGTCCTTTGAGTGGTGCAGAGACCCACCCATCAGAGATGGGGCAGACTCTGGAGGGAGGTCATCTCCCGTCTTACATTCCAGGTGCTAATGTCCACATTCCAGCCCCTCCTGAACAGACCAAGCCACCTTCAGCCATCCCAAAGAGCGAGGACATAATCCCCCCTCCTCCACCATCCCACCCAGCCCCGAGGCCAGATGACGCTCTTTTCCCGCCACCGCCCCCTGCTGGCTTGGAGGATGCAATGACTAACCTGCCGCCTCCACCTCCAGATGGATTCCTGGAAGAGTTCCCCCCCTACCCACCGCCGCCATATCCCAGTGGAGCAGAGCAGGACAGCTTAGGAGAGGACACCTTTAACATGAAGGCACCAGAGGTCACCGGCCAGGTCACTCTGCCACCGGTATGAATCCTAAACTGCTTTGTCAAAATTAAAAGTATCTCTTAGTGGATTGAGAAAAAGAGCTTTGGTCACTGCAGTCCTGAGTCCACTATAAATATTTCCCTTGTTTGCGGTTGTGCTGCATTTTTATTTAAACCCTCTCACATGTTTGTTTGCTCATTCCATGGGGGCAGGTCATTAGTAAGTAATTTCACTTTATTCTAACACCAGTGACCTGTTCTGGTGTTATATAATTAGATAATCCATATCAAACACCGCCATTGTTTCTGAAAAAAAGTGTGCCCTATTCCGCTCACGCTAAGCGGATACCAACTCTACTTTCCCTCATTTACTTACACAGTCTGTGTGCAAAATAAAGACCAGTTTACATGTTCTTGTTCTTAAGCTCTCAGTGAAACCCCTTAAGTGGGTTTTATGACGAGGCAGCAGGTTTTAACGCGAAACCAATGAGAAGTTAGTGTTATGACCCATTTTTCGCCCCTCGGTTCCCTCCCTCTGTTATACCCATTAAAGACTCATTTGGTTGCATAATGGTGGTTTTGGAGCAATGAATTAGTTTCATACAGTTTGTGCTTACAAACTGGATTAGCAACACACTTAGAGCTAGAAAACAAGTCCCTCCTCTGCTCTCAGTCCAGACTGAGCACTGCAGCGACTGGAAGCTTCCACCAAAGCTGGACAGACTTGGGGATGAGAATCTGCAGTCTCACATTTCAGATGTGATTTTTTTTTTTTTCTTCACTGTCCTTAATGGCTTAATTATGACTGTGTCTTTAGGGCAAGAGGACCAACTTGCGCAAGCTTGGCTCTGAACGCATCGATCACAGTATGAGAGTGAAGTTTAACCCTCTGGCTCTGCTGCTGGACTCGTCTCTGGAGGGAGAGTTTGACCTGGTCCAGAGAATCATTTATGAGGTAAGACAGAACTTTTTAAGATTTCCATTTCGTTTGTCTAAGAGAATTCTGGATTAAAAAAATATCTAAAAGTAGTCATTGTATTTCACCATTATGTGACCCTCCTAAAATCTCACAGGTGGCCGACCCCAGTCAGCCCAACGATGAGGGAATCACTGCTTTACACAATGCTGTCTGTGCCGGACATACAGAGATAGTCAAGTTTCTGGTTCAGTTTGGTGTCAATGTCAATGCGGCTGACAGTGACGGCTGGTAAGTAATTAAGATTTCTTGACATGTTAGATATTTTTCAAGTAAAAGCTGAACAACTTTTACCAGAAACCTCCATTACCCTTCGCTTTCCTTTATATCCCTCTCTCTCATATTTCCTCTCCCATGTCTTTCTCCCTCACTCTCTAACACAGGACCCCTCTCCACTGTGCTGCATCCTGCAACAACGTGCAAGTGTGCAAGTTCCTTGTGGAGTCCGGTGCAGCGGTGTTTGCTATGACTTATAGTGACATGCAAACGGCCGCTGATAAATGTGAAGAGATGGAGGAGGGCTATACTCAGTGTTCGCAGTTCCTCTATGGTCAGTGAAAGCTATATAATTCTTCTTATTATTTCACACCGTATGCATGCTAACTATCCTGTGGAAATGTTTCTGTTTGACAATGTTTCTGTGTTTCTACCCTCAGGTGTGCAAGAGAAGATGGGCATCATGAACCGGGGTGTGGTTTACGGTCTGTGGGACTACAGCAGTGAAAACCCTGACGAGCTTCCGTTCCGTGAGGGTGACTGCATGGCCATCCTGCGCAGAGAAGATGAGGACGAGATCGAATGGTGGTGGGCACGCATGGGTGACACAGAGGGTTACATCCCCCGTAACCTCCTTGGGGTGAGTCACGAGTCACTGACGCTGTCACCAGAAAAAGAGTCTTCATGTACAAATGTGCATTGTTGACGTGTTTGCTTTGTTTCTTTAACAGCTCTACCCGAGAATAAAGCCGAGACAGAGAACCCTGGCTTAATATACAAAGACCCCTGCACATTCCAGTCTGCCACACACACACGCACGGACACACACACACACACACACATGCACATGCTTTAACAGACTGGAGAAGAGAAGGACACAGCTGAAATGAAGAAACAAGGACAGACCAAACAAAATGAAGGATCTCCGGCACTTTTTATTCCTTACCTAATACAGAGGGATTGTCTCTCCCTTATTTTCCAGGCTTCACTGTGTACTGTGTACTTCAGACACTATTGGCATTGTTTTTCTTTTATCAAACTGTTGTTGTTGTTTTGTAATTATTGTCTGACACGATCTCTTAATCAAACAGAAACTCACATGTTGGGAAGTAACTGGAACGAGCAGTATTTTAATTGCTGCAAAGTGATTTTTTTCCACTTTGAAATACTCTTTTAAAACATGTTTTATGCGGCACCGGTTACTTTCCAACATACTTCATCTCATCAAGTGGACTATGATGAAATACTCTTGTTACCATGACAATCTTTGGGGGCTTGTTTTCTCCTTGTTTCTCTGTATAGCTGCGCTTGAGATGTTAAGTTTCTGTTGTGAAGTCTCTGTTCTGGATAAAGAAATGAAATGATGTGTAGAGAAAAAAAAAGCTTTCGATTGATCTTTTGCTGTTATTCTGTGGTCTATGAAACCCAGAAAGCCAGTCTGCTTTCCTGCATTGGCACGTGGTTGAGATGCCATAGATACCGAGTGTTCACATATTTCTGTCACAGAGAATAGTAAAACGTTACTGTAGGTAAGATTTTAATTAGGAAAATGTACTTTCGAACCCTTAAGAAGCTCTTTTACCAAGACAGACAGTTGATGCAGTATGAAGTTCATATTTTTTTACAGCCATTCCATGAAAATACAGTCATGAAAGAAGACAAGCCTAATTCAAGAAATCTTCACGTTTTGTAGTTATCAGAAATAAAAATGACTGACTACACTGTAAGGTCATACGACACTTTTTATGTCAAAACAAAAAATGCCTTGATATGTTATGAGTTCCCAAAGCTCAACTCATCATGCAGATGTATTTATTTTTGTTACCTTTTTTTCTTTTGCCAGGACTATAACCACAAATGTACTGTAGTATTTCAAATATTTACAATAAAATACTTTGTACTAAGTTTATAAAGTCTTCTTTTTACTGACCACAAGTGCTGACTGAAATCCAGTTTTCTTCTCATGCCGTTTAATGTTCGGCAGATACGAAGTGTTTGGATGTACTTACATGCTCACTGTAGTTTGACAAGATGTTTGCTGCCCTCTGCTGGACATGAGGTGATACAGTTACTTCCCAGAGCATGAAGCCAGATATGATACATAGAAAGCAAGTTTTTTTTCCTATTACTTGTGTTAGTGATGAGTATAATATAACAGGATTTACCAAGACTTGAAAAAAGATACCTGACTGTCTTTCATTTTCTCTGTTCTATAGACCAGTGGTTCTCAAACTGGTCTCGCCTCAGGACCCTCCACCAAATCCTTCATTAAGATAGGGGACCCTATGACCCCCGTGACCATTTTTTGTGTCCCAACCCACAAGTTGAGAACCACTGCTATAGACTTCACTGAGCTTGCTGTTGGTGCAATAAGTTCTATAAAATATTGATAATGTGTTTGAGGCAGTCCTTGTAAGGTAAGCTTATTGTGCATCTCGTCTGATAGGAGATGATTAAACTTTTACAGTCACTCCTGTGGAGAAGCTGTAGTTACTATCAATTTTCTGTTAAAATATGTTTCTGCAATCTTTTTAAGAGCATTCATTCATTAAGGAGATTAAGTCATTCATGAGGAATCAATTCTGTATTTTTTAAGTTGTTTTTGCTGTTTGGTGGTTCATCAGGATCCAATTCTCACTGAAAAGGCAACGAGCAAGTACTTTTTAGTATCTCACGATGTTAATGATTTGTACGTGCATTTAAGAGAAGATATCCACCATTACAATCATTTTTATTTGTGTAAGTGTTGGAGCATAACCTGGTTACAATTATTAACCTGCTTTAAAAACCTTGAGTTTCAGCTTTAAGCTCCTGTTAGACTTTGATCTGTGATTAAAATAACCTCAAACAGGTTGAAACAAATCCATCTATTCATCGGTGATAATGAAAGGACATTTTCTACTACAACTTAAAACATATTGTTCATCGATAAACAAGCTCACCATGTCACCGCAGGTTAACATGACAACTCTCTGTTGCCATGCTAACACTGGGCATTGAAGTCCCTCCCTCCCTCCACGAGCTGCAGTGAAGTTCTTCTATCATGTCCCTCTGTGACTTCATGGGGTTAATACAGCTGAGCGTTTCACACACAACCTCATGCGATGCACAAATCCCCTGCTGATTTATAGTGAGGAGCTGAGATAAAAGGCTGAATTCAGCATCAACACTGCCCACTGAACACTAACTGCATAATTAATAGACACATTCATTATTGATTGAAAAGTTCTGTATACATGAAAGACGAAAGTCATATGTGGAATGACAGATAGATGCCGTTTTTCCCCCTTCATAATCAGAGCTCTGTGCATGACGCAGTCTATGAAGCTCAACCATGTGAACCTGCAGTGGATATCTATTCATACAGATGACGTTTATTCTTTTGCCTTGTGCAATAAAATGACTTGAATCCTATGTATAACCCCTCCGGGTGGGTTATTTCTTAGAGTCTGTGTATCTCCAGGTGTAGGAACAGGAGCGAGTTATAGAGCCAGCTTTCCTCACAGGCACCTTCATTAAGTGTTAAGCCTCTGTGTACACCAAATCCACATTCACTGGGATATTACTCTTCTGAAACATGAATCAAACCCTTTGTACAAATCAAACATATATTTTTATTTATGTTTTTAACCCAAGGGTCTGGAGGAGACGAAGAGGGTGGGCAGGAAACAGATTATGGGAGCAGCAGGTGAAATGATGTCTGCATGCCGAAAGGCGACTAATGTGGATCGTCTACAAGCAACTGAAAGGAGGAAAAACCTCAGGCACAAATGACTGTGTCTTTAGATGGAGAGCCAAACATCCACTGTCTTCTGCAGCAAGCACCAATTAATTTTCAGTCAAACATGCCGTGACTAATTGGCCTCTTGGGGGAAATGTTAACATGTTTACGAGACAAAATTGACATATTAAGAACTTGTTAGCAGCAGTCCCTTATTTGAAAATCCACAACAAATGGAACTACATATCTTTTTATGTTAAGTCGTGTTTATAAAGACCTGATAAATGAAAGTCCTAACCTATTGATAGAGAATAAATGTATATCCTTTTACACCTGTACTCAATAAAGGAAGTCAATGAGAATTTCTGAGTCAACCATACATAAAGATATAGTTACGTTTAACTATTTGGACTATATGAAGATAAAACAGGTACGTCCTACTGACAAACAACGTGCAAATTGAACCTGCATCTGCTTTCTCCCAGCCCCTATTTTTGAGCTCTGTAATATCACTTAGCTCAGTGTTTTGGTTTTACAGCTCCAACTGTTTTAGTTGAATCTCAACACTCTCACAGTGTTTTGTTCTTTTTTTTTTTTTTTTTTTTACAGCAGAAGGAAGTATTGTAAGTCAAATAGCAAACATGCCACATGAAAAGAGGGAGAGTTCAATATGTTAACAACTTTTCAATATTAGGAGTGTTCTCAAAAAGTTGTGAAAAAGTTGTGAAGTAAATCAAAACACAGCAGAAGTCAACAACAACATTTAACATGAGAACAAAACAGGGGAACCAGATTTAGTGAAGACCAAAAAAATATTTTTTTTTAAAAATCAAGAGAACTGAAAACACAACCTGAAATGAAATGGCTTCTCATTTGTTGATAGCCTTTGCAACATTTGAACTTATTTCAGTTACTGCAGGGTTTTTTTTTTTTTAATCTCAATGTAAGTTGAAACCATAGACTGTAAATAATACAGTGTATTATTATTATTATTATTATTATTATTATATTATTATTAGACTGTAGTTGAAGCCTTCTTCTCAGGGGCTTCAAAGCAACAATTGTTGATTTATTTAAAAGATTCATCCTACTGCATTTAATTCATCATAAATCAATAAATCAATAAATCAATAAATCAATAAATCAATAAATCATAGGCTACTCTCCCTATTTTTATAGGCAGCACTGGTTTGCGGTAACAATAAGAGAGTGACCTATAGCTGTATATTAACACAGGCAGGGTGAACTTTCAATTAATTAAAAAAAAGTTTACACTTTACACAAATTAAAAACAAAACGGAAATAGCCTATTGAAGATTTTTATATTTTCTCCGGGGAAATTGTAATTCTCGCGTTGGCCGCTAGGTGTCAGTGTGACGCTGCCCTACTCTTTAAACTGAACAGGTTGCCTTCACGCACCTTTTCTCCCACTTTGCCTGTCACACTGTAAGCGTCCTCGCACAGGGCTCGGAGCTCATCATACACTGCGATACAACAAATATATAATAAGGTAACGAAAGAGAAACTGTCTTATCTTTAAAGAATATCATCAACTTGGTGGCGAAAGGGACCAGACTGTCTGACAGAGAGGAAGAAAAGGTGAGCGTCGTGGGAGGGCGGGCCACCTGTGACGGCAAATGAGTGGAGAGGAGCTCCGGTCAGTCCCACTGTCAGAAGCCTAGCCCCACTGTGTGTGTGTCATCCAGTGGGTGTTTGTGTGTCAGTCAGTGTACTCACAGCGCGTTTAAAGTCCACTTGGATTATCGGGAGCTCAAGGAAACGTATATCTTTATCTTCGAGGAATTTGCACAGCAGGTAAGACAAACTGAACATTACACTTCTTACACCTTTCACTCAGTGTTGGGTTTTCCTTCATATTTGTGTTACAATTAGATACCTTTACAATATTTCAACCCTACAGTGAAAGTCTCGTTGCCTGAACACATGCCTAATATTCCTGAGATAATTGTATCACCTCCTCTTTAAACTATATGGGAATTGAACATAATTATGCGTTATTTGCTCTTCTGTAGAAGCCCAATTCAGACTAAGCTGATGAGAGATCTGACATCCCAAGTTTGTGCTCTATAATTTCTGCTTTTAAAACACCAGTATGTCTCTTCCTGCCTCATTACACCGCATCACAGTATGCCTCATTTACATTGGTGGTATGACTTTGAATCTGATAACTGATCAACGTGCAAACTGAAAGGTGCAGCTGGTGATTCATAGTATGTGAATGAGATATGGCAGTATGTCAGCTGAACAGGTCTGATTAGGGTAAATCAGATGTAAACACATACTGATGATGATGCTGAAGGTGTTTAAAAGCTGGATTAATCTTTTCTTAAGAGGGGCAATCAGCCATCTCCTCATCAAGCTGATGGGTTTTATACCTGTGATCTAATCATTAAAGGAAACCCAGTGAACACACTGATCAACTTGTTTTGTCTTTTAATGACCGAGGATGGAGTAGTGTATTAAGTGAAAGGAAACGTGTTAGATATGCAAAGTCCTCGTAAATATAACAGAAAGGACAAATGATAATCACATTATGTTATGTTTTTCAAAGAATAGTCTCACTTGATTTGAACTCATTCCTATTTAAATGTCAGTTTGGTTCATTTATGATCATGTTTGTATAAAAACCCGTCACCACTGCTTGTTATAGAAACTCAATATTCTGCTGCAGCCTCTAATTTCGATTTGGCACAGTCCAAAGGGACAACACTGATAATCTTTATGAAAAGCTCAGAGTCAGGCGTGACGTCTGCCCTATCCGTGAAAAACAAAAGGATTTTTTTCCCTTTGTAATATCTTCACTTATAACACATATCCTGAATCATTTTCAACATACTGTAGGTTTGCAGACTTCTTATATTGTATTAAAAACACGTCTGTCTGTTTTGGAAGAGGGATTCTGCCTTTGTTGGTCTGCCTCACAATCTTTCTCTTTTTCAAACCGCATTTTTGAGATCCAATTTGTGATTTGGGGCTAGATAAAGTTCAGACCGTTTTCTTTTCTCTTTTCTTTTCAGCCTTTTAAAATGTGAGATATTATAACAACCTTTTGTCAAATGAGATTGATCAATGTTAAATAGGTTAAAACTAGAGATGATCATATACGTTCTTTTGTGATTCCCATAACTTAACTTTCATTTTGGCCAACACCAAGAAGCCATCTTCTCCAGTGCAATAATAAAGACGTTAATTAAAAGCTGTAGGTTTATACCGTTAGCTCTGTGTGGTATCATAAGGGCTACCCCTACTCCTAAAATGGTGTCAATGTCTACATCACTGTAGACCTTCTAAAAAAACAGACATTTTAGCCACTGGCAAATTTAGACTCCCATTAAACCTGGAGAGAGCCAGCGTTTAGTGGAAGACTGTCACAGACATAAATAAGACACAAATAAGCTCCGTTGTGTCAAATACAAAAAGAGTGTAAATAACAAATTAGTACACTGACAGTACAACGCTTTATCGCAGCTTTCAAACTGTGTCAAAAGTCCCAAGAAGCCAGTGTTACATTCACAAGAAAGTGACTGTACAGAGTATAAAGCTACAGTATTGAAGGCAAACAGAGTTCAGTTCAGTTTGCTTCCTTTTGTCTGTCTGTTAGACAAAAGTGCTTAAAAGCAGTCTGTCTCTGTTGAAGCACAGCTCAATGACTTTGACTGTAATCTTTTTCTATCTTTTGTCGCTCATACAGACTCAAAAACACACACACACACACACACACACACACACACACACACACACACACACACAAGCGCACATTCAACTCCAAAATAGAGAGTTTGGAGTCCTCTGGGACAATTGTTGTCTGTTGATGGAGCTGTCACCGCCGTGCTCCGCTCTCTGCTATTCAGGCAGGTTTATAGACACTTTATAATTGCCTGATAAAAAAAAAAATCTATTTCCACGGATGAATGTCATGGGACTGAGAGCCAGCAGGAAGATCAGGAGGAAGACAGAACAGAAAGTTTAGGTCATGTGGGTACAGGCACCGTTTCCTCCGGGTCATTTTGTTTCCAACGTGTCTCATTTCTTCAAGTTTTCGACTGGAGTGCTCAGCAGCCAATTAACTATTAAAGGCTTCTGCATTTAGGGGCTTTCTCAGAGCAAGTCAGGAAAATGGTTTTAAGATGACAGAGAATTGGAAATGTCACTATTTTCTCCTTTTTTGCTCATTGCTTCTGACAGTATTTCTCACCTGTGTTTTTTTTCTGTTCTCTCTCGTCATTTGCCATATTTCTGTTCTCTCTCGTCATTTTCCTGTGAAACATTTGGATCCCAACAGACTCCTTTTTCCTCCCAGATTATAAAACTGCATGAAGCCCACTTTGCCTTACAGATTGAAATGATTCAGACCCTGTCTGTCCATTTTAATGATTTGCTCTGTGTGATTCAGATATATGACTTGTAAAGACCTCATTTCACGTCCTCTGCAGCCTTTTTAAGGGGAGCTTAGAAAAAGCTAGGAGGGCAATTGACACACCTTAACGGTGTTTAACCTGGCTCAGGAGAGGAAATACATCCTGTAGGAGAATGTTTGACTGAAATAATTGCTGTCCCTAAAGTCTATTTGCCATACTGGGAGAAAGACAGAGCCGTAAAAACCTGTAAAAATACTCAGATAGAAAGTCGTATTTCATCCAGCAGACTTGCTTTCTGTATTTTGAGGACATTTCTCCACCACTGGAAGAACATAATTTGGCTCCACATTACATTTCCAAAGATTGATTTCCATCCGTCTAGCCCCTGGGTTTGTCGCTCCAGCACAGAGAGCAGAGACCTGAAATCCATCACTGTGAAGATTTTTGTCAAATGTACTTTTATCTCAAACTTCCTTTCTGTCCAAGTAATGAAATTGCCACCAGGGACAGTTTTTTTTTTCTTCTTCTTTGCTTTATTACAAGAGAGAAGTGGAACATTTAGTGTAACCCACAGATAACCGTTTCTTCTGGTGGGTTATTCTGTTGATTATTTTGCAGTTAGTTGATATTGTTTATTTAAATGTTTAAAAGAAACCTAAATATTAAACATTTTAAAATCCAAGGGGACATCTTCAAATTGCTTATTTTGTTGAAGCATAAGACGAAATCCAAAGGTATTTTAATTAACAGAGGAGATACAAACAAAAGAAAGAGAGAAGCTGCTAATCCTCACACTTCAGGAGCCGGATCAGAGTTAATACTTCATTGTTGATGATTAATGTTCTGTTGAGTAATAATTTAAAAGAATATGAAAGTTTCTCGTACATTTGCTTGTTGTTCTTAACGGCTGCAATAGTTCTGGCACCCGACCAAGCTCAGATTTATTGAATAAACATTCTCAACTCGAAAATGCATCGCAGGCAGTTTTATCAAGAAGGAAGTCCTCTGCTTCGATGGTATCAGAGGGAGAAAAACAAACTGTAGATGGTGTCTGCAGAAGGTTGCAGGGTTTGAGCGTGCAAAATTCCATTATAAATATCCTGTATACTGTGTGGTGGGAATCGGCCATAATAACAGAGCATAACGTTTATTATTGCTGTGAATGGTACTGTTAAAGAGAAGAAGAAACAAGTTGATTATTGTATCAGAATCAATGCGTTAGCTGCTCATTCACTGAGCCAAGTTCCTGCATTTTAGGCTGCATGGGAGGCATTTCTTATTCTGCTGTGTGGATCAGATCATCTGGAGTTGTGGCAGTCCATAGAAGTCTTACAGCACTAACATCATGGAACAGTGGGTAGTGAAAGACAACATATCACATGTATAGAGTATACATAGCACAGTGAATGTAGGGTGTCTCTGTTTTCTGTCACTACCTGCTGTTAAACTCACAGTTAGCAGAGTTTCTTCTTCTCCACACCTGCATGCGGTGGTGTTTTTATGTTACATCATGCAGCCTGTGAGCCTGCCATTTTTATGATGTCAAACCTGAGGGACTGTGAGGACAAAAGAGGGTAGTCAAAACCCTTTTATACCCTTTTTTTTAAACTTGTTTGTTGGTAGGCCTGTGGTTGCATCCATCCAAGCGTCTATGTAGAGTTTTGCGGGTGTCTGTGTTCATAACAGATGGAACAAGCAGGATCTCTGAATATTTCGCTTTTTAGGGCACGAGAGGCAAGAAGCCATTTGAGTGTTAAGATTTGGAGCTGAGAGCATTTTAAAGACAGAGGTGGAGTGTTTAGACAGAAAGAGATAGAGAGACAGGGAAAAAGAGAGGAAGAGAGAGGTGACCATTTATTGTTGGTGATGCTCCACAGTCTGTGTCCCCCCCCTCAGTGTTTGTGTGTGCACCGGTGCATGTGATGGTGACACAAACACATCATCTACTCCCTCCGCCTCCTCTCTCCCTCTCACTACTCCAAAACAAAAAAAAAAAAAAAAAAAGGGAGAACAACGTTGGCATTCACGTCTCATCACAACACCTATATTTCAAAGATTATCACATTTCACAATCTCCCCTCCCTCGTTGCATTTGGCTCCTCTTCAGGTACGTCTACTGTTTGAACTGGCTTCACACCTGATCTGCTTGGATTGCTCCACATGGACGTTTAATCCCCACGTGTTTGCTCGTGATATCGGCACGTAGCTCTCTTTGACAGCCATTGTTTGGTTAATGATATTTTCAGCTGTGTGTTTAGACTCGGCAGCTGCAGACGTTGCAACATGGAGAGGCGAGCCCGGGTCTCGCAGAGCCCCATTGATCTACAAAAGCCTGCAAAATTTTATAAAGTCAAAGCACTTTGTGTGTCTTTCATATCTCTGTCGTCATCCTTGTGAAATCCTCCACGTCAGCTCTTTTACTTTGTTTGGGCTGTTCAACTTCGACAGCTTTTTTGAACACCTCTGACCGTCTGAGGTGACATGTTGTGTTTCTTTGTGCATGATCATGACTTTTAACACAGTTGTTTTTGTGTTTTATGTTTTTTACAGGTTCTTCTATGTGAGTCGTGGGCCGAATATGTTTGTGTGAGTGCTTCACGTGACTGTGCACCCCGGTCCAAGGAGAGTAAGAGTCCCGTGAGACCCTCGGTGGAGAATGCAGGGAGCTGGATCCTCTGCAGCGCGGCTCCTGCTGCTGAGCTGCTGTGTGTGCGCGGCAGCCGGCTACCCGTTTAGACCGCCGCTGGACCTGGATGTGACCCCACGCATCACTGTGTTGAGCAGCGGTAAGAACTAACACAAACACAAACACAAACACAAAGAGGGTTTTGTTCTAAAGTTGGAGTGTTTTCTTTTTTTTTTGACATTACAGGTGCATAAAATTGTTCCAAAATCATTATGAGTTGACCTTTTAATAGATTTAACAGTTTTTCTGTTCGATACCTTGAGATGTCTCATAGTTTATTTTCATTTATGAGATTACAGTCAAACCCTCATGTGTGGTACTGACGTGGCAACCCCAGGCGTTAACAAATTAAGCCAATGCAGAAGTGCCAAAGAACTGCAGTTCCTTGAGTGTCCACTTGTGGCTTGCTGCAAAAACCAAGGAATCCCCACAGGAGCCCACATTAAAATACCCATTTTAATTTCATCTTGTTTACAGCTTGGTACAAAAATGGTTTTGGACAGTATATCACATTTTATTATAACGCATCCATTAAAAACAAACTAAGACTGAGAGTTATGCATACATTTGCATAAATTGGGGTGCAGCTGAGTGAACTGACAGCTGAGTGTGTTGTAGCTGTTTGTCAGGAGGCTGAAGGCCTTCCTCAGCTCCACCTGTTTGTCTGTTTCTACATTCATCAAAAGACAGGTGGAGTCACCATCTCCAGTATGGTGACTGCCATCAATGGGCTTTTCAGAAACCAATGGGTGACATCACTGACACTACATCCATGTTTTAAACAGTCTATCGATATTTAACCCTTGCACGTTGATCATTTTATTCAGTTAAATACCTTAAAATGACTCATAGCTCATGTTTTAATTAAAAGACAAGCAGATCTGTCTTAGTATTGCAAGTGCTGCTTCCTTCTCTTGAGCTTGTCATCAGTTATCAAGCAGATTTTCTGAAACCATTTTTGGTACATTGTCAAATAAAAAAAGAAAGAGGTAGCTTTACGCACATCAGGTAGGTGCAGGGCAAAAACAGCAAAACTGAGGAAGAAGATAGGCTCGCACACTTGCTCAAATGCCGCACAAAAGGTTTTAATGATCGCAACGTTTCGACCAGAGGTCTTCTTCAGGTGATCATTTAAAATTATAATATTGTTTCTTCCACATTGTCAAATTAAACGTGTGACCCTTGAACATTGAACAGAGTTTCTGTAATAAGTAAAGATTGACTTAAATCAATTTTTAATGGAGCATGTGAAATTCAAGTTTCAAGGCCATCCTAACATATCTCTAATCTTAGTATTACAGGTGCTGCCATCTTTCTTTTAACCCTGTTT
Source organism: Labrus bergylta (assembly GCF_963930695.1). Taxonomy (NCBI): domain Eukaryota; kingdom Metazoa; phylum Chordata; class Actinopteri; order Labriformes; family Labridae; genus Labrus; species Labrus bergylta. The sequence goes on from NC_089204.1 coordinate 23,423,008, forward strand.
TAGACAGTTTATGAGCAGTTTTAGGTTCATAGAATTGGTCAAATAATTGTAATGTAACCCTTGAAAACCGTTAAACAGTTCTTCTGTTTAATGCATAAAGAGGCCTCCTAAAGCACTGTTTAATGTAGCATGGTACAATCAGGCCAACAGATCGCTTAATATAGTCTTGCAGGTGCTGACACTTCATTTAAAAAAAAAGAAAAGTGAAATAGCTTTAAATGACCTGTGATTAAAACATTAATGCCATGCTTTACATTCAGACCAGCAGCTCTTTTATTATCACAGGTGTCACCCTCTTTATTTATATGGTTCAGTTTCCTTCATCTCTCTACTCTCTCCTGACACAATCTCCACATTTTCACAAACACCTGCCTCCTCCGTAAACCATTTTGAGCTCTTTCCTTTAAATCAAACTGTTGTTAGTTGTATTCATTTACCTCGTGTGAGTGAAGGTATGCAGCCTGAGGTGCTACAGAGTCACTGGTAGGTGAGTGAAGTGCTTACGCTCAGATCCCTGCAGAGCATCCGGGGAAACTGACACGACTGTAGGTAGATGGAAGAAGCACCGTAACCATGACAACTGTTGTAGTATGGCGCATCACTCCTGTATAGTGTTTTTTTTTTTTTTTTCTTTTGTGTGCGTGTGTGGGCAAGTGTGTCTCCTTAGAGTTGTTATCTGATCCTGGACTTTATTTGTTGATACAACGCCGTGTGAAAGAAATCTTCCTAAGTCTCCACACTTACAGTATGAAACACCTCCGCCTCTTTTTTTTATTTTATTATCTTTCTCACACTACATCACCTACTTACCCTCATTATCAATCTTCCCTCCTCCTGCTCTGAACCGTTCTTAATACCTTTATCTCAGTTTCTGTAAGTCAGCATTTTGTGCTCGAGCCGGACCCACAGGTCCTCCTACACATCTCCTTGCCTGCCGCCCCGTCGTCTTTCTCCTCCATCCCCCTCCTCCACCATTCCTATCTCTACACCGCTGCATTAAAGCTCTGCCTCCTCTACTCAATTTCTTCCTTATTAATTTGTACTTTTCCTGGCTTCTCTGCCCTCGGTTGATACCTCGCCCTACAGCTCTTTTTTATTTTACTTCCCTCTTCCTGATGAGAAGACTTCGATATGCAAATTTACAGCTAATCCCTCTAATCTCTGTGTTTCTTAGCAACCTAAAAGCAGAGCCTTCAAACCTGTGTGGGGTAGTTCAATCACACAGGCATGCCCACAAGGAAACTTTGAATCATATATGCATTTTGACAATCGAAAGTCTCATTTTAAGAGGCGTAAAACACTATTCCCCTGTTTGGAGATACTGAAAGCTGACAAAACAGGTGAGAGCACGTTGTCAGAATAAAAAAAAAAAAAAGCTTGTGTTACATCTCTGTGCCTTTTTTTAGTACACAAACTGATTTCAACCTGTCAGGTATTTTGAGAATTCTGCCAGACTTCAAACAGTTTCAGTGGATGGATTTAACTTTGTTTATTCAGTTTCTTCAGTCAGCTTGTTTTCATGTCAGAATACTCTGAACCGTAAACAGACCTGACGCTGGACTGTGAATTATTATGTAAGGTTGTCACGTCACAGTCCAATGCCTAGAGGTTCAGCGAGTGTACCTGCATGTGTGTGTGTGTGTGTGTGTGTGTAAGCATGTGTGTCCCTGAACACTGTGTACTGTGCTGATCAGCTGAGGTCCCTCCAAGTGTTTGCTCAGTAAATAATATCATCTGGGCTCCTCTCGCCGCCTCCTTTTCTTTCCCTGGAGAATAAATCAAACATGCCTCTCCTCTCACCGTCATGTAATCCGAGGCTAAAATGTGCTCGTCAATAAAGCTTCCTCTGCTGCGTCACACTCTCTGCGAGGTTGTTTTTAGTTACCTGGCTCCAGCTGTCAGGCATTGTGTTTTCTAATGCTTGGATTACACTGAGGAAACTTGTCTCTGCTTTAATGCTTCGTCTTCCTGCACAATGACACGCACTCATATCACGGCGGTATTGTTCAGAAAATCCCATCCAGGTGATACTCTTCTTCCTCCTGCTGAGAAAGAGGGAGGAAAAGTAGATAACCTGATCACCCAGGAGCAGGGTGAGACGGGAGCTGACTGCTGCCTCTGCTGCAGTCCTCGTGAGCAGAGTGGATTGTGTTTTGCAGCAGCTGATAGGAATCTTAATGACAGCTTTCTTGATAACATGCAGTCTGCTGGGGTTGGGAGGGGAGAGGAGAGGGGGGGGGGGGGGGTGTGGATTGGCTGAAGATGAAGGAAGTCTGATGTTTTCCTGTTCGGCCTTTTTGAGCTTCTCTGTTCTAATAAAAGTGGCTGCCCGACGAGTTTCTATGGTTTTAATGTTGCCAAACCTGCTCAGCGTTAGTGGCGTCAGATCTTTTTTAATTAGATGCTAAATTAAAACACAACTTGTTTGTTTTCCGAATAGGATGACGCTGTGTGCTGACCTCACAATTGTACTGTGGAGGCATTGTTGTAGTTATAGCTTGCCTTGAGGCTTTCTGCGACTGTGAAGTACGTGTGTGTGTGTGTGTGTCGATAGAAGTGTAATGTTTACCCAAGCTAAGTGGAGTCCTGATATATCGTATGTTTAGAGCTTACATAACTCTGCACTGCAGCATTGCATTTCTGCAGTGAGCGACTTCAACGCAATTCTTCTAAGTCTGTGTATTTGCATTCTTATGTATGTTGCTGTTCTTTATGGCCCTCCTCTCATACAGAAGCTTCCCAATACAGTCTGAAAAAGTGTACAAGGGAGTCATAGAATAAGCAAAGGGGAAAAAAAGCTCATATCAAGTAGAGCTGGATCTCTAAAATCTGATTTGTTGGGCCTCTTTTCATTATTTTCTTCCTCAGCAAAGCCACGCTGGATAAGCATAATCCATGGGCTTTTGGTCCACAGTGAAGTTATATTTAATTGTTCATGTCCTTTCTATATATAACTTCATATAAACCAGAGAAAAGCTGAAAACCCTTATTGGGGGTGCTGATGCCGCCAAGTTTAGATGTTAGACCATCACTGTTGTTCGTCTTGATGAGACAAAGAAATTCTCAATTAATCATCAGAATTGCCTGCAATATTTGTGTATTAACAAATCGATTATTGAATCTAGGGCTGGGCGATATGACAAAACATGTCAGTCGATAACGATAATTATCACGATTAATGTGAAATCATTATTGCTTTAAATTTAAAGGCTGATTTTTGCTCTTCATTGAAAGTTGAAGAAACCAGATGTTTAATTGCTGCTGAACCATTCTTTATTGTCTGAACATGACCAACTATACTTGAACAGAGGAACATTTCACAGTCATGAGCATAGTGCGCGGTGCTGGAAAACGCTGATGTGACACTTTGCTGCTGGGCAGTGACTTACTGGCCCGGTGCTTAACACTGGTTTGAGACGTTTGGTCATTTCAGTGTGTTCTTCTAACCGGTGATATTGTTTCAAATGGTGGAAAAGGTTTGTGGTGTTGCCTGTTTTAGCCTCACATGTCTTCTGATGAAATTATAGGTTTAAATCTATCAAACAATTATTACATTTATAGTGAGAAAAATTCTATCATGATGATTTTCCTTTTGGTTTTATTGAAACATCATCTTTTCACAAAAAATAACATTTAAAGGCTCATCTATTTAATAGTTTTAAAAGAAATCTGAACCCTAAACTACTGCTCCTGTCAGAATGAAAAAAAACATGCTTTGCACCTCCTTTTTTTAATATTTTCTTGTATCTTATTAAAGGAGCCCTGAAGTCAAGTGGAGAGAGTGTCAGTGCAGCTATACAGCAAAGTTTAATAGATGAAATAATATCTCGCGGTCTGAAAAAAGAGCGAGGCTTCCTTACCACTTTTTCACTGACGTTCAACAATGATACAGCGAAAAATCCATCACAGAGGATGAAGAGATTTCTATCTCTGCCTTTATCCTCGTACTGTCAGGTGTGATTGAAAAAGACCTCTTTCTCTCTCTTGTGCTGTTAACCCGCCCCAGCCTGAGAGCAATAACTGTACATACGGGGAGATTGTAGATGTGCTACTGTATGAATGTACACCAGTGTGGACTTGTTTCATCTTTGTTTTGTTTGTTTTATTTAACATAAAAATCCAGACGATGATTAAGTCTGTTTTAGTGATGAATCATCGATTACTCCTGATATGATACACATGCCTACAATGACGATAATATCACGATGCAGCAATTCTGCGATATTTGATGTTGCAAGACAATCATACATCATCAAGTCATGATATCTAATGAACTGAATAATATAAAATGCCCTTTAAAATGTAATGTGAAGAATAAATGTGTCACCTCTAATCACGCTTCATCTTTTAACTTCTTCTCACTGCTGTCTTTTTCTTCTTCTTCTTCTTTTATCCCACTACGCTATTGTTTGTATGAGTTTTCATGAATTTATTCATCTTGATAATAATGTGGATATATTATTTACTTCTGTCAACCGTCTAAAAGTTATTCTTCTTTTAGGACTGTGAAGCTGTAATACATTTGTGTAAGAGACCTCATAGCAGCAGAGTTATATTTGGATTGGAGTTAAGTGTATGTTGTGAGCTGAAAAGGAAATGTGATTCTCTGAGGTTAAAGAAATGTATACAGTATGTCTGACATTTACACAGCATGGTAATGTCTTCTTTCTAGCTTATTGGAAGTCCAACCGAATGGAAAGGAATGTGTAGCCTGTACCTACTAACAGAATATAATTAACACTGTTGTGTTGTCTGTTGCTGTGTTGTCATAAGTATTCAGACCCTTTGCTGTGACACTCATATTTAACTCACATGCTGTCCATTTCTTCTGATCCTCCTTGAGATGGTTCTGCTCCTTCATTTGAGTCCAGCTGTGTTTAATTAAACTGATTGGACTTGATTAGGAAAGGCACACACCTGTCTATATAAGACCTTACAGCTCACAGTGCATGTCAGAGCGAATAAGAATCATGAGGTCGAAGGAACTGCCCAAGGAGCTCAGAGACAGAATTGTGGCAAGGCACAGATCTGGCCAAGGTTACAAAATAATTTCTGCAGCACTGAAGGTTCTTAAGAGCACAGTGAAGAAGTTTGGGATGACCAGAACTCTTCCTAGACCTGGCAGTCCAGCCAAACTGAACAATCGTGGGAGAAGAGCCTTGGTGAGAGAGATAAAGAAGAACCCAAAGATCACTGTGGCTAAGCTCCAGAGATGCAGTAGGGAGATGGGAAAGAGTTCCACAAAGTCAACTATCACAGCCCTCCACCAGTCGGGGCTTTATGACAGAGTGGCCCGACGGAAGCCTCTCCTCAGTGCAAGACATATGAAAGCCCGCATAGAGTTTGCCAAAAAACACATGAAGGACTCCCAGACTATGAGAAAGAAGATTCTCTGGTCTGATGAGACCAAGATTGAACTTTTTGGCTTTCATTCTAAGCGGTATGTGTGGAGAAAACCAGGCACTGCTCATCACCTGCCCAATACAATCCCAACAGTGAAACATGGTGGTGGCAGCATCATGCTATGGGGGTGTTTTTCAGCTGCAGGGACAGGACGACTGGTTGCATTTGAAGGAAAGATGACTGCGGCTAAGTACAGAGATATCCTGGAAGAAAACCTCTTCCAGAGTGCTCAGGACCTCAGACTGGGCTGAAGGTTCACCTTCCAACAAGACAATGACCCTAAGCACACAGCTAAAATAACAAAGGAGTGGCTTCGGAACAACTCTGTGACCATTCTTGACTGAAAATGGCTGTCCACCAACGTTCATCATCCAACCTGACAGAACTGGAGAGGATCCGCAAGGAAGAATGGCAGAGGATCCCCAAATCCAGGTGTGAAAAACTTGTTGCATCATTCCCAAGAAGACTCATGGCTGTACTAGCTCAAAAGGGTGCTTCTACTCAATACTGAGCAAAGGGTCTGAATACTTATGACCATGTGATATTTCAGTTTTTCTTTTTTAATAAATTTGCAAAAATTTCTACATTTCTGTTTTCTGTCAAGATGGAGTGCTGAGTGTACATTAATGAGAAATAAAATGAACTTTTTTGATTTAAGCAAATGGCTGCAATGAAACAAAGAGTGAAAAATGTAAAGGGGTCTGAATACTTTCCGTACCCACTGTATATGCTCTTTAGTGTGTTTTCCATGTATCCTGTGCATGTTTAAGCACATCTATTTTCTTTAGCTATTGTGAACATACTTTAGTAGGTACATAGATTAAATATACGAACCCCAAAAAGGGCATAATATGGGCTCTTTAACTTCGATTCACCTTAACCTTATTCATGTCATTAGCGCCACCATTAAGAGTCATGAAGGGACGCCACGAGTCAAGTCGGCAAGGGAATCTGTTTGCGTCGTTGTTATTGTTTTTTAAAATGAAGGTGTCGATTGTTAGGCATTAGTGCTTCTGATAATTGAAACACAAAAGTCAGTGTAACAATATGTTGCTGCATCAGTATTTTATCCCACCCCAAGTCTGTACAGTTGGGAATTTATAAGATGCAGTAATCAGACTTTTTATAAAACATCCAGTCAATTCAGGGGAGTATTTGTGAATATTTGAATGCAAACAGAGGGGTCTTGTACTGGGAAGTGTTCTGTGTTTGCACAAACGTGTTCCCATAGAGACCGGCTGTAATCAATAGCAGTGGATGTGCCCAGGAGGTAAATGTGTGCAATCAGGCTGTACCTGAAGAACTCCTACAACACAAAATGTCAAACTCATCCTGTTCTTTTTTGCTTACATTAATGTTTGGGTCTGTCATGTTTGCAATTTCACCAATCCTCCACTGAAGAAGCAATTAATGTGCATATCACATCGCTGACTCAGCTAATGAAGAGCATGTTCTTTGTTTGGATGTATGTGATGTAACTCTTAAGAACTTAATTTGCAGGTTGGCTTAATAAACCAAGCAGAATCAATCAGGGGTTTAAAAAAGTACACCTTCATGAACAGCATATCCTCCTCTCCTCTCCTCTCCTCTCCTCTCCCAGGTCTTCAGGGCTGCAGGCGTTTCCAGTCGTCTGCAGTCAACTACAGCACCATGTTGCTGGAGGCTGACAGCGAGCGTCTCTACGTGGGTGCTCGTGGGGCCGTATTCGCTCTTAATGCCTCTGACATCTCAGCCGGCTCTGCTCTCACTGTGAGTCTGTTTGTTTGTTTCTGTGCAGCTGCGAGTCGTCTACCTCTGTTTCCGTATCTTTAACTCCGCCTCGCTTTTATTTGCATCACACAGCGCAGAAACTTTTTTCAGGCAACGCTTTTTCATTTTGAGGCAAAGCTCTTTGCTCCCCTGTTACCCCCTTGTGTGTTTTTGTTCGTGTGTATTCACATCGCTCTCTACACAATAATGGATTAACAGCACAGGAGGATATGCTGCATAAATTCACATATTAATGAGAAAAATAACTGCTGTATCGTCTAGAAAATATCAACTGTTTCTCCTCACTGTAGCTCAGAATAGATGCAGCTTTCAGATTGAAGCAAGGTGACACAGAATTAGTTTTTTAATGAATGCAATAATTAGCATTTTTGTTTTACATTTTAACACAACCTGGTTTCTGTTCAGGCAGTATCTTTGAAAAATGAGGGAATATTTGCATCAAGAAAAAAGTTAATGGTCTGAACATCAATTTGTGCAAAACACCAGTTTGTAAAAAATGTCCCACAAAAGAGACTACAGGGTTCAAGAGGATTGTTAAGATTCTAATTAATGCTGAATATAAATATACCTGGATATCTGTCCTTCTTCCTTCTCTAATTAATAACATGATCATTATAAACTGACAATTTTGTTCCTTAACAGCACATTTTTAATACAGATTCAGACTGAAGTTTATACTGTTATTGCTATTGAATGCATCTACACTCCATGAATACATCTCTGTATAGTTTTGCACATTCAAATTTCTGCAAAGGTTCTTCTAATGCCCGTGTCAGTCAAAGAAAACAAGACATTTATCTGTAAATGTCAATCAATGACACAACCTAGAAGAGCAAAACAGCCATTATTTGAAATCACATTCACTACAAAAGCTGTCAGCTCTGTCTGCTGTATTTGTATGAATGTATTAAAGCTGTGTCGCTGCGACTGACTCTACTCCTGGAAGTATTGCTTTATGCAGGATAATTTCATTAAGGGTGATGTTCTTTTTAGTGCCTTCCTGAAAACCCCCTTTCATCCTTCAAGCTGCTGTGTGTGTGTGTTTGCTACCTGCTGACAACATGATGTTAAGCTGCTATGCTAATCCTGTTAATACAGCAGTGATGGCTGTCATTAGGCGTAATTGCTGATTTGTGTGTGTAACACTAATACAGAACCACTCCACCATGTCCTGCTTTAAAAACAAATACGTAAAGTCAGTTTACTTTGTTACAGATAGGTTTGGAAAAAAAACAAAAAACAGAATGTCAATAAACGCCACTCAGACATTAGAGGCTGTAAATTATTAAAGCAAAGAGATATAAATCAGTTTATATGCTGTCAGATCAACAGTATTTTGCTTAAGTTTATGCGAGTCAGTGATGTTCCACCATCACTCTCTCTCTCTGACTAACCGTGGTGTGTTTTAGATCGAGTGGGAGGCCTCCTCTGAGCAAAAACTTGAGTGTATGCTCAAGGGAAAAGACAATAAGGTAGGCATTTAGTCGTTCTTTCTCCCTCAGTACATTCTTTTCATCTTGTTCTTTCTGCTTCTCTCCCACGAAATGATATTCCCTAAACATCACATCTTTTCTGGTTTTCTCGTCTTTTTCCAGACGGACTGTTTTAATCACATTCGCTTCCTGCAGAGGTTCAACTCCACTCATCTCTACGTGTGTGGGACTTACGCCTTCAGACCACTCTGTGCATACATAGTATGTCAATGCAGAATACTTCACAACCCTTTTCAGTGCTGATCGTTTGTTTCTTTACCTTTAGTAGTGCAATTATAGTCTGAAAATAAATGTTGCATTCACAAAAGACACAAACCAAAGCTTCTCCCTCTGGCTGCTGTATAGAACGAGGAGAGGTTTGTAATATCATCTCAGCCTGAAGATGGTAAAGACAAATGCCCCTATGGACCCACAATGGGCTACACGGGCCTCATCATTGGTAAGCTCTTAGCATCTGTCAGTCATTTCAAGGGTTTTATAAACTATGATGATGCTATGATTCTTTTTTTCTTTCTTTTCTTTCTGCAGACCAGCAGATGTATACAGCTGCCCAGTATTCTTTCAGGGGCTTTCCTGATATCCGACGTAACTCTCCATTTCCCACGCTGAAGACAGAAGACGCCCCCACTCGCTGGCTGAACGGTGAGTTACTCTCCTGGAATGATAAAGCTTTAAGGCATTTGTGACAGGATGGCTCAAAAGGTCAACGTTTCTCTCTGTCAAAGAGCTAAAACCTGTATTAAGATTCATATCATCCAAAATATTTTTTTTTTGCTGGAGAAAGGCAGTGCAGTTAGAGGCCGGACTCTTTAGCTGTAGTTCTGAAGTTCTCTTCTGTATAAAAGGCATTAGCCCCTTTTACACATGCACTCAGAAACATTTCTCAAAATTGCCGGATGGGTTGTATGTGTTATGACAAATGGTCAGATATTTCACCCTGACTTTATTCATACTTTTCCAACCAGCCAGCCTAGTAAAATGTCCGCAAGAGGTCGGGGTGTGCCAATGTGCGAATGCAGCAGATAATATTCAAGAAAATGAATTCCCAGCGACCAGTGTGAAACTGGTGGGATTTAAACTCACATAATGAGGCTGCTTCGTACTCTTTCCTGCTCACCAGTATGTGCATTCCACTCACACTTTATACTGGTAATATGTCCAATTACATGTACATGTTCACTAGTGGGGGCGAGTCGGTCTGCTGTTTGCAGGCAGCAGTTGTAGCAGCAGAGGCCAATCAGCCTCTAGATGTGGGAGCCAGCAGGGCAGCAGGGCTCTGTGTGTGTGTGTGTGTGCGCGTGTGTGTGTGTGTGTGTGTGTTTTTTTTTGTATGTATAATGCTGGCACTGTTGGCACTCTTTGCTCCCATTATGCCAGCATGCTGTGTAAATCACACACCAGGGCAGCAATAGTGCAGCAGTTGCCTCACTAATTGCTTAGTCATTACAACTTTGTTTTATATACTTGGACTGTTTTTTCAATCAACAAAACAGAAACTACTGCAGCGGGGATTGCGGTGACATTTTCATGGTTCCCAGACATAAACTCTAATGACTCCGATGATCTCCAGGTTCTCCTGTACTGCTTGTAGGTTTCCATTTGTAATGTCTCATCTCTTGGGTGGATATCTTTGGAATTCGGTGGACACAAACATGTTCCGCCTGCAGCATATATTATAATAATTTTGATGATACCTTGTATTTTCTATCTTGCACCATCAGCAATTGTCCAAGACTTAGGTTTTAGATTAAAGATCCAGAGAATGAATACAAAAACTACACTTTGTTGTGCTCACTGCTGATTAACACATCTAAGCATGTGGCCACCCTTAAGTAAGACAGGGAGCATAAAACATGATTTCAAACTATATTTCTTGAATACAACTGAAGCATAATAACATACTTAGTTCTTCTTCTCCTTTTCCCCATTCTGTGTGATTATCTTGACTTTGCCCTCAGTTTACACAAGAAGAAGCTTCAGTGTTAAAGTTGGTTATCTTCAAAGATTCCACGTTTAACTGTTTTAAAGACACGTGTCCGGGAAACAGTGTAACTACTACTACTAATGCAGTGACCTACTTACCTAAATGAACCTCTATGGTTGTAAATACTGTCAAGTGGTGGTTACTTTGTATGAGGTGTTCAAAGATTTTGTTGATTCATTTCTGTAGATGAATAATGTATCGCTTGAGTAAGTGCATGCTTTTTCTTAAAACTTTTACAGAGGCGGACTTTGTTGGCTCTGCGCTGGTGAAGGAAAGTTTGGGTAGCAGCAGCGGCGGCGGCGGTGGCACAGATGATAAAATTTACTTCTTCTTCACGGAGAAGAGCCAGGAGCAGACGACGACATACAGCCACAGCAGGGTGGCACGGGTGGCGCGGGTCTGTAAGGTGAGTGCAGATGGGAAAAAAAAAAAAAAAAAAAAAAAGCTGTAGGATCTGATTTGCAAGTCTGTCATCATGCTGGATTGAGTGAAGCTTTGCTTGTTGATAGCTGAGTTGTACTATAATAGATGATGGGCTGGATGTGAATGCATTTGTAACAAGGTCCTGGTGTGACTAGATGAGCCAACTGATGAATGTGTAGCAGAGTCAGTGTGGCTCAGAGTAAGACTGATGGATGACTGCAGGGGAGAGACGTACTGGTAAACATCCTCTGATAGCTTTAAAGTAAATATTTTATATTTCCTCCTGCCCAGGAAGGAGTTAAAACTAGGGAGCTTCAGTTTTACTGTGTGATAACCTTGCTGTTTCCTCCCTGCGCTGATGAATCAGTACCAAACATATTTCCATTGCAACTTTGTTGTAATTTAGCATGTGTCCTCATCAACTTCTAAAATTGATCTTATATGTGGCCAGCCAATTTGGACAGGCAAGTTTGTTGCTGTACTGTGGCAAAGTCACATCTTAAAGATGTGGAAAATTGTGGACGTGGTCTCTCAGCTTGTCTTCAAAACGTACTGCCATTGTGGTCCCTGCTGCTGTTTGTTCTGTCACATCCCCTCTGCACATACCATTCATGTGCGTTCTGATTCTTCCAACGCAAAGCGGTCATTTTTGGAGGTTGTGCACAGCCAGCACTCCGAACACACGTAGGGCACAAGAGGCAGCCATCAGGCCACCTTGTGAAGGTGTCGTAAAAATCTTTAAAAAAAAAAAGAAACATGTGGCATAGTTAACAGCATAGCATTTAAATGCATGGGATCTGCATGTATGACATCTGCAATTTGCAGCTGTCTGAATACATTTTATGTTACAGGCAAGGACAAGAGAAGGCTCATTGCATGACTTCTAAAGGAACTGTAGCATTGCATCTGCCTTTTTCATTGTGATCCTGTTAAAAAGTTTCCACCTCTAAACACACACTCATGCAAAGCCTTGTCATTTCAGTTGGGACCAATGGGACAGCATTACCTTATTAAAGCCATCATTATTGCTTCCCCTTGCCATCTGTTGCTCTCTTTAGGAGGTTCACATTCACTTTGTTTACCACCTTGAGCCGAGCATTCAGTTTGTTTTGTCATTAGTCCAGCTCTTACCTCATATTAATCCCTTCCAGGCCTTACCTAATTTGACCCTCTCTGCTCCCCCCTCCTCCTCTGTTTGTCCTTCTCCTCCATCATTCTTCCCTCAGGGGGACCGAGGAGGCCAGTTCACTCTCCAGAAACGCTGGACGTCCTTCCTCAAAGCCAGGCTGACGTGTTCTCTGCCCGAGTATGACTTCCACTTCAATGTGCTGCGGAGCATGTTCGTCATGCCCGGCCAAGCGCCACAGGAAACGCTTTTCTATGGTATCTTCGGCTTGGAGTGGTGAGTGAAAAACTTTGTGTGTTATCGAGATCTCAGTCTCTCACGGGGGACTTAGAGGACGCAAATGTAAATGAATGGGGAAAAAGATGAAAGGAAGAAATCGATAGGTTGAGCCAGCTGAAGAAGACAGGAAGGGTCAAGATGAAAGAGAGGAGCGAACTTTTATTTATCCCAATGATGTGAAGAAGATCGGTGCAAGAGTTTAAATAAGTTTAAGGGGAGAGTATTGATTTTAAAAATGCAGATTCAGGGATTAAAAGAAGTTTGAGTTAAGATCCATAAGATTTGAATCTCTGGTTAGCTTGTTGTTCTTTGACTTTCTTGAAGGACTTATGAATTTAGTTTTGATGAGCATTTACCAACGTATGCACAATAAATCATACTTTTATTATTGTTGAGATATAAGCAGTCGCAATAAACACGTTACTGAATTTATTTCAGTAAATTAGAAAATGATTTAAGGTAAAAACGTAGCTTCCTCATTCAGCATGCTACATTTTTATCACCTGAAATGAGACCTGGGAAAGTGTCCATGCTTTCCCACCATTTCAGTGCAGTCAGATCAAGCTCCAACTGGCTACCAGCTACCATTAGATTCATTTGTAAACTAGTTAGTGGTTAAGGAAATGCTGAGTGGATTACTTTTGGATTCAGAAGGGACATATTGTAAATAGAGGTTATGTATAGAACATGAAGAACAGCTGATACACGTAAAATGTCTGTTATTACTAATATGCAATTTTTAACATCAGTGTATTTTTTTATACATAATTGTTTTTGCAATACTGAACAATGTCATGCAGGCATCCTGTTAGTTTTTGTCAGAGACAGACACATTTCCTGTGCTTGCTTCACAATAAAAGTTTGCAGCCTATTGCCTTTTGCTCCTTTCAAAACAAGTTGTGGAAGTAGTAATGGTTTAAATGGAGGCTGCTCTCAAACATGGAAATGTTGCAGATTAAATGCATTCATTATTTTCAACAAGTCCCTTGTTGGTGAAACACTAAATGAATGATCTTAATCTAGTCTTAAAGTTTGGACTTTGCCGCTGAGAAATTCTGCACCACTCTGAAACCATTTTGTAGTTGTCACCTCCTTCCCTCCCTCTCTTCTCATCTTCTCATCCTTTTACGATCTCTGACAGTGCTGGTCCCCTCTCTCTTCTTCCTCCCTCCCGCATACTTTCCTCCCATTTGTCTCGTCTTCTTTTCAGCTAGGTGAGCCTCTCTTCTACTGTCCGTGTACTGCCGTCCCTATGACAACACTTGGTTTACTGCTGTTATTGTTTAAGGCCATGTGTTCTGGTCTTTTTCTTACTCTCTGTGTGTGTGCGTGTGCGTGTGTGTGTGTGTGTTGTCAGGAAAAATGTGAAGGCGTCTGCGGTGTGTCGGTTCTCCCTCTCTGAAGTTCAGGAGGCCTTTCAAGGACCCTACATGGAGAACCAGGACTCTGGCTCTAAGTGGAAGGAATACACTGGAAAGATCCCTGACCCAAGACCTGGAACGGTACACACACACACACAGACACACACAGACACACACAGACACACACAGACACACAGACACACACACACACACACACACACACACATACACAAACACATATATACAGGCACTGCAGATTTCAGATGAGAGAGAGAGAGAGAGAGAGAGAGAGAGAGAGAGAGAGAGAGAGAGAGAGAGAGAGAGAGAGAGAGAGAGAGAGAGAGAGAGAGAGAGAGAGAGAGAGAGAGAGAGAGAGAGAGAGAGAGAGAGAGAGAGAGAGAGAGAGAGAGAGAGAGAGAGAGAGAGAGAGAACAGAGGACGAGTGGCAGCCTCAAGAATGGAGCTCAAACACAACCAGCTTATGTCACTGAAACCCATTTGCATGGCGATTAATTCCGGGCCGTAGCTTTGGCGACAATGGCTTAGTGTGGCAGTGGTGGATGTGGCATCGTTGGCAGTAGTAGTAGACATTATCCACTGTAGTGTCACTTCAACACTTTGTAGGACTTAATTTGAACATTGCTATTAAAAGGAAAGGAGAAGCGGTCAAGGGTTTAAACTTCAGTGCGTGAAAGCCTCTTAGAGGAGCTGGCTGAAGTCGTTTGAAAAGGACAGATAAAGAAAGAGAAGATGTTCTCTTAGTCAGGTGCAGAGATAGCTGCGTCTCCCGCGTGTCAGCACAAACCGTCTGCTGAACCCGCACACACATCTCCTTGTTGCCCCGAGTGAGAAGTTGCATTTTGCACAGACGCAATCTTCCACAGGCTTAAGTTTCCCTGCAGACCATCTCTCTAAGCCTCGTGACATCCTTGCTTCCACTTTCCGCCTCTATATCCAGACAACTTTATTACAAGCGATCCAAAAATGTCTCTTTTCTCCCTGCAGCCCACATCCCGCCTCCTAACTTGCTTATCACCTCCTCATCTCATTGCTCTCTCTGACTTCTCCTCCTGCAGTGTATAACAGACGCTCTGAGGGCAAGGGGTATAAACGTGTCCACCGCTCTGCCTGATGATGTGCTGGATTTTGTCAGGAGGCATCCTCTGATGTCCCAGCAGGTCCAGCCATCAGACAGACGTCCACTTCTGTTCAGGAGGACCACAGACTACACACACATGGCCGTACAAATGGTCCAAGGCTTGGATGGACAAACATACCATGTGTTATACATGGGCACAGGTGTGTGGGAATCTATGCCGGATGTTAATTGTAAAATCTGTCAAAGTGCATTTTGTGAAATATATTTCCCTTTATTCTGTAAACTTAATCAGAAGACTGATACAAATCTGGTTAACTGTAAGATAAATATGAAGTAGAATTGTGTTTTTATTAAAATCTTCACCTTCTTGTTGTCACTGTGACCAAGCTAACTGTATCATTTACTGGTTCCACATATTTTAGACAAATTTCTTACTTTCTAGTCACATGGAGATTTACACATTTTGTATTTAAAAGGCTAAAATGCCAAGACAAGCCCATAATGCAGCGACAAACATCCAGCTGATATTTGTTTTGAAGGTTTACATCACAACACCATTTGTATGCTTTACGCTGCAGTATTGTCCTGTTAGTGTTCTCTGTTTAAACGTGTTCTCCTATGGTGAAACTTCTGTGCATCTTACTACCTCCACATTGTTCTGAGCATTTTTTTTTTAATTCTTGCATTAAAAACATTTATTTTTACACAAGAACAACACATCTTAGGTGTTGGAACTCACTGGAATACGATGTGTGCGATATGACTGCAATTACAAACACAAATTAAGGCAACAAACTGGCTTCAGCAGTAGCATAGTGGTTAGGCCAAAGTCCTCTAAGCGGGCGGCCGGGGTTAGAATCTGAACTGTGGCTCCTTTATTGCATGTCATTCACCGCTCTCTCTCTCTCTCTCTCTCTCTCCCTCTCTGATTTCTGACTGTATTCACTGTCCTATCTCTAAATAAAGGTATAAGCCCAAAAGAAAAACGTTCTGAAGAAACTGGATTGTAAAAATGAATAGCTAGAAAAATAACAGTCAGCATCTGGTTCATACACTTTAAAACACATTTCTTAACTTCTATGCAGAAAAGTTTTTCGGCTTTTGATATTAAAATGTCCTCAAATGACATATAGACCATGTGTTTATTAGCAGATATGCATCACAACCATATAACTATGCAAAGTGACATCCAAGTGTGGTTCTGCTGTTTGTTAAACGTTATAATGCGTTTACCATCAACTATGAATTAATGTACAGTAGACTCATAAATAAGATAGAAGCAAGATAATGTATCCTGAAGTGGATTTAAAATAACATCAAGTCAACAAGAGTTATATTTTTAGGAAACTTGGCAACAGAAACACATTAGGCTGAGCTTGCAGTGAGGCTCCTTTATGATCGAACGGTGCTTAAATTTAACCGTTCCTCCTCTGTGTTTGCATTACGCAGATGAAGGCTGGTTACATAAAGCTGTGGAAGTCGAGGGTCAGCTGCATATTATCGAGGAGCTTCAAGTCTTTGAGGAGCCGCAGCCTGTTAACAACCTGCAAATATCTGCAAAACAGGTAGTGTGTCTGACCATCACAAACACTAAATTAAAGGAGAATTAACCATCCTCAAGTATTAAAAATCCTCTCTCTCTCTCTCTGTCCATAGATGAGTGTGTATGTGGGCTCTCCTTCAGGCGTGGTGCAGCTGCCTCTCTCTTATTGTGGCAGGTACACCTCCTGCTATGACTGCATCTTTGCCAGGGACCCCAACTGTGCCTGGAGCGGAGTCCAATGTGTGGACATTATGTCCCAGGCAGAAAGGTGGGTGCTTAAGGGTTAATTTGTGTGTGTGTGTGTGTGATTGGATCAGGTGTTTTAAGTGCGGCAGGTGCCCTTTTGTGTGTTTGATTTGAATAACCTGAAGTTTCACCATGCCCTGTCACAGTGTCGCCTCACAGAACTGTTACATAATCAACATGTTGGCAGCAACTTGATGCTAGCTGTGATAGTAAACATACTGTGCAGCTGTGTATTTACAGTGTTCTGATTGATATGGACACAATCGCTAACTCAGTAGAAGATGTATGTTATGGAGGTAATTGATGTAGGAGGTATGAATGGCAGAAAAAAGCCACAAAATACTGGAATAAATATATTCCCACAATACTGGACGTTTTTAAAGCAACAGCCAGTAAGTGATTATTCTTTGCATTAATGAGTTTATTGTTTTATTGTTTTATTTTCTAACAGATCCACTTTAATCCAGGATGTCCAGCACGGGAGCAAGGGATGCGAGAACACACAAGATGGTAAACAGGGGTCTCATCTTGTGCTGTATACTTGTACTATTTGAAAAATGCGATGAATAATGAAAGGCAGACAGAAAATAGAGATCGTAAGGAGGGACTTGAAAGATGTATAGCTGTCATCAGACAGCATGAAGGCCTCTTTGAAAGTTGATTATGCACACTGCGTTGGCAAAATCCTCTTCTTCCCTTCTTTAATCACATTTTTGCCATCTCTGGAGAGGAATCTGTTTGATATTCAAGTCAGGATAATGTCTTCTCTCACTTCACACTTTGAATCTGATAAAATATAGAAACTTCTGCCACGCTAAGTTGGTCTTATTTTATACGAGGTAATACGATGGCAGGAATTTAAATGATTCAGAGATTCTGCATTATTAGCTAAGAGTAAGCTTTGATTATTAAGCAGACGTTAGCCAATTAACATGGCAAAACATAAACCAGAAGCTGAGGGCTAGGCTTTATTGTAATCTAATGTGAGATCATAGATTAGACTGGATAAAAGAAGTGGATGTGGTAGTGTAATGTCAACTATTGGTTTGTGAGCCCCCTTTTGGAGCGTCAGATTTGGGAATTTTAGCCGTTGCCATCTTGATGTTTCTGAAGCCAGACATGACTTTATGTGGACAACATGTGTGGGAACACATTGTTACGTTATGTCTCCGTCCTGGTTGACAGGCTGCCGTAAAAGCAATTTGTCAATCACAGGTAACCCCTCCCCCCTCCCTCAAGCATACCCTGCTTTACCTTCAATGTTAAAAGTAAAGAGTTGAGAGTATTACATCAGGCTTTATTGAAGAAGACTTGAAACTAGCCATCGAGAAGAATAGAGTTATCAGGAAAATGTTATTTGAGTTAAACAAATCTACTAATTGGTTGGTCGGCCTTTGTCCCTGGTTACAAACAGACAGCTTTTCTTAACAACTTGAGTCATTCCCTGCAGGCAAGAATGCAGCAAGACATTTCTGCTTCACTTTTGAAACTTGAGGCAACACGTGTTATAAACAGTCTATGTAGAGATTCAATTCAATTCAAACAAATGTATTTAGACCTCTAGGGGCAAGTAGTTCACTGCAGCTTGTTCATTCAAGACAGAGGTGAGCACATGGAAGTACAGACAACAATAAATTATTCACAGAATAATTAAAATATGAGATAAGATCTAAAAGGAATACTTACATTGAACTAACTGAAAAGCAAATACATTAATAGAAAAGGATCAGTCGTAATAAAAGGATCAAATGATCGGTTTCCTAGGAGCCCTTTCTCACTGTATTATAATGTGTGCGTTACAGATGTCGCCCTTCGTAGTCGCTCTGTTCGTGTTGGTGATGACGTGCTGCTGCAGTGTGAGCTTAACTCCAACCTGGCCACGCCCCTCTGGACTCTTGACGACAGCGAGCTGCAGGGCTACGGCCTCAACTCTGGCTTCAGAACCGGAACCGACGGCCTGCTGATCATTGAGGCTCGGCAGGACCAGAGCGGACTCTACACCTGCTACGCTGTGGAGAACAGCATCAAGGTTCCCATAGTAACCTACAATGTCACCATTCGCCTGGACCTGCCGCCTCCCCCTCCTGTCGAACCAATAGAAGACTCTTACAGTCTCTTCGGCACTATGCCAGCACCCACTGAGCATTACTCAACAGAGAGGCCCCTCCCTCCTTCTCCAGCTTCTCTCCTCCCGCACTCAGAGCTGCTGTCTCCCAGGAACATGGAGGCCATGTATCTGTCCCTCATCACAATCCTCGGAGCGCTTTGTGTGGTCCTCACCGTGGTCCTCGTCTACGTGGGTTTCTGCCTACGACTTGGCAACAGAGGAAAGTACTCATTACGCGCAGCAGCTGCTGCCTACCCCGTCCATAAGAGGCACAACAGGAACAGGAAACAGAGCCGAAACTCCGCCCACATGGAGCTGAAGACCATCTCAAGCCACTGCAACGGCAACGGGATTTGTAATGGAGTGTCTAAGCACCATAATGGCGACATTCAGGAGGGAGGCTTCCTTCAGATCGTGCCCGGTGAGGGTCACACATCAGCCAATAAAGGGCCCCCACCCCCAGCACCCCCTCTACCACCAACTCCTCAACATCCCTCTCCAGAGTGCGAGTTCCCAAACGGGCTGTCGGCCACGCTGCCTAACGTCCTGCGGAGGATGAACGGCAACAGCTACGTATTGCTGAGGCAGAGCGACTCTGAAAACACGTCACCACTCTGCTACTCCTTTGCTGAGGAGCTCAACAAGATTTTAGAGAAGAGAAAACACACTCAGCTGCTTCCAAGGCCAGATGAGAGCTCTGTGTAGAGTGATGTAGCTCCCCCTGTGGTGGGAGGACTGTTGTTTTACCTGGTGCTGAAGTGCTCCGCATATGGCTTTTCTTTTTTTTTGTGCGGACCAAAGCCACCTCAGAGTCTTCTCTACATTCTTTTCTTTGGATTTTTTTCAGTGATAGTACATTCCAGCCTTTGAAACTTTGAGCTGTTTGCCATCTGTAATTTTCAACTACTAACAAGGTTGAAGTAAAAAAATTCCAGCGAGGGATCAAGAATGAAGTGGAAAGAGTAATCTACCTCACCTGAATACTGCCCTGCTGACATGTGCAGTCAGTCTGATCCCACATCTCTGATCAACAAAGCACAAAGCGGGACTCACGGACTCTGACAAAGAGCAGAGCCCCGCAGGAATATAAATACATGTCAAGACTTCTGCTGTGAGGCGGCCATATTTGGCTCGATTTCAAGTGGAGGGCAGCTAGCCAAAGTTTGTTTGCACTGACAAGTGCACAGATGGCCTATGCATTTTTAAACCATGACATTCACACGTTATAAATATTGAGGGAAATGGAGGTGGTGACCGAGGGAATTTGGTTGGCGATGATTTTAGAACGGACTCAACCAAAT
Source organism: Labrus bergylta (assembly GCF_963930695.1). Taxonomy (NCBI): domain Eukaryota; kingdom Metazoa; phylum Chordata; class Actinopteri; order Labriformes; family Labridae; genus Labrus; species Labrus bergylta. The sequence goes on from NC_089204.1 coordinate 23,443,143, forward strand.
GCGATGACCAACACAAAATAATAAACACTAACTCATGACAGCACGTAACACTTTACACCAGCCTTCATAAACAAACGGTGAGCTAATCATTATTGAAGTATTTAACATCACCTGGAGTGAGTGGGAGTATTATTCAATTGTTTTCAATTAATCATGTCATCAGTTCTAATGTGGTTAAAAAATCAATAACCTTTGACTGCATATGTTAACAGTTTGTAAGTAATTACATTATATACAAGTAAACATATCACAATGCAAACTAAATGGTTAAAAACACCTTAAAAAGGTTGTTTCAAGTCATCAAATCTGTTAACAAATGGCCATTAAATGCATATTACTTAAGCATTATGTGGATCCATATTTTACATAAAATATCAATTTGTATTAAATGGCACCAGGCAAATACAAATAGTGTAATTTGTTGAAGAAATATTAAATAGTGATTATTTCACCAGTTGGTAAAAGGCGACATGAAGGATATGACAGTATTATTGCTTTAAATGCACTTTAAATACCTGTTTTAAAGCGCTTTGGGAAAGTGAATGGGCGCTTGTAAGGACCTTGACTCAAGAAGCAGCAGGCTGGTGGAACTTTTATACCGTCTGTCTCAGTATGAAGAGCTGCATGTGTGTCTGCTGGACTTTGATTGACACAAGTGGATTAGACGGAAACATTGAGCCCCAAACCACCGCTGGCTGAGTTACATCCTGCAGGAGATAATGACAGAATGAAGGACTGTGAGAAGAAACGAGAGAGCCAAAATCATCCCAGGTAAATCTTTTTTTTTTTTTTTTTTTACGTTAACAACACATCTACTACGCAGGCGCTTTGCCAAACAAGCACTTAAAAAAATGAATTACCGAATAAGTGCATTCGGCACTGCACCAAAGACCTGACACTTACAGAACACAGAGTGCAAAATGTTATCTTGCATTATAATTGATTTGAATCCATCTGCATGCCAACAGCTCGTTATGGTGACTGTGTGGTTGTATTTTAATTTGTTGAACAAGGTTAAGTTCAGAGATGAAAAATGAAAAGGTCTGCTGTGGTCTGAGTCACAGATAAACACTTAACAACCTGAAAAGCATATTTAATTCATAAGAGAGCATGAAGGACATTATAAGGTAAACTAAGGGCTCCTTCTTTTTTTAATCCAGCTAACTTTTAGGCTCTCAACACTCACTTTTTTTTGCAGTTTAAACTTTACAAAACTTTACAGAAAACTTTAGCTCTTCAATATCCTTCTGTTTATTTTCTTTCTGTGTCTCCTCTCGCTGCCTCTCACTGTTGTTCTCCTGTCAAAGGGCAGTGTTAATTAAACGCCCATCTTATGACATGACTGACCTTATTGCAGAAGGCAAGAGAGACAGACAGACAGAATGAGTTAGAGATCTCCTCAGAGATTTAGAGCATAAAGCACTCTCAAACTCCCAATTATTTTCCCATAACCTCGGGCTCAGGCTGGGGTTTAGTATTTTTTCACTGCATGTCACAATAGAAGCTGTCAAGTACACATCATATGCTTATATGTATGCACGTATACAGCTGAGCAGTGCATACCTCTACAATACATAGGCGATCCTGTTGCACTGTTGCATAATGCATTAAGGCACATTTTAATGAATCTAACAAGCCTGCAGTGTCAGGGTGTGAGATGCTCTTCGTGCTGCTGTGGGTTTGCGAAGCACAAACACTTGAAGAGCTAAGCTTTGCAGTCATTGCAATGATCAAAGACATAAAAGGAGAAGGACGTAGCTGCACGCTTTGCACATTAATAGCATTCAATGACCCCCTTGGACCTCGTTTCAAAGCACAACACAAGGTGAACACATCAGCAGGGATTTTATTCATTAAGTTTTCATGTCATATTCCTGTAACAGCTCCTCAAATCACTGTTGCAGTATGTAAATACAATGAGCTGCTCTTGCAAGGCTATAATGTAAAGATACTGCTAACAATTAACGTGGGCCTGACTGTTGTTTTCTCTGTTTTTTGTTCATAGGTCTGATGTGCAAGGGTCAGTTTGAATTCTTCTGAATTTCTTTCCCGGGGACACCAACTCTAAACCAGCATCAGATGGCAGGACCGGCCGCAAAGATATTCTTTTAATGAGCAGTGAAATGAGATTCGCCATCATTAGCGGACATCTGAGTCACAAGAGAATAAAAGGCTGGAGAAAAGGGCTACTGCATGAAAGTCTCTGCACCTACAGCTTTGCTCACACACAACTGGAATGAAAATTCTCGGCTGCAGTGACTCACCGAGGAACGCTTATTCCTCAGACAGCCGATCTTTGTGTGCTCAGAGCGATCGCCTTGATGCAAACTCTGACCTTTCTGTCACACCTGCTGCATGAAATATTTTTCAACACTGCTTTTTCGGCTCTTGAAGTCGAGGATAACTCATGTTGATTTTAATGAAAAGTGCCAAGGTTGATGTTTAAAATGTGCTTTGTGAGCCCTTTTTTATTGCAAAAAAAAAAAGAAGGAAAATGGTTTTTAAATTAGGCTTATTTATTTTGTCATTTTGTTACTCGAGTTTTTGAAGTTATTGTCAATGTTGTTTTTAAGTGCCACTTGTAAAAAAAAAAAAAGAAAAAAAACCTTCCTGGTGCACAAGTCGCCTGTGTTGCACAAAAACGTGATTAATAGGAGCACGGTAGCCAAAAGCATGCAGAGGCTGAACCAGCACAACATCATTATATTTATAACGGCCTTATAGGAGGACAAAAATGCTTCAATTAACCTTTCTACTATAACCCATTTATTAGACATCATTTGGCTTTTCTGTCACTTTAATGTCGTCCACTTTTAGCTTAATTTCTATTTGCATGTTTCACCCACTTTGTGCACAAAGCAAATCTTTGACTAGACTAACACGCAGACTAACAGGGCAGTGGGGTCCTTCACATTTCAAAGAGTTCAAATAAAACTTTGTACTTAAACCTCTTTCTCTCCTCATCATTGCTTATGTGTGGTCACACTCTGCCTCTTGTGTTGGTCAAAGATGAAAATGGTAGGCTAATCTAAGAAGAGGCGTAACAAATTTGGCTCATGCTGAAAATATTGTTCAACATTAATACGAATTGTTACAAGAATCAAGCAGGATTTTTTTTTTTTTTTTGCAGCGTAACCTTGGGCTGTTAAAAGCATGGCACAGAGTGTTACGGGAAAATGTAGCTGGGAGGTTGATGTCCTGGCAGGGCTGTATCAGATCAAACTGGAGTGTGTTAGACTACTGTTGTTGGTATAAAACCCCCTCACACTGACATCACATGTCCTGTGTTCTGCAGGTGAAAATGCGACCTCAGTTTGTGCACCTTTCATAAAAGGTTTATCCAAAAGCCTTCTGAATTGATCTGCTAGAAATGCCACAGTCAATAGATAGAACAGATATTTCCATCATCCATTTAACCTTTTCTCATTTTCCCGGGTTCAAGGGAAACACCCAGCTTTCACACAATAACTGCTGTTATGATATATAACCGGCAGCACGACAAAACAGCCATAAATAGGACAGCCGTGTTCCACACACGCAGACAAACGCAGCCACAGGGCGACTTGTTAAAGCGCCAGGTACCTGCAGTGCATGCAGCTTGACACGTTATTAACAACCTGTCATGCTTGGCGTCTAATTTACGTAAGGCTTCTTCGGTGTAATCAGGGTCAACATGGAAGAGCTTCTGCCATCTGAGTGGTATATTAACATCTCATTCCCTTTAAATGTAGATCAAATAAAATGCTGCTTCTGTGATTAGATGTGTGCTGATTGCTTAACCGTCAGACGGAGCGAGAAGCCTCACCATTTTCTTCTTAAATGACATGATGAATATTGTGAAAATAAATGTACACACACTGAAGAGATGGATCTTCTCTGGCAGGGTTTTGAACAATGGGATCAAGACCTTCACAACCTGATAGATCAAGAGATAAATACTGATAGGGAAGCAGAAAAAGAGCTCTGGTAAATAACTTATGAGGATTTTTTTTTAAACATTTTTAATCTAATAATAGCTTCTTTTCATGACTTTTCTAATGGCTATGTATGTAACGTTCAGAAGAGTCCACCACGTCAAGCCAGATAGAAAAAGTGCAGCAATGGATCAACATGTTTCCCTGATAATGAATCACACAGACAGACTCTCATGCTCACCTGCCTCTTCCTTTAGTTCACCTTTTTCGGTCTTTTCTTTGAAATGTGTCAACATCATTTACTTTATATAAATATGGACAGCGCATCTCCACCTCCTTCTGTTGTACAAAAGCTGAAGCAAGCAATTCGCCCTGACATGATGGGCTGGTGGTGTCATTTGGAACACAAACGTGTGCAGAAAAGTTCTGGCTGGTGGAGCCGCAGAATCAACGTCGAGCCGCTCCCGCTAACCAAAGCGTGCATTGAACTTGCTAATGAAACAGCAAAGACCCCGCAGGTTGATGCAGTCCACAGCAGAGCAGATTCTAGTGTCAGTATGAAGTAGACACAGTTATGAAAAGTCTACTGACTCTGGTGTCAGGGGTTGTTATGTTTCCTCTTGCCTTTACTTCTCTACTCTGCTATTTGTTGAAGGGTTCAAGGATTGACTGCAATTGATGCCTTTATTGTCACTGCACATTGCACAAATACAACTGCTGTGCATCTTTAGAACAAAAAAATACACACATCTTAAGCAACCTTAAAATTTGTATGTATTAAGATTCACCAGCTGGGATACATGTCTTCCTGAGAGGTCAGACTTTTGGTAAAAACTCCCCTAAACGTATTTGGTTCAGTTCAAGTCAACACTTTATTTGCATCATTATGCAATCGTAAGCATAACGAATACTATACATTTCTGCACTTTAAATCTCTTTTGTACTTCAACATTATCTTTGTGAGAGTTGTGTTGTCATTTAAAAACACTGTCAGCCAATGATCTGCTTGTGTTCTTTGTAAAAACCCTCCACATCACAACCTCACAACCTGTCAGACAACTTAATCACAGATTAAAACATCTGTTCTATTCCCGGACTTTATTTACAGCTCAGGGAAAAATGATTTCCACAGATCTTTTTTTTCCTTTTTGTGTGTGAATCCAAGTAGTAGATAAATATCATCCCAGGAAAGACAGATGAAAGGGCTTTCAGTGACAGACGATAATAAAAAATAGATTTTTTTTGTGTGCTTGCAGACATCAATCACATATCAAGGTAACCTTCAGTGAGACGGGGTAGAGAAGAGAAGGGAGGTGTAGGAATCATATCTGTGTGGTTGATGGGTCCCGCTCCTCTTGTTCTTCCTTTGTTCCTGCCGTCTCTATTATCTCCGCTCCGCTTTGTCTCGTTTCTTCATTCTTCTGGATGCACAGTTAGACGTGCGCAGAGAGGCGCTTGTGGGAGGGTTTGGATAAAACAACAATAACGAAATGACACAACCGTAAAACATGTGCATCCCCGTACATATTGGTTCACGGTTTGAGAAGTCGAAAAATGTCATCGAAGAAATCAGAAAGTTAGTGTGACTCATGAAGACTGTGGAGAGGACAAATAGCTTTGACATGACTTTCTACCCATTGTTGAGCAACATTGACTGCTTTGTAAAGAATACAAAACAACAAAGACATGAGAAAAGAATCATCTTATTTCAAAGGTTTGAGGTCTAAAGGTTCATTTATAACCTTTTTCTTTCCTCCATCTACCCCCCAAACCTCCGTGGAGCATTCCCCAACTCTCCATTCATTGCCTGGATCTTTGCTCCTGAAAAAGATGTGGTATTAAAGTTCTGACAGTCAGGATGAATTAAGAGGATCTGGAGCCTTAAGTAAAGTACGACTAATGCTGCTAGGACATGCATGACACAAAGTCATCTTTCTATAAGTCCTCAACTGGGGGTCTTGCATCCCAAAATAAATGGATGGAAAAGAAAAAGTAAACGTTTCACCCAATCAGAAGTAGATTTTAAAGAGAACACTTATTTCTGTGTGTATAGTTCATTGTACAGCTAAGATTATCACACAAAAACAGACGCATAATGTTTGTCACTGTCTCCCCTTCTGAGACTCTTTTGTGGATGTCACCATTATGTCTGTCAATTGAAGTGACAAAAGGGAAGTATGTCACTCTGCACTTTTCTTCCCCCAAACAAACAGATACTGTTGCTGGTTCCCGCCTCCTCCCGGACCGGTTTGACACCAGAGAAAGAGCAGCCACGCGTCTAAGCCATCACACACCACACACACACACACACACACACACACACACACACACACACACACACACACACTCCCAAATCAATCAGCCCTTTTATCTGCTTCCTCCACTTGACTCGACCGCATCACTGTCTGTCTGTCACAGGAAGACATATGCCAGTCAGACTCTCACAGTGCTGGCATCTGAAGAAAACCTGATAAACTTGCGGGATATTTTGAGAGAAAAATCCACAAAAAGCTGTGTCAGTTATTCAGAGATCAAACTACTTTTTCAAGCCTATTGATTATATTTCTTCAAAGCCAGGCTGAATATAACACTCTAGGTTTTTGTTGTTTTGTTGTTGCCCAAACAGGAGCCAGTTTTTCGCTCATATTTTTCCTTTTTGCAGCCAACAAAATCGATACGAAGGCAGCAAAATGCATTACAAGATGCCCTGTGGTTTTTGTTTTGTTTGTGCACAGCAGGAGTGGAGGAAGTAACCTGAGAGGGGAAATAAATGTTGTAGCCACAAAAGAGGGCAAAGACACACCCATAGTGACTGTATCCAGGTGACACATCACCTGAGTGAGCAACACAATCACACACGCATGCCTGAGTGTCACAAGTGTATCTGAGATTAACCTTTCACTCGAAGTAGATGTTTTGATAGAAGTTCAGTTTCTGTTTCACTTGAAACCTTGAGAGTTACAACACAAAAATTGGCCTTTGAACATTTCCTATTTCTCGTGAGATGACAAAAAAAAGAGAAAGATTTGGACAAACAGACACTGCTGCTCAGGTGTTGTTTAACTCTAGATGTTAAGGAGATTCATAGACATGTCTGTAAACACAAATAGCATGCTGAAGCAGACTCGGGAACGCCAAACTTTGACTTTTGGACTTTAGAAATGTTGACAGTGTGCAAACATCCTGCGGCGGACGTTTCCTGCTTCTCTTTGATGTTTGAAACTGGACGGAAAGAACAGAGCCTCAGGAACCTGCGCTGCAAGTTTTGGTTGAATGTTTGTTGTGTGTATCAGTAATTAGTGTGTGTTTTTTTTTTATGAGTGTGAGTGTGTTTTCGTGTAGGCCTGTGTGTGTTGCCCAAGGCTATGCATTGGCTTCCTCGTTTGACTCTGGATCTCATCCTGATTCGTTCATTCCTACACCTGTGGCGCCACCTAGTGATTTTCCATTTTCAGTTACTATCAAATGTAATTCTGCTGTTCACCATTAGAGGTCAACATCAGTCTGCTTATTGGAAACTACAGGCCTACATCCAACCTCTCCCAGTGTGAACTCTAAAAATCACCAGCAAATATACTGGATTTTTAAATAAATCCCTTTTTTTTTTTTTATCCACCTGCCCTTCCATATTCGTATTTCCCTGTTTTTAGGACACAGGGATCTTCTTGTCTGAGATCAAACAGCTGTGGAGATAATCTGAGGGCGACACAACAAGCAGAGGTGAAAGTAATCTAATTGTGTTTCATAGTAAGTGTGTATTTGTATTAACAGTGTGTTTATGTAGTCCAGATTCCAGTAAAGCTTTCACTGTCTGTCTGTCTGGACGACATCTGGCCTGAAGAAGCAGGATTACTTCTGTGTGTGTGTGTGTGTGTGTGTGTGTGTGTGTGTTAGATGCTGAGTAGCAACAAAACATGTCAAATGTAAGTCAGTCAGTGATTCATAAGAGATGAGCTGATTTCCTTTGACTCTCTTGTTTTCCTTTCCTACAAGTCCATCTGGTGATACCAGTCTGCAGGTTTGAAAAGTGAGTCGCACACTAACCTTGGCACAGAAAACCTGGCCTCGATCCTTCACTTCTGCAGGAATCCAACCTGATGAATGTGAAACAATGCGGCTGAACTCCTGCCAGCTGCAAAAGCCCCAAACCGGGCGTGACTCCTGACCTGCCTGTGCTGGAGAGAACTCATTCAACTTTGTGTGTATTACTGATGCCTCTCTACGAGCTACAAAAGCAAACGATACCATCAACATAAAGATTGATCGTTTCTATTTTCAAAAATGTTTATGTCCAAATTTACTGAGGTGGGTAAATGTCAGGTGAGCTGAGATACATCACACTTGCGAAACAAAGATTTCTATGATCTATTTCTGCATCTCCCTAAACCAAGCAGTAACCTTGGGTGTTGAAAAATGAAGACAATGTGGATGTGCAAAAAACTGCAGTTCCTCCAGTGTCCACTTGAGGCTGGCTGCAAAAGCCCCTGAAGTCACATACACACACATTCTAAAATGCTCCTTTTTATGTACATGTTTACAGCCTGGTACAAAAAAAAGAATTTGGTCAGAATAGCTTATTTCTTTATCTGAACACAGTGTCCAGAGTGTGATTTTTTTTAAACTCATCAGTTTGAATGGTATTAAGGTTAAGGGTTCATAATAAGCACGGCGTGGATGATCTGACTGATGGGCGGGCTCCACCTCTTTGCCTGTTACAATGGTCGACTAAAAGTTAGTTTGAGACCACATTTCCAATATGGGGACTTCAAAAGCTCCAGAAACCAGTGGGTGACATCACTGAGACTATGTCCATGTTTTATACAGCTTATGACACGTACCAAAAGTTCCTCAAAGACGCTTAAAAAAAATTGCATCAACAGCAACAAAAATGTTGATAACAAGCATAAAAATGTAACTCTCAAGTACTCAAAAAATCTGGGTTTTGCACTGAGCAGGTGTGTTAATTGATTATGAATCAAAGTTTTTATCTAAAAGCGAGAGACTTTTTTTTACTTCTTTCAAAAGTTAGATAATAATATTAAATCATGCCATCTGTCTACAAAATCCCGTTCAGTGTTCACTAAGAAAAGAGTTTGGCAAATACATTTTACTGGGGAGAAGCTGAGACAGAGTTATACAGAAATGCATTCGCTGTAAAGTTTACCTTTGTTTGCAGAATCGCACGACCACACGACCCTCAGCAGTCCCACCTCGCTAACTGGAGGAGAAGTTAGATTGGTGGCTGCTTAACTGACCGGAAAGCTCCCTTGTTGAACAACACGTTCCCTCCATGCATAAATTCAATCTCGCAAGCAGAATATCAAATCTCTTTCAAATTGGTGTAAGCGTGGGGCAAACGACTACAACAAGACACACACACCGTACACACCGCACACACACACACACACACACACACACACACACACACACATTGAATCTGTCATGGGGTCCCAGCTCTTGTTTCACTGAGTGTGAAACACAATCAACGGCAGGAAGGAAAGGCAATTTCAGGCTTCAGCGACGAGAACACTTGTCTGTATTTCAGTGTCATTCTTGTTTAGGGTGGATGGAGAAGTCAGACGTTGTGTGTATGTTTGTTTGTGTGTGTGTGTGTGTGTGTGTGTGTGTGTCTCATTTCTGCTGACTGATACCACTTCCTAGCTCCTTCCATCATTTTGTTCCACCATTTATTGGAAGCACATGTTGCTGGTGCCGTCTGAACCTCAATAAACTGTCAAATTTTTCCATAAGAAAAATCTTTGCTGCTGCTGTCGCTCACTTGCTACTATTGCGTAAGAACAAAAAACCCTGAAAGTCTGAGTGGACCTTCTTCTGGAACATATACATCGTATAAAAGTGTTTAATTTCATGGGGTCCCCGGTAGCCTAGCCGTTATTTTGCATGCCCCAGAGGCTATAGTCCTCCACTTAAGTTGCATTTCTTTATCTTTTAGCAGACAATATTTAATCCCAACATCTTTTGGGATTTACCAATTAGGTTCTGAAACCCCGGCTCTAGCTAAACTTTTAAAACCTGAAAGCTGTGCTTTGTATACTGCTTATAATATTTCTGAAACTGCCAAACTTGAAAATGAACCAACTTTAAGACCATATACTGTATATATAAAGATTTTCAGTTCAAATACTTCTCACTGCTATGAATAAGTTCAGCTTTAGTTTTGGACGTTGACTGGCTATCAAAATGATGATATTACTTATGTGAAAAGATTTAAACTCCCTGATAAAGGATCAGAAAAATCAAAAGTCATGACTTTTCTGGGTTCACTTGTTCTGCTGCAGAAGATCAAAAGCCTGGAAGGAAGTAACAATTACTCAAAGTCACACAGTTTTTTAGTCTGTGTACATCAGTTTAAAGGGACAGTGTTGAGGATACAGAGAGTCAGAGTCAAGTGATGACACTGTTACGTAACATCACACAGAATACAAACAGAAGGGCACAGATGACACGAACAGAGATGTCATTTTTAATAATCTTGTTTGCACGTACTGAGAGCTTTGCAGAAACTTCATGCGCAGGTGTGTAAGACTTAAAGTTGGCCGTGATTGTGTGAAACTGTGTGTGAAGGGTAGAGATAGTGGGATGATAGGGTTAGTGTTAGTTTTAGGATTTGGTTTATAGTTAGTAGATTTAATGAGTGTGTTGTGTGTGTGTGTGTGTGTGTGTGTGTGTGTGTGTGTGTGTGTGTATTTAACTGAGTTACAGGATCCAGCTCCAATCCCGGATTAAAGCTCCTCTTCTCTGTGTTTATCTCCCAGCGGACAATCTGAGAAGCAACAGAGGGGTTTGACCCAGTTAGACACACACACATACACACACGCATGTACACACACACACACACACACACACACACACACACACACACACACACACACACACACACACACACACACACACACACTGCAAAAGCACAGCAAAAACTGCAGCAGAGTATAATGAGGAAATGTGTGTGTGGTGATTGATTAACAGAAACAACAGTAGCAGGTGGCGAGTCAGCAGGGAGCTATTAATGACTTTAGAATGAGACTCTGTGAGTCCACTTGTTACCTTCACCTCCGGCTCAGTGATGTGTGTTCCTTTTAGATCTGCATTGCAGCTGCTTCGTTATAATCATCATCAATACCTGCATGATGCAGTTACTGATCCGACTAATGAGAACATCTTCCTTTACTTTGAGATGCATCTCTTTTTACGAGGAGGCAAAGACCTACCAACTTTAATCACCTCTATCTGTGAGGAGGTCTTACACTGGCTGGTTTTTAGGAGGGATTCAGGAGAAATATTTTTTAAAAAGCAGCGCTGCTTCACATGCAAAAAAAAGTCTGACTCATCCTCCAAAGTTTAATTACTGACATATGAATCTGCTTGTTTCTTCTGTTTGTGTTGTTTGTGCTTGAAGTGGAGGACATGAAGTATTAAAGGTTGAGATTCTTGTTTTTACAGCACCACAGAGCCCTTTATTCCTCCCCTCTGCTTCCTTCCAGATCATGGCATGATGTAAGTTTTAATGATGTTGTAGTTATGAGCCCAGGGGCCACCCAGGGGCCTTAGTAACATCATGAGTATGATCTTTTTACACTCCCAGACACTTCACTTTGCCTCTGTATAAGTGACATATGAAGTGTTCTATGAGCATGAAATGATGTCGTCGTCCAGAGAGGCCTCTTGGAGCCTTCTAGTCGTGGGTAAACCGGAGTGAAAGAATCACAAGGTTCAGTGGAGGACATGGGAGGAGCATGAGAAGCATGTTTCGAGCAAATTCTCCTCCTTTACACGTGAGAAATAACAGGGAACACTCATGAGCAGAGTTCAAGCGGCTGGATCCCAATTAGATTATCTCTTTTTGAATTATTGAACAAGTGCTGTTTGATTGAGGTTTATTGACCTCTAATCTTCTCCAGATTTCCTCCAACAGGACAAAAAAATGAGGACGGAAAGAATAAAACCTCCCCTCATTTCTTTCCAATCCTTGTTTCTGCACCCAAAACCGCACATGCTAATCTCTTATGTAATAATGTTCCACACAAGCATACACACACACACACATACACGCACACACACACACGTTTGAATTATTTCTTAGGCCCGCACTGCAATAACACTCCAATATTTTTATAGCCTTCTGCTATCAAACAGAGCAGCCGTGACTGACCCTGGGCCGGGGGAGGAATAACTGCAGCCTTGCTGTCGCTGCTCGCCGTTATCCAACTCCTCCGGGAAGAGCTCTGTTTTTTTTTTCTGCTCTCCGACGGTAAAACAAGAAGCTCTTTAGAGCACAGTGTGGACATAAACACAAAAAATGGACTCAGAGGGACTGCAAGAGTGTAAAAAAAGAAAAAAAAGAGAGGTTCAGGAGGAAGAGGACAGATGAAGATGGATTTTTAGAGACTCTAAAAACAGATGCTCCTGAGACTTGCCCCGTCTCCCCACATTAGTTCAGTGTACCTGCTTTTCTCTCCTCCACTGTCATCTTCCTCTCTCTCTTTTTTCTCTCTACTTCTCACATGTACCACCTCGTAAAAGGGATCACACAGTCCTTCCTCATCTCTCTGATGCGTTTTCTTTTATAACCTAAAAACTGCCTATCCAGTTGTCCTGTGTTGAACCCCGATGAAGACAATAGTCTACCAGTAAAATGTGTTATTGTGTAACAACTCAATCTAACCTCAAACACCAGCTTACAACATGAGCCAGGTGGAGAGTCAGGTTCATCTGAGGGCCAGGAGCAAAGAAATAAAAAAAGGATGACACTGGCTGGATGTGGTATGAAGTCCTGATGCTTTTATGATGACAGTTTTACAAACACTTTTTTCACATTGTGTGACAGATTTAAATGTTTAGATTTAAAGCATGCATATTAAATTGATTGTTTTTTTTCCTCTTCTGGAAGGGTGGCTACGTTTGTTTTCATACAAAGATGTTAACCCTGTTTCTAAATGCATGCGCTAAACTCACAGTAAGACACAATAGAAGGAGTGTAATTACATGGTATGTATATGATGTATGGGTGTGGTAACAGTGTGTAAACATTCTGACCAAACAAAGATGGGACTAGAATGAAGTAATGTATATTTAAATCAGTCTGTGGCTAAGAGTCAGTGTGCAAGAGTTACAATTTTAGATATGGGAGCACTTCTGTTGTTTTACACTTTACGTTTCAATTGTTACCCCCCTTTTTTAATAAGTGTGTAGTGTATGTAACTCATCAGGATATTTGTCATCTAAAACATATATATATATATTTGTGTAAGCAAAAACAATCCCTTGTCTTTCATTAGGTAAAAGGCTGGGAACATATGAGAAGCATTTTGAGCCTGAGCCATATGAAGAATTGTCAGACTGCTGTCATTACAACACACACTCACACACACTCACACACATAAACCCTCTCTGCACAGCCTTTCACTGTGACAAACAAGGCAGGCGTGCAGGACGTGCAGGACTCATGCTGAGTTCAAGGACTCTGCAACGACATCCTTTATGGCTCCTGTTGCATTTGGAGTGAGGAGGCGTTTTATAAATGTCTCTGCGTGCGTTTACACACATCTGCCGAGTGTCTGGAGAAAGTCACGCTGTTTGCATCACCTCTGCCAAACCAAACATTTCCACAGCGGCCAGTTTGAAATAAAACCCCTCATTCTGGTGTCCACACAGCGGCTGCATCTGTCTGTGTGTGTGTGTGTGTGTGTGTTGGATTTATGGATCATTTCTCAAGTTTTGTTGCAGATGTTGTTTGCCTTCATTTTGTATGAAGGAGTACTGAGACGCATGTTACACTCAAACACCTTTCTGAGGATTCTTGATCCTCACTCACCTGTAAGCATGAAGATTATTTATAGGCTGTGCTGTCCTTCAGCCACGTCCTTGACCTGTTTTGATATTAGAAACATGCTGGTAGGTTGAGCAATAAGTCACCCACCATCAACATGTCACTGTCCAACCTTCAGCAGCAGCATTGTGACGTACACAGGCACACATCATTTGACTGCAATGCAATCACATAAACACACAGGAAGATGTACAGTGACAATAATCCAAAATAATAAACCTGCAAGTTGATTATGTTTAAAAAACTCTTAAAAAGTGTCTTAAACAGATGTGGTCCACGTACATTTGGAGTGGGTCTGCTATGTGGTGCTGGAGTGTTTGAATCATGTGCCCAAACAAAACCCCCAAAAAACGCCGCCGGGCGGGCGTCCCCGCTGCCGGTGCTTCGCGTTCCGGGCTACCTGGTTGATCCTGCCAGTAGCATCTGCTTGTCTCAAAGATTAAGCCATGCAAGTCTAAGTACACACGGACGGTAAAGTGAAACTGCGAATGGCTCATTAAATCAGCTCACAAAAACAAACAATATTACTTAGAAAAAAGGTTCTATACTATTTACTTGGGAAATGCTCATCACTCAATTAACCACTTAAGCACATTTAATTCAGAACGTTAAGACTGACATCAGTGCATACAGTAAGTATGCTACACAACAACAACCACAAACAATCAGGACATAATAGTGGCCACAAAAGCATCACAAGAGAGCAAGAATGACTGTAACACCGGCTTGAGTTGGTTAAATTAAAGCAGATTCAATCGACGTCTCCATAAAAAAAACAACAACGCATAACTCCAGCCTGCTGTCGATAGCATTAGCATGAACCACACAGCACATCACAGTAGTAGCTGTTTAGCTATTTAGCTAACGACGCTTGTGTTTTGATGCTGCTTGTTTTGACAGTCCCCGGGCTTCTTCCACTTCTTCTTCCTCCACTTGTGGCAAGACAACCTCCACCTTGTTAGCGTCCACCTTTTTGGTATTAGCCGTTTGTATCCGTCGCAAATAAAATCATCCCCTCTCCCAGCTTGTTTCTTATCAATAACAGAAAACAAAACGACCATAATGAGTCGATAACCTATAACCGAATATATGAACATATTGACTTTTGGTATTTCACTGAACCGATCCAACACTTACGTAAGCTAACGTATGATAAAGTTGTCCCATGCACTATTGGACTTCTAACGATAAGAACCAACAAATCAAATTGATCAAGCCGCAACAGTCAATGTCATCATCGTTTCCTTATAAAAGTCATTACTTAAATAATGAAATAGTATTTATTTTAAAATACATAATATAGGTACAAATAAAATCCAGACCACTCTCTCTAAATGTTAAAGTTACATTATTATTCCATAAATAGTTTTCATCTTATTCAGATTACTGTGAGGAGGGGGGACTTAAGGGGGACTCAGCCTTTTCAGGGGGAGCCAAAGACCCTGCCAGCTCCCTCGTCCCGGCACTGTTGGTCTGAAGACAAACACATTTGGTCATGATTCAGGCATTTAAAGGTCACTAAACTCTGATGGTCACTGAAGCACAAAATGTTATTATTCATGTAGTGCTGATGGCGAAGAACAGACAGTTATTATTAGGGTTGCAGAATGTAACGGAACAAGCGCTTGGCTGAACGTTACATAACTTTTCGTTTTTTGCCCCCTTGTATTCTCATTCATCATTTCTCCAAACGAGCCATAGTCTCATCATTAACCTGCAGGGGAAGACCGATTTCCTGCAGTCAGATCTACACAACATGACAGCGTGCTGCCTGCAGCCTTTGCCTGACCAAAATAACCATCTGCACTGTGTTCTCTGGGACACGTGCAGCATAATTCATTGCCACTTACTACTAACTACAAACACAGACACACACATGCATGCTCTAATCTGGGTCACTTACTATGAGAGTGCTAAACAGTTTCAATCCACGACCACATACAAATAAACTGAACTAAAACTATTGTCCAAGTATGATTGGGTTTCATCAGCTAGCATGTTTGCATTGGATTGCTCATGATAGAATAATCAAAAGGCAAGAATTACAAGGATTATGTGTCAGTAGATTTTATGTATTTCTTTAAATACTGCAGCATGTGAGATGTAAACGCAGCAAGTAAACGTCGAGTCGAGTGTGTCTCTACTTGTGCAATTGGTGTCTGCATTTAAAAATGATGTAAAATGAATTCTACTCAACCACCTACTTTCTTATGCCACAAACAGAAATTAAACCCGAAACCCCAAAAGCACCCATCCATGGGCTCATGTTCTGCTTGCCCAAATATGTCTGTTGAAGCTCCTTTCTGGTTTCTATGACATTTACTCACTGGTTTTTTTTTTTGCTTGCATATCAATAATGCAGGATTATAATTGCTTTCCTTTGAAGTGGCTGTTTAAATAATCCAAGGAGGATTGCTCCTCTTGGCATCCCATTTTCGGCTCAGAGAATGAAATAAGCCGCTGCAAAAAAAAAAAAGAACCTGAATCTTGAGGTTGAGGATGAGATGTGCGAGCTACTGGAGGTAGTTAGCTTTAATCTGTCGGCCTGGAAATCTGCTTAGCTCCATTAAGCACTAACAGTGTGTTCACATCACAAGAAGGGGCAGAAGAAGGATGTCGGGGCAGTATGTAAAAGTAAAACCTCATTGATGTTCGGTATTTGGTGCCCCCTGAGAGATTAGCACGAGGTCATCAATTACTTTTTGGTTAATTAGGGCTTCTGTTGACGGGGATATTACATTTTTATGATTTTCAAACTTCAATAAGAAATGTAAATATAAAAAGCAACCCCTGTTTCAGTCTTCTGGCCGACAACAGACTTTCTACTTTAATTTTGAGACTGCCGTATTTATCTGCTATCAGAGTACATTGTACTGTAGCTGCACTGCTGAAATGTCAACTTAAGGTCACTTCATTTATGTCTAGCCAACCAGAAAAAAATACCACAGAACAACAAAACAGATCTAGAAATACAAGCTACATCCCTTATGATGTTTTGTTTTTTTAATGTAAGGGTGTAAGATTGGATTTCTTAGACTAGGAAAGCTACTTTGGGGCCATTCTTACAGGATGGTTTTAAGATGGATTGCACATGTTTTCAAGAATACAATGTAAGCTCTAAAATATTCATATGTGAGCAAACGCTGAGTTAAGAACAAGGCTTGGTTTTCTATGTCTATAACTTGCACATTAAAACCAGACTACAAGGTAGTTTTCATCGTGCAAAACTTGATTTAAACTTCAGATCCCCTTTATGCTACGACAAGATGAGAACACACAATTCATGCATAAATTCATACATTTAGAAAGCACAAAACATTTACATAACCCTCTTCTGAAGAGCAGCGAGTTTTCTAATTATACATTGATGAGGACAAAAAGTCTGATCTTCATGTTCTCAGAGCATTTTGTGAGTTCCTTCTGTCGTCCCTGTGCATGTTACGGTCGCACTACTGTGTTTTATGAGTGCTAATGATATCTTTCCTTTATGCTGGGGGTTTTGGTTAGGTCAGGGTTCAGTTACAGTGCACGGCATGGATGAGCATATGCGACTGTAATTAAAATGTATGAAAGTGCATCAGGACGGGGAATAAAAGGGAGATCAAAGTGGTGGCTGTTGACTGAATAAATCATCTTTGTGGATATTTTTGGCATGATCCTAACAAGCACGTGCAGAATAGTGGTATTAAAAAATCCTCTCAAGTGGTTGAAGCAAGTTTGCATTGTATATCACAGCTACAGCACCAGAATATGCATCAGCTATGGACTGAGGAATCATATTATTTTACATGAGCAAACTCGACAGCAAAGGGATGAGAAGCACTGAACAGACAGCAGTATCATAACAAAGATGTCCCAATTCTTCTTCTCTTCCCAGCCTCGCTCATTCTGCTTGCAGACAAAGAATTCAATATTGGATGAGCTTTCAGGCTCAGACCAGAGCCTGGATCTGAGGTGTTTCATGCTACACTGCACTCTCCGTATTTGACCATTATGGAAATATGTAAATAAACCTCCACAGAGTGCTGCAGCTCTGGGATTGGAGAGCTCTAATTGGGAACATGACAGAGATGCCTTGTAGTATCTGCTCGATTTCTAAAGGGGCGAAACAAAGATTATGGTGTCATTCAAAATCCATCCTGGTTCATCCTGTATGCACTTTGGGCGTCATTGTTTATTGAACAGCTTAAATTCATCAGGATGGCAAACGAGACATAAACAATTCATGACTCATTAGACACAAAGCTTGGACAAGTAAGCGACGCTTCATGTAGGAACAGAAGAAAACAAAAACGCACAAGATAGATTTTCTCAAGTTGTTGTGAATAATTTTAGAAGCGCCGCCACGAGCCCATTGATATTTCTGAGTCATGTTGAGGCTGAAGGTCGAGCTCTGGTCAGGTATCTGGCGGTGGATGAGGACCCTGAGGGGACAGAGCGTGTGTGAGTCATATGATCCAGGCGTTCGGCCTTCACACAGACAGCCTTGGATAGACCAAAGCAGATTGGAAACAAAGGCTCGCAGTGTGTTATTACTGCCGAGGCGTGAGCGTGAGGAAATCTCCATTAATCTGTTTCATCTTGCTCTATGAAGCTGTTACACCAAACACAGGGTGAGATGTGTCACTTTAGTGGTTCCTCAGAATCCCCCCTCTGGGAGCCCCATGCCCGTTCTCACGGTATCAGAGCTGCTGTGGAGGCATATGTGTGCTTGACTATCACAGCATGTATAGAGGAACACAGACTGTATGCTGTGTTAAAGCTGCAAATGGAAAAGAAGCAAACACAGTATTTGAACCAAAAGTGACTTCAACAAAAGCCATGTTGTTACATTATAGCTTCTTTTTGAATGTCTGATTAAACTAACATCTCAGTCTATGACCAGAATCATAAGTCAGCTCTCTGAGGCTAACATTTGGACACATTGGTTGTTTGAGCAGAATGCTAACACCAAAGTGCTATCTTGCTTAATGCTTTGCTAGTTTATGAGAGACATGTGAGTGACAGGTGAGTGGCAGGGCGCAGCACTGTATCTGCAATGTCGATAAGAGTGCCTAAATGTCCGAGTGGCAGCACTGTTCACATGTTAACCAGCTCAGCTGAGTAGCTTCTGTGTGAATATCCCTTGCTGTCCCTTTTAGCTTGCAGCATGTGAGATGCAAAAATGAGCAAATTATATGACAAACCATACTCTGTTCTGATAAAAAATAAGCAGCACAAGCAGATGAACGAGCCTCCTGTTCATTATTCTACACAGAATGCAGGTAGTGGGCCTGCTGTAGTCATGTGCAACCTGTCATGTGGTTATACATGTTAACGTTGGCTACAGTTAGCTCTAAAAACTGCTCTGTAGGCTCACCGTTTTTAATCTTTTGGAAAAAACATAAAAGGAATAGTCAAAGAAACACAAAAACTATGCAATCCATCATCTGGGGAACATGAATGTTTATACAAAAGTTGCCAAACACTTCACTTAAATCCAAAACTATAATTTCCAGGGAAGAAAAACGTCAGAAGCTCAAATTAGGAGACGCTGGATAGACAAGTGGTTATATTGCACTCCCAATGTATGAAGGCCATATAGTTCACGATGCAGCGACTGTGGGTTGCTGCATGTTGTTGGATTGACTTCTCCAGAGTCAAACCAGCTATGGCTTGCTAAAAACAAACCATTTAAGCAAAAAACACGAGGAAAAGTCTACAGACTTTTCCTCGTGTTTTTGTCCTCTTCTTAGGTATTGTGAATAAACAGTCTTTGTCTTATGCAAACCTCATGGACTGCCAAGGGAAAGGACTTCTTTTAGAATACACACTTGAGCAAGCAGAGATTAAGTCAGACACACACAGCAATACACACAGACACACAAACACACTCTCCTTTTTTTCTCAGAAGACAATAAACTTACAGGATTTGTGATGCTGGGAAAAATAAGTCATTCTCTACCCACAAACATTGAAGCCCAGAAACTGTTTAAATGTAATCCTCTGCAGTTGTACCCACCCCGGCCTAATGAAGCAGACTCCAATGGGAACTCACTGGGGATAAGCAGAGACTGCAGCACATTTGCACGTTTCATTTCAGCTGGAAATCATATTAGCGTCGCGGGCAGCAGAAGCCTGAAGTTGAAATGAACCATGGAGGCAATTTAAAGGAGAAAGGGATTGAGAAAAAGAAGAACTGTGGTTGAGAATTGGTAGGGTGGAGGCTGAATATGTCAGAGATGGAGCTCATATACAGCAGCTGAAACGAGAGGAGATGAAGATTAGAGAAGGGAAAAGGAGCAGAGGTGGAAGACAATCTAAAGGGAGAAATGAGCAGGAGAAGAAACAGGGAGCAAAGGAGATGGAGGAGGAGGAGAGGTGGGGTTTATATACTTGGCATTGGTGCAAGAAATAAATTGGTATGTTGTAGGCAGAAGAGGGGAGGTCAGGTGGAGTTCAGCAGTGACAGGGCTCCTGAACGTACTTCTCCTCGGGCAGGAGAACATCAAAGACATAAGGTGATGCCGAGCAGGTGTCAGGTAAAATGTAAAGCTGCACTTCAAAAAATGTATCGAGCTAAATGATTTTCTTTCACTTTTTTGTGCTGTTAAGAGTTGTACATAAAGAACCAATTTAACCATTAAAAATGCAATAAGGCTTTTTTCTAATGTTACCATGAGAACACCATTATGTCACGTTGATTCATGAATAATACTTAATGTAGCCAATGACTTTTATCGCTACAAAAAGGACTGAGGGGAGCGCGTGAAGAGGAGGTATAAACTGTAAAGAAGGTATTCAGAAAGATGCAAAGCTCACGGTCTGTGCAAAGGTGAGTGCAGCATAAGTCAAATGTGCCACCCATCATTTACTTTTTAATTGGGTGTTTTCAATTATTCCATCTTAAAGATCATTTTCTTGTCCAAGTGATGCTTCAAAGAATGTATTGCTTGCTTTCCTCTTCCTTTAATTAACAATAAACCGTAACATATTTATTTTTCAAAAATATATGCATGTTATCTTCATGTATATGCATTCATAACAATTTAGTAAAGCATTGGTCAGATAAGGGAAAGTGTAAGAATTGCACACATTGCAAGCTGGCCTTTGTGTGACGTCTCTCTTATGTGGCAATAAGAGAAATACAATAGATAATACAAAGAAATAAAGTTAAATTAGTAAAAAAACTAAATTTGCTGATAAAAGGGTTGGGTATAAGAATGATGTGATTTGTACGGGTTAATTTTGTTTAGTGGTGTTCAATACAAATGGGTTAAAGAATCAGTACACCACTAAACAAAACTGTGTGGGCTCTAACAGCGAATATGATCAGTCACTTCTTGTTTTTAGACATGATTTTTGGAACAAATCAAGTTTTGCCAGTGACCAAGGTTGCCGCGTTTGGTCAAAGGGGAATTTGCTTTGGACAATGGTTTTGAAATCATTGAGATTTTCAAAAAAGATTTTGTTTTTATAACTAAAGTTGATATTTTATCTTAAAGCAGGACTCGAGAGAACCTGCAGAACCTCGATGCTAGCTTATACTAATCATGACTGGCAGGTCTATCACACGTGCCTACATTAAGATGCTCATATTACTCACTACTGCAGCAGCTGCTTATTTTGAATGGCAGAGATTTTAGCACCTTGAGCCTCTTTTAGAAATCAATCCATACATTCCTTTTACAAATAAGGTCATTGAGGTGTTCATGCAGCTCCTCTTTCATCGATGAAACAGGCAGGTGGCAGTCCATTGTGCTTAGAAGAGAAGACCCCAGATTGTGTTTCCAGGGTGGATGAGTGGACAGAAGGCAGGGGGCGGAAATCTCTCCACCTTCAGAGTTCAAAGCGGGATACAACTAAGAAGGAGCTCACCTGCATATTTCCTGCTCCCCTTTTCTAATCCAAGAAAGATTTTGGAGTGTATTCCCTTTAATGCTAACTTTACATCATATTATTTGTATCTGTGTGCATGGATGACTACGTTTCTCCAGGTAAAGGGGCACCCCCGAACCAGTGGAAAACTAATCCGATTTGAACCAAGGTCCTTTTTGTTGAGAGGCGACAGAAGAAATAACTGGAAAAGGGGGATTTTCTACCCTTTTGGTTAAATACTTTTATTGCACTTTTTTTTGTCCTGCAATCCCTCAAATGCATCCCATATTTATGTCTCTATGACAACATGCATTTTATCGTCCCATCAGACAGCAGTTCCAACCTTGGGATCTGGTGCAAAGATATCAACATAGTCACTAAATCATTTAAAGTAAAAAAAAAAACATATATATATTTTCTGGCTTTTTCTTCTTTTCTATAATATACTGACTTTTCCTTCCTCTTCAGAGTTTTAATTATGCTTGAACTAAAATATGGAAAGTCACTCTGTGGTCAAACCGCTCTCCAGGTTGCACAGTAAAGTCATACTTGGGACAAGGAGTCACAAAGATATCAACTTACAGCTGTGAAGTTGTTAAGTTAAGTTGTTAAGTTAAGTTGTTAAGTTAAGGCAATCAGCATGTGTGCAGCACAGCAGAGTTAAAAATAACACATTACATATTAACCATAAACAGCCATATCAAAGTAATACAATCTTGTGAATGTTGTGATTATTGGGCGCTCACTCCACCCACTGAGCCAAACCAGAGCCCTGATAGGGCCTTAAATTAAACAAGAAGCAGACAATGCAACATGACTTTAAATTTGCCTGGCCCCTTCTGATGGATGTGACCCAGAGGAGCCACTCACCATACGCCTCAGCAGCTATTTAAACTCAGATTTTAACAGCATATGGCTACACTGAAAACAAGCTCTGTGTCCCAAACTGACTCCGTTCTCCTTCACTTCATATTACACGCCAAAGAAAGATACCTTTATTACTTTTTAGGAGATAGGATACCTCAATTCCACCTCAGTTTAAATATTTAATCAGCAGTCCATCAAATGTTAAAAGCAGTAATTTACCCTGACTATTACAATGCAAATATTAGATATATGTTAAAAAATATAAAAATAAAGTTGTTTAAAAACAAAAATAAATGTCAAAACAACACTGATTCATGAAAAATAACTCTGCAAAGTGGCCATAATCATAAATCCCTGCTGGAGATACCGCTTTATCGCTCGTCGCTGCCCCCCTTGCGGACCCCCCCCCCCCCCCCCCCCTTTCTCTGTCTTCCCTGGTCCTAAACCTCAGTGTTGTGGATCATCAGTCGAGCCCCCTGCTGGAGCACAGAGCAGCCCGCCCGCACAGGGGCAGCAGACCGGGCTTTGACGGTGACAGAACCAAACACACTGTGGCAGTCCGGGCAGCAGGAGCAGCAGCAGCAGCAGAGAGCGTCGGATCCGGATCACCAGCGGGAACAAAACCGAGCTTCTGAGGACTGGACGGGTCCAGAGTGAGGAAACAGAGAGGAAAAGAAGTGGACCGCTATCTGTTTAAAAAAAAAAAAAAAAAAAAGTTGAAGCCTATCCTGTTAAAAAAAGACGAACGGGGATATTCGGGAGACACAGTTGGATATTTCAGCTGGTTGTGAAGAACATCTTGTTTAAAGTGAGTACATGAACGTAGCGCTGCACAGGGATAGACACCGACATGCTCACATATTGTGCTGTATTTTCTCTTAAGTTAAGTTATTAGCTTTGTTGTGAAGCTTTCATTAACGTGTAGATGGATAACAACTTTTCCATCTTGTTGGCTGATTGTATGCAAAATTAGACGTAAACAAGTCGGGTTCAGCTCTCAAAATAGGGTCGGGGAAAGTTTTTGGTTAATGTTGCTGCATCGGTGTGTGAAGTAGCTTAATTCTAGCTGCATAATTGTTGTTTTTTAATAGTTTGACATGTTTGAGTATTTGAGTAATTGAGGCACTACAATATAATCTGTTCAGTTGTTCAGGTTGAATGCAGTGACTTAATTTGCCCACCGGTGTGCCAGTGCACTGCATTCAGCTGTTTCCCCTCAACATGGTATGTGGAGTGTGTGTGTGTGTGTGTGTGTGCGGGTGTGTGTGTGTGTGTGTGTGTGTGTGTGTGTGTGTGTGTGTGTGTGTGTGTGTGTGAAGGGAGAGAATTGTGGGTACAAGGGAGAGAGAAACTAGAGAATAAGCATTTCTCTGTTATCTCCATCCAGCTGTTTCAGTGAATGGGGTCTTGCTGCACACACACACACACACACACACACACACACACACACACACACACACACACACACACACACACACACACACACACACACACACACACACACATTCACTTACACACATACACGCGCACAAACTGCTTTTGCATGCCACTTCTGTTGTTTTGGCATTTCCCTCCCTTGATATCCGCAGTTCCTTTTGACACGGAGGATGGAGGGAATGTGATGAAAAGGAAAGGTCACACAAAGAGAGAGAGAGACCTTTGCTCCATTTGTTTTATGCTCTCAAGGCTGATACTTAAATATATGAATTAGTAAGTTGAACCTGGAAACGCCCAGGGGTCTTATTGGACCATAAATAACTCCACCCGGGACCAGATATAAACGCTTGAGATCCGCTCTCCATCACCTTTTCTTCTGTGGCGAACGCCCTCCTTGCAGATGATTGATGAGTTAGACGTCATGTTTTCACAGCTGTGTGACTTAAAATGATAATGCAAACATATCGACAGCTATACTCGAATGCACACACGCTGCTTCTTTAAAATGATTTTGCAGGCACATGCTGCATCCTTTGCTGCACAGATGTTAAGTTAGCATCACACCACCTCGCTGGGAGACCCTATATCATCCTGTCCTGTCACCACAGCAGAGCAGACTAGAGGCGGAGGGGAGGAGGAGGAGGAGGAGGAGGAGGGAGGTAGCAGGTAGCAGGACACACAGAGGGAGAGAGATAGAGAAGAGAGAAGTGGAGATTTGGTTGTGGTGGTGGTGGTGAGGAGGGGTGATTAGCCAAGCTGTCGGGCGGTTGTGATTGGAGCAGCAAAGGAGGCAGGCGGAGGGCAAGGTAGGGGAGCAGGGTTTGATGCTGAGGGATCATTTTCATCACATGGCGACTTCACAGGCCCAACATTGTAATTTGGTTAAATTAATTAAATTGCAGACTTTTTTGATGATCGATTTATTGTTTTAGTGTTTTTCATGCGAACATTTCCCAGTCCTATAGCTTCTTAAACGTCAGAATTTACTGGTTGCCTTTGTCTTTTTTGGCATTAAATGGAGATTGTAGAATTTTGAGTTTTGGTTTAACAAAAGAAGCAATCTCCAGACATCAAGTTGATCCCTTATAAATTGTGAAGAGCATGTTTTTTTTTTGCAATTTTTTAACATTGATAGACTAAAAAATGTAATCCTGAAAATAAGCTGCAATTAATTTTTAAAATAATAACTAATTTCAGCCCTGGTTTGATGCAGTTTTGCAAGAACATGAGGAACGTAAGGATCAATGTGCTACTTTTTTTCCAATGGACTTTCTGCTCCTATAGCTCCTATAAATTGTCCTCTATCTCCTCCAACCATCTCGTCTACATAAAGACCAACATACGTGAGTCGAAAAAAACCAGAACACAGCTCAGGGCACAATCTCAGCTTATGCACATCTGCTCGTTCTACCTCTGAAGACAGTGAAACATGGAGACACGCCTTCTGTTTAAAAAAAAAAGTAGCGGCAGCTTTTTGCTGCTTAATTTGCTCATTAGATAACCTCAGCAGAAAGCAGCACATAAACGTGCACACAGGGCCACATCTGTGCCCTGATGAGCACACTTGCATAACAAGTCAAGGAATGTCCCACATATTTCACATGAAACTGATGTACTGTAAAAAGAGGGAGCAGTTTGGTGGTCCCCACCTGTGATGCTCAATTAGTAAAATGCCTCCGCAGCCATCTGGGTCTGCCATTTCATTTTTGCTGCAGCCGTGATGACGCTGAGCAGTAGATGTAATTAAAAGCATGCATGTAGTGTATCAGCATGTTTAATTTATCCTCATCCATCATGACGTAACAGATCAAGAGACACTGCTCTTTTCTAATGCCACTGTAGGTTTGAGTGATTTCTCTAATGTAAGTTTGAGTTTTCATAATCAAAATCTTTATTTGGAATATCCTTTCGAGGGAATCGCGCGCTCAATGGAGCTCTTCAGATATGTTTTTTTGGTCTTCATTTAACGTTACAAGTAGGTCTGTTTTATGTTGTATATCAGTCCGGTGTCCCCGGTGCAGTTTGTTTTCTTTTTAAGATGCCGTTTTCTAAGGAGTGATGTTTGTTCTGAGATCCGGTGTTGCCTGTGATTCCTCTCAGCTGTGATGTGTTGAACAGCGGGTGTGTCATTGAGAGTTTCTCACTGTCAGCCCATTAAAGAGACAAGAGCATGAGCACAGCGGGAGGGAGACAAGCTGTCAGTCAGACTCACAACACACACACACACACACACACACACACACACACACACACACACACACACACACACACACACACACTGCATTAGAAGCTGCCTATGTTGGCAGTGACCTTTTCTTTTCATGCTTTTAAATGCACGAGGGTGTTAGTGTGTAAGGGCTTCACTTATGGCTGTTGTGTTTTTGCAGTTTTTGTTTTCAAAGTCATGAAGCAGCTGTACTTTCAGATGTGCAGTATTTTGAGGCTCTAAACCTTTTCACTTGGAAAGCAGCATGTAGATCTCAGAGCTGTCAGAGGTGCAGGTCAGGACTGAAGTGCAATGAGCTGTCAAACTTCCAAAGTTGACAGCAAAATGACTTATGAGGTCACACACACAATGCATGTTCTTTGTTTCTGGATGCATTTCATCAACATGCTAGCACAAGCTTGGGGTTGTTGGCAGAATTGCAAAAAAAGAACTCTTATTTAGCTCCTGCTTATCTGTAATAAATGTTGAAAGACATTTGGGACTTTTTAAGAGTCAACTGGTTGAATAAGAACCTCTTGAGTTATTGTACATCCACATTTGTTTAAATGATTGAATTCTAGAAGTTTATCAAAAGCATTAACAAGAGAAAACTCCCCAAAACAAGTAACATGTGGTGAATGTTTTCTGCAGACACATAAACCTCTCTGTGTGGATCTGTTTAGGACATCCCAGCCTATTTTGCAAATCTTTTCTTTTGGATAAATCTTTTTTTTTTTTTTTAACTGGTGCACAAAAGGACATAGCCCAAAATCAGATGAGGACTTTTTGCATTTTTGACCCTGGCTGACGTAAAAAGCCAGCTGAGCTATTCTAGGTTTACCGGGCTCTTTGTTAATCTCATAAATCTCTGGAAATGAATGAATAAAGCGTTTAAACTCTGACATTTTAAGTCAGAGGTTATTCAGAGGTCTTTCAGCCTCTCACATTATTCAGACTATCCAATCAGCAAAAGAAAAACACTTCATTAGGCTAGTGATTGCAGCAGAGGCCATCGCTCGTGTGCTGATGATAATGACCAGGTCTGTGCCGTGCCAAAAACAAACACAGCAATCACTTCGGTGTGAGGAAAAAGAAAGAGAGAAATTAATGCATTTATATTTATTTGAAGAGTTTCAAACAAAGTGGATTAGGAGAGGCTTTGGTAGTTATGATGCTCTCCTGACTGCTGTACTGATTAATTAGAAATGATAAAAAACAACATTTGTCAAACGATGAATACGTGCAGGTGTCTCATCCATCAAGCTGCACAAGGTCAGGTTGTGTCTGCCCAGGGAAACGACAACTTCTACCTGCAAAGATTTATAGTGTGAAAAAGGGCGGTGTTAAGTGTTTTCTATACAGATGGCACCATCAGGCTGAAAGATCCTGAAATATGGCCACAGATAAGACCAAGAGGGACAAAAAAACAAAAAACGTAGCGATCCTTTAACTTATTGTGCCGTCATGAGGGTAATCTCTGGTTTTGCCTAAAATATCTGAACTGTACAAAGCCACAGTGACATCACTTATTGGTTTGTAGGCTGCCTTTTTCAAGTGTAGATCCTGGCATTTATGAAAACTCAATGTGGTTCTTTTGGAGCCATAAGTGACCATATTTCTTTTTACCGAAAAGGAGGCTCAAGCAGTGACTAAAAAGCTAACCTAAAAAGTGAAGAGGGATATGGAAGCTCATTAAGGATATAACATTGGGGCTCCAGTATCCTAGTGGTTAGTGCGTGCAGGCTATGGTCCTCGAAGCGGCAGCCCAGGTTCAAATCCAACCTGAGGCTCCTTTCCTGCATGTTATTCCCCACTCTCTCTCTTTCCATGATTTCTGACTTAATCCACTGTCTCATCTCTAAATAAAAGCATAAAAAGCCCCAAAATTAACCTTAAAAAAATGGATATGACATCATACACTACATAGCATTTGCCCTGACAATGCATCAGCCTCAAGGTGTGGCTGTTCAAACACGGGTTGGACCCCTTCTGCTTTCGGTCTGTCCCCCTATTGACTTTTTACAGACTTAAAATCACCCAAAAGCAGCCATAAAAATGCCCCATGAACTGGGACACTACTTATCTATTGTCATGCTTTTGCAGAACCCTCTTCAACATAAAACATAAATGTGAAGGATTTTCCTGCACTAGTAGATTTCAGGTGAATCAAGTTTCTGTTGGAATCTGATAGCTGAGATGGCAGGCAGAGATGGGACCTAAAAGCCTTTACAGTCTGTAAGAAGAGACAGAATCAATGCAGAGTGGAGCAGCCGGTCTGTGTATAATGGACTTTAGTGGGCAGATCTCTGGCACAGATCACATTAAAACCAGGAGTGCTGAAGTCTGCCAACCGCTCCACACATCCATTAGTGTACCAAATCAAACTATGTTTTCCCAACACTTTGTACTGTACCACATACTCTACAAAAACTAGATTTACTTACATTTAAAGTCCTCATTTTGACATGATGCATCAAAAATCACATTTGTATGTAAGCAGATTTTCTTTTTCACCCGTTTGCGCCCAGCAAGGCCTCTCTCCTCTCCTCTTCCTCTCCTCTATCCTAGACGAAAGGAAAAGTGGCCTCTCATATGTCACAAAGCGTCTCTTCACTGCTGTCAGGAGGTTGATGTATGAGGGCCGAAATGGCCAGTGCTGAAACAGCAGACCACACACACGCACACACACACACACACACACACAGAGATACACACAAACACAAGATTGATGGATGACACCAGTTTTAGGTCCAAAATTGAGCCTCATTGCCCGGTAGCAGACGAGGGGTTTTAGGAGGTCGGGGAGACGACCTGCAGGTGCACCGATTATGTGTTTTCATTGGCTGCAATCGTGTCTCTACAAAAAAAAAAAAAAGCAAGCAGACAGTTTTTCTTCTACCAGAAAAAAGAGAAGAACTCTTCTGTTACTAACAATGTGTTCCTCCTCCAAGTGAGGAAGCCATTGATTAAGTAGTTTGTGTTGATTTTCTTCTATTGAAACCCTGATTTGTTCAAGCAAGGGTAAAACGGGAATTATTGATCCGGTTTAAAAAGCTTATCAGCCCCTGCAGCTTTGATTTGGCCGCAATTTCCTCAGGTTTTTTTTTTTTTTTGAAAGGATCCTCTACAATATGATTTTGTCTTCTCAGCCCTGTCTAATACAACTACCTCAGCAGAATTGAATCAGCACGACACAGAGCAGCGATGCTTCTCTGAGGTAATAACATAAGCAAAGATCTGTTGACACCCTGTTGTTTGGACATGTGTCTGATTTATAGATTAGATTTTCTCCACCCTCCTGGACGGCTTCTCACCGTGTGTGTGTGTGTCTGTGTGTTGAGCTCAGCGGAGTGAAGCCAGCTCGGAGGACGCGTCTGCCAGATGACCCCTCGGCAGAATGCATACTACATAATGCCCCTCCCCCTTCCTGAGTTAGCCGGCTTGCTTTGGTTAACTGTAAGAGAAAAGGAGGGGGGGGGGGGGGGGGGGGGGGGGCTGGGAAGTTTTTCATGAGCGAGTGTTTACATCATGACCGAGGCATTTCTTTGCATTTTCTCAATAGTGAAAATATGCCACTGATCCCTTCTCTTTTAATTGCTGACAGATGTTCCCCTCTTCGTCTCTTTCTTTCTCCATAAGCACATGTCGGGCCCGGATGTTCCCAGAATTCTTTCGGGAACCTCTGGGATGCAGTCCCAGCCGTGGTCTTTGTAACACAACTCCCACCGCCCTCTCGTCAGAGCCGGGCCTCATCCCTCACGGTCCCATCTCACGTGCACAGAAAGGACTCAGCTGGCCTGGAAACTTCTCCTTCGCCCATGAAACGTTTGGCAAGAATTTAAACATAGTTGCAGTTTTAGCTTCAAGTTTCAAGGGGACCATGGCGTGGGCTCAGACTGACGGAGCTGAAGCTCGTAGGTGTTGTCTGCCTTTGTGTCACGGTGTCTTTGTCTGCTCTGCATTATCCTGCAGAGAATTGGTTATGGAGGATTGTGTCCATCTGCTGAGTGAGTTTTTTTTTTTTGGGGGGTGGGGGGGGAATCGAGAGACACAGGATGGATGAAAAGTTGAAGGAGGGAGTTTGTCTTGTGGATGATCAGCAGGAAAGTGAAATCAATCCCTCAGCACGAGTCATACAGTGTGTGTGTGTGTGTAATGTGTATGTGACCAGTTGAATTTTTAATTTTTTTACTAAACAATGAGTCCACTGTGATTCTTTCACATACACGCGTCCTCAAGCCTCCACCAGCATCCCTCTGCGATCTGACATTCAAAAGATGCTTTGTCCGAATAAGCCTTTGATATTCATATTGTTATTATTAACAGGCTAGATCAGCGTGAAGCTCGCTGTGTTTAGGGTCTTGGCGTTTTTGTAACCCCCCCATTAGCCCAGTCTGAGGGAAGTAGGTCAAAGTTTAGTGGAGCGTCCTGTCTGAGCAGAAGGATTGGAGAGGTGGAGGAGGAGGGGGGGGGGGGTTAGTTAACAATCTCATATCACCTTTAAGATTAGTTTTAATCCATTCTGGTACTTAAAATAAAGTTATTGTTATTAAGTTTTGGTTGCTCATGCACAGGTCTGATAGAAAATCACTGACAGTCATTTGGACCAGCACGTGTTTACAATGTTGGATTTCAACTGAAGGATTGGTTGCTCATGCTCATGGTACAACAGAAAAACTCAATAATAAATGTAACAGAAGTTGATTGATGGATATTATCTGGTGGTGATTTAAGATAAATGCAGCTACATTGTTGCACAGATATGCATTTTTATTTCTGGCCATAAAGGAAACGTTTCACTTCTGCAGACCCTAATGTTTGAAAAACCTTTAAGTTAATGTGACTATATATTAATATTTAAAGAACTGATTTGAAATGGTTTCCTTTATTTATCACTCATAGTTGTTAAACTTCTCACCTTGCTTTAAACTTTCTTTAAATATACTTTTCTATCAAATGTCAAATTTGAGTATCAGTTGTGCTCTTGTGTGGGGAAAAGAAATGTTTTTCTGTTCGCAGTGTAGCGTATTAAATCAAATAAAAAAAGTTTAGCATTTATAGATAAATAAAAAGTACTTCCTCTTACCTTCCCCCCCCATGTTTAGCTATAAATGCTAATGTTAACATGCAAACATGTTCACAGTTATGCTAACTGCAGATGTCAAGCTGGTATATTACTAACCATGTTCAAACTTCAAAAGTAAGTGTTAGCCTGCTAACATTTGCTAACTCGCACAAACACAAAGACTATGACGGTGTATTTTTTACTTCATGTATCCTGTTGAGATGATCCAGTCAATAGTTTGGTCCGTTAATACCTCGTAGACTAGTGAGCTAAGTCTGCCGGCCTTGGTGACCCTTTAGAGCAAAACATACCTCAACAGATTAGGCTGTTTGGGTGTCTGGGTGAGACCGGGTTTAGAAGAGGTCCAACTGTCGGGGTCAGAGTTGTTAAAGACTGAGGGGGTCATGTGGGAACGGGGCTACGCCTTTTATTAGTTAAAATGTAAACTGTTGTATTTAAAAGGTTAATTTGTGTAAACGCGCTTCTTTTTGAGCACAACTATCTGGCGTCAAAACTCTGTAAAGGATCTAAAATATTTAGCGTTGTTGTCAGCAGAATTTTTGAACAGGATTATGTCCCATTCCTTGCGTTCCTGTCTCGGTGTCCGTGTTGGCTTGTGTTACATAAGAGAGCTTTGAAAAATCAGATGTTAGCACTGATATGAGCGGAAAAGCCCGAGGACGAGCTGCGCCTTTACAATTAAACCACGAGTTATAACTCAAACTTCTGCACATTGTGAGCAGACCAGGATCTGCTTAGGTATGTATATATATAAAAAAAAAATGGAGATGTGGTGTGCTGTCAAAGATCAAACAGATAGACTAAGGTGGAGTTGGAGCGCTTCGGAGGAGGAGCAGGCGGCAGATGCAGAAATGAGCGGATGAAATGAGGCCAGTGTCATCCAGTCTCATTTGCTATGCAGGGTTGGGAGGGGATTAGCCTCGCTTACATAACTCCGTCTCCCGCATCTTCACCCCTTAACAAGCCCATCTCCCCCTGTTCCCCACCTCTCACCCACTCCTCCCTGAGATCGTATTGGTTTTGAGTTACGTTTTATTCAAGTATTTTGGATTTCTTGGTTTTCTTTTTAGCTCATTGGCTTTTCAGAACTTCTTCAGGAAGGGTAGATGATAAAGGTGTGGCACAAATAAAATAGGAAGGAACAGGGAGAAGATGGAGGAATAGGAAAGCAAAAGCAATTTAGAGATGGTAACAAAAGGTCTGCAGATAAAGCAAAAGAGGGAAACTGGAGAAAAAAGGGTGTAGTGGAGGGGGAGTGTTGGGATGCGTCTATTTATAGTTTATCCCTGCTGTTGGGTTAGACCGCCTGGCCCAGCACAGCACAGCTCAGCATCCATGTCAGTCTTTATGTCACCTCCCATTAGCTCCATACACACATACAGTGTACACCCTGAGAGGGGTAAATACAGACCGTCACCAAAACGGGAGTGTGCTGACCTCTGACACTGAAGAAGTGGGAGTAAAAAGGGAATCACACACAGATGATTCCAACCATTTGTGTCTGTGTTTGTAGCGTGTTCTTCTTTGTGTGTGTGTTTGTGTGTTTTTCTTTGTGTGTGTGTTTGTGTATTTTTCTTTGTGTGTGTGTTTGTGTGTGGCGCTGAGGTGCAGGAGTTAACTACCCTCCAGCGTGTGACATAAATATGCTGTGAAATGGGGCTGACATTGCGTGTCATTTAGCTCAGGGGACGAAGAGATTGTCCTTTGAAGCAAATGGTGCAATTAGAAAAAAACTGTGTGTGATTTGAAAATGCACCCAAGATCTGTTTTCTGTTTAAATATAATATATATATATATATATATATATATATATATATGTATATAAAGCAGAGTAAAGAGGGGCTGTTAGTACACAGGGAGTGCCAAAGTTTACCCAAACTAGAGGTTCATAACATTAGCTTTAAAAGAACTTGTCTCCCACTCTTCCTTCCCGACAGGAGTGTGAGTGACATTTGTAAAAAACCAATACAGGAAGAATTCAGGGGCGGCCTGACTTAGATTAATTTTCAGGAGTGCATTTTTTAAAACGTGAATATAAAGCTGATTTTTCTGCTTCTACTTGATTTTGGAAACAAAATACCATAAACCATGTTCTACAATTTTAATTCAGTTGTCAGATGTTTGCATATCTGTGTTTGTCCTCTTTTGTTTTTCTGAAGCGCTCTAACATACATACAGCAGAGCTACATGCACTTATGAAATCGAACGTGAGAGAATCGTGTTCCTTCTCTCACAGCGCACAGTGGGCTTACCTTCTGGCCAACATGGATGACATCAGTGCACTTGTTTGTTGTACCTGCTGCAGGCAAACACACACACACACACACATAAAAATACACTCTCACACAAACGCACATTCATATACCGATTCGCAGGCAGAAGAAACAGCTCCTGTTTTGAACTGAATTCTGAGGTTTCAAATAACTGTGTAGGGTTTATTTCTGTATTTATTATTAATGTATAGCAGCACAGACTCAGGCTTGTTTTGAATTCATTTTTAAGCTTGTATAGTCCCCGATTTCACTCTGCTGCTCAAAAACAGCCCTCGATGATTGAATTTGATAAAAGTTCAATCCTCATACAAGGTCGGATTTTTCAGCTCCATTTGCAACATAGAAATTAAAGACAAAATCCCAAAATACACACCTTTTAATTTTACATTACAATAATGAAACCCGGTATTTAACTAGTCAATATAACTTCTGTCTGGAATCAATCTTTGTATCTAATTTCAGGAACGACTTGTGTTGAAAAGACTGCTGTTATCTGTCCTTATTAAAACGTGAAGCGATGTCCAGTCTCCAGCTCCGGTAAGATTAAAATAATAAACTGTATTCACTGTTTAATGGTGGAGTCAGTAGCATTCAAACTGGGCCCCTCCTCCTGGGCCCTCATCGCCCCAAGAAAAACCAACAAGGTCCATCCTTGCTTTGGTTGGTCTGCTTGCCGTTTCTCCTCATTATGATAATATTTTCTCTTCTTTGCCGCTACGACTGTACGGTCATATTTGCTGGCTTGAATTGCGTCTGATCGCTGAATTGTATCCACTCCTAAACTCACCTGCTCTCTGTCATTGGCTGGGGGAAACATATCAGCTCCCCGCCCAGAAACGTCCCGGTGTCAACCACCCAAACAAAAAGTTGGAAATGTAGTCAGAGGACATGGTCTCTGCATAGACAGTCACCACCACACAGGTATGGAGGGCCATGTTAAGTGATGCTTGAGCGGCTTTACCTTTGTATAAGTTTGTATACGTGCTGTCTGCTTTGAGGGCTGTATCCATGGTGTCTAACGCAGACTAACCACTATGCCACCGTCACCCCATGTATTCACGGTTAGGTTGTGATTGGGTTTAGGGTAGAGACAAAATAAGCGAGCCTTGAGATGTCAAATTATCTTTAGGTTGAGTTACTTGACATTAGTTATGTCTGCTTGCTTCAGTGCTTCAGCTATCTTGGTTGCTATAGGTGACCAGGGCAGCGCTTAGGAGGAAAAGGGTTAGCGGCAGGAACTGCTGGTGATGCAAATGGGGACTCTTTGGCAGACCCAACCATCTCATTTCAGTTTGGCCTGAGTGGCCTACACAGACCAGTAAGGCTGTTACTCCTGAACAGAGACACAGAGTTTCTCTTCACACAAAGTAAACACAGGTCGCCCAGCGGCTTACCCCAACTCTCTAAATAAAGAGTCAATGACAGAAGCTCCACACATTTGCTATTTATATCTATTTGTCTTCTGGGAGGGGAAATGCCAGAACCCAAGTTCATGTTATTTATTTACCCAAGTTGCTAAACTTTGACGTTGCATTAACAAAACGTTGAATGAGAAGTGTGAGCTGCAGTCAGGGAGGACCGGTCAGCAGAGTTCCTTGGTGATTCATGGAACAGTCCCGGGGTTGCACAGGACCTCATTTGTTTCTGCCCCCGGCTCACCCTGCTCCAATAACACACTTGCACTGTGGCACACTCGCACACAGACACACATTCATGTACGCACATGAACCCGAGCATTCACAACATGTGCAGGCGTCTGCACGCTTCCAGAGACAGAAGTTACGTATTCCCTCTCAGGTTTTCACTCCCACCTCCTCGTGTGGCAAACAGAAGCAGTTCTCCTGTCTTGAACTCTCCCTTGCTCTTTCTTTGCTCCGCTGTTGCTTATTGACCACACTCTTGTAAATAAGACCTTTCTATCTGCTGTGAAAGATAATGGCATGCCTGTGGTCGAAAGTCATTTACTTTGAGGTCCTTGTACTTTATTTCAGTGTTTCGGTTTTCTTGTACTTAATCCTCCTTCTCCACTAAATCAGAGAGAGAGTCATTGTGCTTATAATGCACTACATTTATCTGGAGCTATAGCTTTTAGTTTTAAAATATCACGTGAAGAACAATAAAATCAATGTGTAAAACGTGCAATTTGTCCTTTAAAAAAAAGCCTGGAGTCTTTAGTCTAGCAACAATTGTTTGTGACCCAACAAAAGACATTTTTTTCCCATCTGAATTTACATAAAAGTAAAAATGGTACAAATGTAGTGTGTGGAAGTACTTTTGTTCTTTTGAGCCCTCAGTACTTCTTCATCCAATGATCTGAGGACAATAAGTTCTCTTCTTGTGCTCCCTCAGACCTGTTTCTGCGTGTTCTCGTGTGTCAGCACAAACCCTCCCGCCTGTGGTGGTCATGGATGGTGAAACATGATACAGACAAAAAAAAAAAAATCTTTCAATTTTCTGCAAGCGATATGAACCGTGACAGCAGCAGCTCTCATGCTGTTTGTCACAGTTCTATTCCACACATTTATGTTCAATGCACAGTTTCAAGCGCTGCCAGATGCTGACAGGTGCTTCAGTGAAAAATGTGCAAATCTCCCGTCTGGCAGCCTGTGCATAATCTGTTTGAGCTGAGGCAGAGGGAAGCATGGGCATATAAAATGTATTTGCAATAATAGAGGGAAAGTTAGAGACGGGGAGAACAATGAAAGAAAGTAAAAAAAGAAGATATACATCCTCCAGACAGACAAACTGTTACGACGACAGTGGCAGACTGAGACAGATCAAATCCAATATAAATCTGTTTTTATTCTTCCTGTGGTTAATGTGCTGAAATGATTAAAAACAACATCCTCACAGTATTTCTTCCCCTCATTTGATTATTGAACTCAAATTTCCCACACACAGAAGCCCCTCATTACTCATCAGCTGTCTGTAAACACTAAAGATCATCCTATTTTACCAAGAAGGCTTCCACAGAAGAGGTCAATTGTTTTCTGCAGCTGATGCTCGGCCACAGCTGCAGCTCTTAAGATCGCTTACACCGATAGATTTGACCCACCACCACTGCTGCTGCTGCTGCAACCCCACCCCTCCTGATCTCATGTCATCTAATCTAATCTGGCCACCAGACCGATTTAAGATGTGAAATCTGAGAGGAATGATACAGTGTGGAGAGAGAGGAGAGTCAGAGGAGAAGTGTATCGATCAGCCATTCAGCGGGGACTGAGGTTTGAACATGATGAGGTCATGGTGGAAGTATGTACAGTTCTTAGGCACGTGAGTAGATCAAATCTTGAAGGGTTTTATTATTATTATTTTTTCCAATTTGAGCATTTCTATACTTCTTAAGCACAGCACCTTAGGTTTGAACAGAAGGGTCTAACATTTTCTGCTTAGTTCACTGGGTTTGCGTGAACAGTTTCCCCTCTAAATGTCTGAGAGGTTTTTAAAAAAGTTGTTTTTCTATTACAAGCCCAAAGAGGTTAATAAACATCCAATATGGCGCCAGTGGCCAAGTGGTTGGTGCTCTATCCACCTCCTGTATCTGGCTGGTATGGGAGCATAGAAAACCAAAAGATTACACCTTTGAAACAAAAATCCAATATGAGAATAACCCTTGTGTGTACTCATTTTGACACTGAGTACTCAAGCTATAAAGAAAGACAAAGATAACACCTTGAGGTGGACGGCCAGTCTGCGCCTTTACTTAAAAAGTTTATGGAAAAATGTTCTGCTAACAATGTCAAGCTCTTGTCAAACAGATGTATCTGTCTTTTTAATACCAGGGAGAGTAATTCAATATATATGATAGATTATATACAATTGCTGTAACCCAACTTTGTTTCATTTACTCTCTCATAATCCCACAGATTTATCATGTGACCCCTGACTCTGAGGTTGGGAAACACTGGATGAAATAAAATAATGCTACTAATAATAGTACTAACCTGATGCTTCACATTAATGCATCAGTATATAATGTAATATACTTTCTTTGTATTCTTCAAAACTATCGAAAAATATTATTTGACATAATGTACGTGCATTATGGTCTCAGTGTGTGTTTTTTTTTCTTAATGTAAGTAAAAAAAGTATAAAAAAAACTTAATTACCACATATTTTTACATATTTACTTCAGTTTGTTTTAACAACAAACATCAGTGTTTCATTTACACCAGTTTTAATAGAGAAAGCTAACTTTAAAGCTGCCAGACTCTGACATGCTGCCCTCTAGTGAGCAGTACTGGAACTTCACTGAGCCTCACATGGGCTCCATGACAGGAGCAAAGTGCAAACTAACAGGAGACTGGAGCTTAATATATTCAGCAGATAGATCCATCAGAGCAGCACGGGCAAATGCAGTTCGCTTTGTTGTTTTTTTTCCAACCTATAAGATGAATGGCCCTCATTAATCATGGCCATTTGTCTTCAGTTGTAAGTCTAGAGGTCAGTGATTAAACCTCTTTTTCTGTAACACAGCCAACTCTCTCTCTCAATCTGTCACTCGCTCCAGGGATCAGAGAGAGAGTTGCATTTCGCTGCTGCTTCACTCTGCTTTTCATGCCTCTGATGTTGTCTGCCACCAAATCCCGGCTGAATAAAAGTCAGAAATTGAAGCAGCAAATCATGTTTTATGTATGTGTGCTTACACAATGAAAGCAGGCTGGAAAGTGGGCCAAGCATCACACAGGGCACATTATGGCAACAAAGCAGCTTTCCACTTTCTTGGAGAAATGACAGCGGCAGCAGGCAAAGTGCCGGGCCCAGAGTAAAATATGAGTGTTCGGTTAATGACAGCCAAAAATGGAAAAAGAGATACATAGAAAATGCATTATCTGGCTGCTCCATTCCTGGGAAGAAGTGTTTTATAATTCCTACTGATTCTATTCTGGGGAAGAAAATGTGCTGGTGACTCGTCACCTCTTTGATTTGATAGATCTGTGTGGGGAGGAGCAATTGGATCATTTTTACTTCCATTTTTTTACTACTGAGACAATCAAAATATGTCTTTAGATTTCTCAGATTAGACCAAGAGCATATTATGTTTATTTAGAGAAAAACTATCATTTAAATGTCTCTGGGTAAAGACCAGGGCTGCATTCTTTAACTGTTTTATTTGAACTGAAATGGCGGTGATTAGAGTCATTACTGTTAAATAGTTTGTTTCTTAAAATGTCACAAATATTGCAAATGCCAGTCAGAATAACACTCAGTCACACTGTCTGTTTTGTCCCATCGACTGTCCAATTGCTAAAGTGAACTGTGAAATTATAGTTTTCTTTCAATCAGTTATTGGCCTTTTTTTTGGGTCCTATAGTTGTTTTCATGTTTTGTTGTCGATCACAGAGTAATAATAAATGTATGACATCAGTGTTTGGAAGTTTGGAGTCATATATATATTTCATTAGATCAGTCAAAAGTTGTAGTATTTTGGTCTTTTTTTTTATGGCGAAAGCAATTAATTGATTAGATGTTTGGTTATCAATAGTAAAGAAAAGAAAGAAAACAACAAATTGACTCTTTTATTTCTCAAAATGTGTCTATTATTTACCTCTTCCAGCTGCCAACACATGGACATGTTCTGATTTTTCCTGTTTTATAATCTTCATTGTTAGTTGTATATTATTGGGTTTTGGACTCTAAGTCTGACAACACAAGATGTTTTGAGAGCCCTAGGACTGGAAAACTGTTCGGGAATATATATATATATATTTTTTTTTTTTACTTTTAAATACCCACAAAACAATGAACTTGTGGGGCGCCGGTGACCTAGCGGTTAGTTTGCACACCCCATGTTCACAGGATAAAGTCAACCTACAGTATGGCTACTTTGTCGCATGTCATTCCTCACTCTCTCTCTCTCTCTCTCTCTCTCTCTCTCTCTCTCTCTCTCCCTGATTTCTGACTTTATCCACAGTCCTGTTTCCCCCCCCCCAAAAAAAGCATTCAAAGCCCAAAAATACAATTTAAATTAAAAAAAAACAACAGCGATAAACCTGTAATACAATAAACTCCAAAAAATGTTACTAAATTTATTTGTAAAAAGAAGTCATTGTAACTGAAATGATGTAAAACACGTGCCCACCCCGAGATGAGTCTCAAATGTGCTTTGATGTGTTTTTAAGGACTGAGCTGAACTCTTCTCTCTCTCCTGTTTCATCCTCTAAAAGTCACCTTGGCACAGATTTGGCTCCGCCTTCTCTGTGATGACAGCCGCTTTCTCCTTCACCCTCCTTCACTCCCAACAAACAGTAGAGCATTGAAACACAGTACGGACATTAAGTTCCCACATAACTCTGAAGTTGGATGCACTGTGATTTACAAAGTGAACACACGTCACACAGGCTGCATAACCTTAATGACACCCTGAGCTGGAGTTAATACTGCGGCACCCTGTGGGAGTGCCACCCTAAATCATGGTGTCATTGCACTCACGTTAAGTGTGGTCCCTGCAGAGAGGACATATGCTGCTATAGCCGTGCAATTTATCCACCAGTGATCTACAGGATTAATAATCTCTATCTAATCTGCACCCATGGGTCCACATCAATCGTTATACAGGGTGAGATCTCATCTCCTGACTGGAGATACTGCAGAGAATGTATGTGTGTTCATGTGTGTGTGTGTGTGTGTGTGTGTGTGACTGACTGTGTGTGTGTCTATGAGCTCTGAGCGCTGCACAGATCATTACAGCCTCACAGGTCATGTCTTCCGGCCTTGATGTGGGTTTTATGAAAATTAAAAAATGTAAAGTTGACCACAAGCTGGCTGGGGTCAGATGTATGTAATCATTTGTTCATATACCCGTTTGTGTGTATGTGTGTGTTTGTTTGTGTGTGTGCGTGTGTGTGTGCGTGTGTGCATACAGTGCAGCACATGTTCCTGTATTTGCAAACCATAGCATAAAATACATTTTTACTTTGCCTGTCAAAATATTTCTAAAACTTTTTGATAATTTTGTAAAGACATTCATTACCCCGAGAGAATGAACGCTACTCTTTAGCATCATGAAATCAGCATTTTTGGTTTTCAGTTTAAATATCCCCAAAACCATTGTGTGGTTTACCGTGACATGAGATTAGTCCAGTGACATTCGGAGTTACCAACCCAGAAGTTTCACAAAAAACAAAGTAGAGTCCAGGAGATCAATCTGTATCTGTACTGTTTACTTTGCTGTTTTGACTCGTAGTCCGAATGTCCAAGTGTTAAAATGTTTGAAATAAATCAAATCTAATGAAAATTGTTAGGCACTCTCAATTTATTCATATGACATATGGGGACAGTTAAAATAGGCATTAATACATTTAAATATATGCAAACTATAAAAAGGAGCTTTAGCCATAGCTAATATGCAGCTCTTAAGGTTAGGCTTTAAACAATACACTGTTTTTGAAAAGTTAAGCCAAATGCTGAAACATGCATTTTTTCAAATAAGCAGCAGGGGGCGACTCAACTGGTTACAAAATATATAAAACTAGGTTGAGAATTGAACACTCTTAATCAATAAGAGCAATAACACAACAGCACATGTCAAATAGGCATGCATTACAAAGAAGAAGAAGAAGAAGAATCAGTTTTAAGGGGATTGGGAATCTGAATAAATCAACCCCCCCCCTCTTCTGTTATCTCCAATTTCATCCCCGACCCTCCCTTGTGTCCCTCAGGAAAGACCTTGACCATCTGTCCACCTGAAGGCTCTCTGTGAGGACAGACTCAGATCTTTACACTATGAGCCTCATGCGATCGGGCCGTGTCTCTGTGATGTTCAGAGTAAAATAACACAAAACACATGGTGATCAAATGAGACAGAAACTCAACAATCATCTCGTGGCAGTAACCCCAGATTATAATTGTAACTTTAATCAGTCATACTTTGGTCTAAAGCCACACTGGCGTCCAGATATCTGAAATTAATTCATAAATTTGTATTTGTTTTTAGTCCCTGATAATGCTTTGAGCTTCTCAACAACATCAAATACATAAGTGCCATCAGGCAATTTAGACATTAATCAGAAATCATGTATTACTGGATCATTGGTCAGAATATAAAAGATGATCTTGATTTATTTAAAAGGTTATCTGTTGGTATCTGCATGGAATAAGCACTTTCTAGCATCTCTATAACCGATTATGTTTTGAGAAAGATGCTGGGTAAAAGGTTGAGCTTGTGATCTTTTCAGCTTTAGCTTGTTCTGGTATTTAAACACGATGCTATTGAAGTAACTCTGTCTTATAAGTGGGGTTAATGTCATTACAATTTAAGACAGATGTCCCCTTTTATCCATCTGAAAGACATGTGCTGCAGGAATCCCATCGACTGTTGATCAAAATGTAACCCCTGATGGCTGATTTTCTGTGACGCTAAAACTCAACATCCCACTCCAGCTGATACCATTGGCCCTGATCATACTTTTTGTACCTTGGGAAATCTGTAAACTTGGCTGTCCATATTCCTACAGTCCATCTCTGTGTGACAATAGCTGTGAAAGAGCCCAGTCAGCATCTGTTCGTGGCTCCTGAAAGCAGCTTTTAGACTCGTCCTGGCAGCCGGGCGATGTGGCAGCACTGACCCCTGCACCGGGACAGACCGGCCAAAATCAATAGCTCTATCGTTTCACTTATCAGACTGTTACAAGCAGACTGATTACCTCATTGGCTGCCTGTGTAGAGAGAGGCCAGGAGGTGGAGAGAAAGAAGGGGTGAGATCAGAGGATACAGAAATGTAATTATAAAAGGAAAGGAGCATTTACATTTTGTTTAGAGAGAAGTGTTAACACTCCTGTGTACAAATCAAAGATAGCATCTTTCTCTTGGTCTGTATGTAGGATGTGCAATACAGAAGAGTTCATTGCTCAATTCTTTTTCCTGAAGACGGATAAGCTCAGAGATTTGTTTTGATAGACTCTCCCCCAGCCAATAAACTAGGAAAACACATTTCAGACTAATTTAGGGTATTACGAGTAAAATCAATATATTACAAAGCTCTACTGCCTTGTTACCTCATTCTCTTTTAAAATGCAGTATTTTTTATTTTTTTTTACTTTTTCCCACTTTTCATGAGTTGCAATGGAGTAGTTGTTTGTTCTCTTCACTTTATAACTTTAACAGCCTATGGGTAAGGTTGTGAACTCTTAAGGCTTGTATGTCTTTTAGACGGGGGTGGGGGTTGTTTTGAGCTTTATGTGACAGGTGACAGAAGAGGAGATGACACGAGTGAGGAGAAAGAATGATGAGAAAGATGTAACACCAACGTCTTTTTTTTTTTTCGGAGATGAACTTTAGACCGGTGTTTCTAGTTACCCTGCTGTAACCTCAGCACTCTTGAATACTCATTGGCTATCATTAATATTTTAAATGTTAACTGGACTGCACTTGTACAACAAGCTTCTCTTTTTCCGACTACTCAAGGCAACTTTTAATGTCACATTCATTCTCTCACACACACATTGACGCATTAACAATGTGTCCCTCAAGGCCATTAATCAGCTAAGCATTACACACATTCATACACAGCAGGCTACAGCTCTGATGGCATTTTGGGCTTGAAGTGTCCTGTCCAAGAATACTTTGACATGTGCACAAGAGGAGCTGGGGATCGAGCCATCGACCCTTTGCACCTTTGTGCCCACCACCACAATGAAAACTGGTTTAGCCTCAGGATCCACCACCAACTCCTCCAGAAAAAAATCACAACCCCCACATTTCTGTGTTTTTTTTTTTGTTTGTTTTTTAACCAATCAGAATTATTTTATAAAGAATTGTGCATTTTGGTCTTCAGGCAGTACAAAACATGTGACAGAACAAAGAAACAGAACAAAACAAACACATTTAAAAAGCGCTCCATCGTCTTCTTGACACCATTTTTATTCCCAGGCACTGACTACTAAAAACTGTTTCTGCAACAACTTTTTTGGGACCCAGCAGTTGAGAACCACCAAGTAATAAATCAATCGATATTTTCTTTAAAGCAAATTTAATCATATTGTTTAGGGCTAATACCTGAAATGTATTTGCTTATTAAAACTGCTCTAGTAGCATCATTTTTCGACTGCAGCAGGCTGCTGTTTTCAAATATTACAACAAGTGTAGGTTAAGATAAATACAGAGCAATAATAAATATGATATCTATTTATATATATTTGTCAGATTGCGAGAAACATGACTCTTAATTAATGATTATGTTACTCCATCACTGCTAACTAGTCTGTCTGCTAACATGTCGGCATCATTTGTTTGTTTAAAACTTGTTATTGCTGCCCCCTAGTGGTCATTAGCATCAGAATCTGCAACCTCAATAAGACGCATCAAAACCGAGTCCAATTTTGAGTCCAACAGGTAAACATTATCTCTCTGTTTTATTCCCTCAGGTCGGAGGAGGAGGTCAGAGTGGAGTGAGATCCTGGGATGAGAACTCTCTGCCTTTTCCATTCTACCCCTAGACCTCCAGGAGAGGAACACTGGTCGGCACTCTGAGGTAAAAAAAAAAAAAAAGGAAACACACAAAAATAAAATAAAACGCCCTCTGCAGACAAAACCCTTCTCTGACGACGCTGACCTTCAATATTTGCTGACTCAGGCATTCCC
Organism: Labrus bergylta; assembly: GCF_963930695.1. NCBI lineage: Eukaryota > Metazoa > Chordata > Actinopteri > Labriformes > Labridae > Labrus > Labrus bergylta. The sequence continues at coordinate 23,487,211 of NC_089204.1, forward strand.
CCCCCCCACTCCTCCTACTCCTCTTGTCCTCTCTCTCTTTCTCTCCCGCCCTATCAGTGTTATTCTTTCGCTCTCCTGTCTTTCATGGAGTCTGGGGACGTTGATCAATGGTCTGACTATTTGGTGGTGTGGGCTCAGTTTGGAGTGACCCGCTGTGGTCACTTTGTCACACACAGACACGCACACACATTTATGGAAATAGGGGGTCTTGGCCTCCCTCTTTGAAGTGTCTATTTAGGGATTTGTTTTGGAGATGGATGGCAGTTAGAGTGTGCGACAGAGGGGAGAGGAGGGGGGAGATCGGGGGTCAAAGGGGTCAGGAATTTGAGGATAAATCTGTGATGTGCCATAAGGCTGCCCGGGAAGGAGTGTTTCTTTATTTCTGTTGCAAATTTAAATGTTTTCAACACTCCAATCCTTAAAATAATATATTGTGTTACTTCCTCTACAGCCTTTATAAAAATGGCTTTTAATTGTGAAATTGCATTTATAATATCAAAGTTAATATTTTCATTAAAGCTCCTGTAAGGAACTTTTGAGAGATGTTGCTTTTGGCGACCACTGTGGACAAAACACAGTCTTTGTGGCTGTGGGTTCAAATCTGACCTCGGCCCTTTCCTGCATGTCATCCTTCCCTCTCTCCCCTCTCAACATTTCCTGTCTCTCTTCAGCTTTCCTTTCCAATGAAGGTAAAATTGCCCAAAGAATGGATTTTGCCATATGGATCATTTTTTCAACAGTGTTGGTGTGGCATTTCACATTTTGATCAACATCTGCCTGACTCCACACCTGAGATGCTTCTGTAGTTCTCAGGTCTAGAAATGCAATGCTTAATGACTGTTTTTCTTTTGCGTTGGAAAATAAATCATCAATGGCTGGAACTGAATTCCGGAAGCCACAAATAGAAAACCGCTCTAACACTGAACACCCACAGTTGTCAGTTCTCAGCCCAAGGAGGAAGCTGATACTGAAATTCAATAGTTCCCTGTTATGTACTTTTCTTATAATTGGTCTGCAGAAATAATTGTGTACTAGTTGTTGTAATTAATACCAAAGCTTGCATGCCAAACACAAACTCAGTATAAAAGTTTGCAGAAACATAAATGAGAATATTTCTGTTTTGTATCAAAACTTGTTTCTGGTGCTTTTAATGTCTATTATTATCTTAATAACACAGAAAGGAGGCTGTGGTGGCTTTGGGTTTTCTTGGGGTTTAAACTCAGATGTGTTTCTTTTTCGTTTTTTGGCCTTGAGCATCCACAGTACCCTGGCATTACCCTTATCGTTTCTATCAGCTCAGTCCTCACAGTAAAGTGCAGTGCTTTGTAAGTTATATGTGGTGATAATAATATGTGGTCAACACAGCAGCAGCTGTCTTCCGCTCTTCTTTCCATCGTCTCCATTTCAGATCCACTGCTGTCTCCTCTGTTCCGTCTTTCCTCTAGTCCAGCTCCACCTGTTCCAGCCCAGCTGTCCCCTTCCTTCATGAGCCGGCCCACTCATTAGCTGTCCCACATTGATACCTCCTGCATAGGCAAGGTCACTTTCAAAATACAAAAGACTCCGTCTCATCAGTGTTGCTGTCAGCAAGAAGAGGTTTAAATAGCTCCAGCACACTGCACTTTATTTCACACACTCGGTCAGATATTTGCTTAAATGTGCATGCAAGGCGATCAAAGCAGAATTAAAAGCACCTATCACCGCAACATTTCTACCTGCTGTGTTGACAGGAAAGATTACAGAGTCTAAGGCGTCCTTGTTGTAGAAATTAGGGCTGCAAAAATAAATTGCAGCTAGATCTTTATTGCTATGTGTGCGATCAATTAATCAAACTTTATTTGTATAGCACTTTTCATACACTTATAATGTAGCACAAAGTGCTTTATATAAAAACAGCATGCTTAGTTTGGAGGTATTGGCATAATAGCCATGCTCTTATACTTGTTTTATGTAGTCAGGTGAAGCTTAGCTAGCTATTAGCTACCTTCAAATCAATTGGTGCCAATGTAGTGATGGAAAAAATTAATTGTATGTAATCAGGCCTAGTTGAAGTTGTGAATAGCATAAAGCAACAGAAAGAGTTCATCCCTCAGGAGTTGCTAAAGACCAAAGATGAAGCCAAAGGAGCAGGATTTGTTTTAAAATCATCAGACGGCCAAATCACAAATCCAGCTGACTCCACACTCCACACTTTCGGGAGATTCATGGCTTTCAGGCCCTGATATTGACAGAAAACTGCCTTCCACTTTGCACTTCACAGCAGGTGATAATCTTTGTTGGCTGCTGTCTCAAACCTTGAAATACTCTTTGGTTTAGGTACGGGGAGGCTGGGTACCGCATACAGGAGGAGGAATCTTATTTAACGTGACTAAGTAAATATCAAGACAACGTGTATGAGGAAGTTTCTTCATTTTACAAAAATAAACATAACCCTGGCAACATTGGCTAGCAGCAAAGACTGTAAAACCACAAAACTCCACTCAGTGTGAACGTCGTGATTGACGAGGGCTAGCCGGAAAATGTCTGCCTTAGTTGGAGGACATGAGTCGGCCTTTTGCGTTCAAACATGCATCCCATGCAGATAATGTCGAAACATTTTCAGGAGTGCAGCGCATGTGTGAAAGAGGCTAATGTGGCTCCTTATATGCTTAATTTAGAGGCTATAAAAACTTTATTGATTGACATCATGTGAATTTAGTGTTTACAGCCAATCCACTGCCCCCTAGTGGCCATAAATGAACATTTTATTTCCTATTGAGAATTCTGTTAAGTAACAGAGATTTTTAAATGTATTAGATAAATAATAAGAACAAAATAATTCTATAAAAATTAAAGAGAGTTAAATTAAACATGTTTATTAAACTCTTCTGCTTTCACATGTAATGTCACATTCAGCCTCCTCGTCTGTTCTGACTCATAAAGGTTAAACATGTAACACTGAAGGAATGCGCTCAGTTTGTGAGTTCTTATTACCTTTTTTGAGGTTATGATAGAAACGTTTGCTGACTCACACACACGCTTACTCACTGTCACACACACACACACACACACACACAAAGTAAAAGAAAAAAAGACTGAAAAGCTTTCTGGTGTTGTGTTTCCAGCATGGAGAGGCGGGCTGTGTTAATGGCAGTAAAGTGCCAAGTCAGAGAGCAGAAGTGAACTCTCTTCTCACTTGTTGTTCGGCCGTGGGACTCAAAGGGAGCTACAGGGGAAGTTCCAGTAAAGAGAGAGAGAGAGGAGAAACACACACACACACACACACACACACACACACACACACACACACACACAAACACAGTATTCTTCTCCAGCATTACTAAGCCCTCCTACTTGTTTTCCATGGAAGCATACAACAATATACCAAGAGCTGTTAGTGCCAAGTGTTGAGTGCCAAAAAGCAAAGCAAAAAAACAACTGATAAATGAATGAATGACAAATGTATAGACAAATTAAAAAAAAGTTATCAATTCACTGGTCAGGGAGATTAATCCCAGATTCTTGCATATCTTTGTTTTTAGTTTAATGCTAACATCCTCTCATTGGAAGAAGCAAGGAAGCTTATATGCAGTAGGGTCAACATGTGAATACTCTTAGTAAAGTGTGTTATGCTAATATGCTATAGCACTCAAGATAAAGGAAAGGTTGATGTGAATGTTGTTGTATTTGCAGGTAGATGGAGGGAAGTTTAAACTAAATCTCATATTCAACCTTTGAGTCGCCACTTGTGGAATTGATGTGTGGATCACAAAAGTAATCAGGATTTGATATCTAGATGCCAAGGATTCGTTTACAAAAGGGTATTAAAGTTATTTTAATATTTGTTGAGTGATTTCAGTCTGGAAATGTGCAGACGTTTGTAGTCTCAGAGCTACATTTTGCACGACTAAAAAGGGCTTTATAGTTTGGTGTCTTAAGCGTCTCACAGTGATGAGTTTCTGTACTCAGTGATATTTTTTTTTATGTTATTTAAAAAGGAGTGTCTGTGGGATTTTGTCTATCCCCTGGGCAAGAAAGACAAAACATCACCTTGGGCTCTTGGATCTAAAGCGGAGCTCTGATGGGTTACTAGAGAAAAAAAAAAGTAGGAATGAAAAACATTATTTTAACTTCCTCATGCTGAAAATGTTCAAGCATACTGAGAAGAAAACATAAATCTCCTTGTATAAGTCTTGACAGAAAAATGTCCACACTGAGGCTTTAATGTATGAAGAGAGGGTGACAGTGGAAGTTGCTTCATCTGAGGAGTTCACATAACCAAACGATTGACAATCACTACAGCAGATTGAACAAATAATCAATGCTGCTGCCTTTGTATACCTCCAGTACTCCATCTCACTGCACCACTTGTTTTCACTTAATCACCTCTGAACAGCTTCATCACTCATAATACATAAAAGAGAAACCCTTTCCAAACTGCTGTGCTTTGACCTTCTCTTCATTCACTCCCTGCATTGTTACCTGCTCCCCTTCATGTGCACAGGAACGCATGTGGAGTCTGCAAAGAGCAGCAGAAACATGTTATGTAACGTACCCCATCTGAATGAACCAACTCCCCTTTCTCTGAGGCGACTACAGCTCTTCATGTAGTCCTTGTTGTTTGATAATTGCATAATGTAGAGTAACTGTAGTGTTATTAAGCCTGGGGACAAATGCTTAAATTTGGGAGTAAGAGGAGGTGTTCCCCAGATGAATGTGGGCCGTTCTGCTTTTACAAACACCCCCAAAACAGAAACATGGGGGGGGAAGATGTTGAAACTGGTGCAGGATTGTGTTGATGCGGAGAATATGGGTGAAAAAGAAGGGGATGGATGAAGCTCTGGCTAAAGAGAGAAGGGGGAGGAGAGGAGAGTAGTGTGTGTTAAAAGAGGGAAACTAGAAGCAGGGGGGCTGGTAGACAAAAGTGAGATAGGGGAGGGAGGAATGAGGAGAAGGAGGAGGAGGGGGAGGCGGTGCTAAGGCAGACAGCAGGGAAGGAAAACTGAGAGGAAGAACAGTGGAGTGAAGTGAGAAGAGAGAGGAGGAGAGGAGGAAAATAAGGGGGCTTCCATTTGAAAGAGTCGGGATATGAAGTCCTGTTGTGATTTGTTAACAGCAGGAAGGTGGACTTTTGCAAGGACGAGGTAGATGACTGGAATAAAGGAGAGACAGGAGACAGGACTGGAGTGATTTTTTTTTTTTACTTCTTTTTTTTTTTTCCAAGAGAGACGGAGACAAGTAAAGGCAGCGATGCAGGACTCTCACTGGGGTGAGTGCGCTGTGTGTGTGTGTGTGTGTGTGTGCTTGTGTCTGCACAGAAGCGTGTGTGAAATACGAGTGTATGTCTTAAAACTTGGGCTCTCTTTTTGCGCTGCTCCTTATCCCAGGTTGGCTCCGTTTGCATGAATTTGCTTGGGGGGGAAACTTTGTAGTCATGAGCACCTTGAGTCAGCGGGAAGCCACTTAAAAGGGTGTCAGCTGCAGAAATGCCAATAATGGAAGGTGTGTAGCGGAAAGAGTTGAAGACAAAAGTAGCTTGGCGGGCCTATTCACGTGGAAACACAGATTTTTACAGGGCTGGAATCTAGTTTAGCAATGCCAGTTAGGGCAGAAAGAAAGTTGTGGTTGAAATGAGATTTGAATGGTACAATAGAGACAACGGAGAGTAACCTGGTTCAGACTGAGCTTACTAGCTTTGACATAAAGTTAGTTTTCATGTTTCTGCTCCATATGACCCTTGAGACGTTTGGCCTGCACTAACACACACCACTATGGACTTTGGGAGGTGGGCTGATGAGTTTTTTGGTGGTGTGTGTGGGAGCACAGATTTTTCTAATCCTGATCCTGGGTAATCTGCTCATTCCAGTCTATTGATTTGAAATTCCAGCCTTTAGAAAAGCTGTCCTCTCCTTTGGACAGTTGGCCTAGAGGAGAAAGAAGAAGAAGAAGAAGAAGAAGAAGCAGGAGGAGGAGGAGAAGGAGAAGGAGGAGGAGGAGGAGGGTGTTATTCAATCCGTCTGCCCACTGACTCTGAAGATAAGAAAGAGCATGAGGCAGCAGATATATTTTCAGCAGATCATTAGGCTGCGTCTTCAAAGTTTGACCCTTACACGTACATTTGCACAGAAAAGTCAAAGAGAATCTTCGTGTTTCTTTTGACGATTGAGCATTTTTGGAGAAACATGCTGCTGTTGTTTCTCTTCTGTCGTCCCCACACATGTAATTAGAAGACTTTTTTTCTGTGCGTGGCCACATACTGTAGTTTGTTATGTGTCAGCAGATACATGTTTGGTCAGAGCGGTTAGAGGCCTGGACACTCTTTGTAGTATCTGTCTATCTAAGGGTGTCATGTTGAGGTTTCGTTTGAACGCATGTTGGATGGAAGACTGTAATTACCCAGTCTGGCTTTTGGCAGAGCTAGAAGGAGTGACGTTTGACTCCATAAACATTGTGGCTGTAAACGGGCAGGTATCAAGACGCAAATGTTGACGTACAGTTAAACCTCGAGCTTTGTGGAGGAGGGGAGTTGGAGAGGGGGTAAGACGTGGAGAAGATGGGTTACCTCATCTGCACTTAACAAAACAAATGAGGTAGATGTGAGTCACGTGTTTCAGCAGATACGTACGTAACCCTTTCCAGCCACGTTGACTCATGCTTAATGTGTCTCTACGGTGTGTTTAAGTACAGTGATAAAGATTGTGAAGTAGCTCCAACTAAAAGGTAATGAGACCTTTAATTGCTATTTCGCCTTTGGTCTTCCTGATTTTTGTCTTTCTATCCAAGTTCAGAATTTGATACTGCTCTTAGATTTGTGAAGCTTATCGTCCAACAAATCACTCCCTCAATCCCAAATATTTCAAACTCTTATTAGGTGATCTTCTGTGCCCTTTTTTTTTTCCACTGAAGGCTTATGAGCTGGGGACATATACAGACATGTACTCACTAAGTCAAATGTGGACCGTCCTAACATGCACATAAACTTTGAATAAGCTTTAAAATAACAGCAAAATGTCATTTTTAAAGGAGGTCCAATTGCTACAAAATGATGGAATTTGCCCTGCTTGGAGATTTTTCTCACAATAATCACATGAAAGTATCAACTTGGGGAATTTTTGATAACTTGAGAACATTGTGAGCAGGTAGTGTTAGCTGCATTGTGTAGAAAACTTTGGATAGGACAGCTGAAGAGAGACAGGAAATGTTGGGAAGAGAGACTGAGAGATGACATGAAGCAAAGGGCAGAGGTCAGAGTTGAACCTATGGCCAGGACTATAGCCTCCGTACATGGGGCATACCACATAACCACTAAGCTATGCGGCCCACCAAAAATTGACATTTTGTTGCTGTTGTTAATGGTTAAATGATACCGTTTTAGAGTGGAGCAAACAAACTTTTTTCCTTGTAAGAAGAGGGCACACGAGTCAGGTGAGAGTGTACAATGCAGGGGGAAATAAAAACAGTTGACCTTCAGGTTTGTGTTTTTGAATGTCTTCATTCCTCGCTGATCAGACTACTAGAGAACATTGTTTAAAATAGGAAACAGGATTAAGATACAATTTTTGCTTCCCTTCTTCAGTTCTGTCATTTTCCATGGATCCTGTTCAGCCTAATATCACACAAGATGTTTACAGCATGTAAAGCCTTTAGATGAGAAGTGTTAAAGTAACACAGACTGAAGGAGACACATTTACAGTTTGGGGTTCAGGACAGCTATGGAACGAGGCTCCATCATTACACCTTTGTACTTACACATTGTATCTGTAACGGCGTAACATTGGTGCCCCAGTGTGTGAATATACATTACAATACGGCGTAGCAGACGAGCGAGAGGCATGGCGAAGTATCCTGCCTTCCAATATGGCAGTGTGGAAGCGCCAACAGACAGAAACACAGGAAAAGTGAGAGACAGCAAAAGTGAGGAGTGGTGCTGGCTTCTTCTCAGTTTGCTGAATTAGTGTTTTCCATGCTAGTTTACGCGGCCTCCCCCCCCCCTCCCTTCATCTTTTCTCCAGTTTTCAGTTTGTCTGAACACACGTGTACTTCTTTACCATGTCAGATATTTTCTTGGATGAGTAGAAGTGAATTATATATCATACATCGAGGTTGGCACACTTAAAACTGAGGCGGTGCTGCTTATGTAATATCTGCTGTGGGACTCATTTGCCTGGCTGTTTTTAGTAGCACAGGGTGTGTGGGCGGCATTGTGTGCGTTATTTTCTGCCTTGGCTTTGATCAGTGATTTCAAAAATAAAGCTTTGACACCTTTGTTGAGAAATTTTCGATATCTTGGCCTACTTCTTTTTTTTTTCCTCATTGAAGCCTGAAGTGAAGGAAGCAAAACAGCCTCTCCTATAATCAAGACTCCTGTCGCTGCCCCCTCCTCATTCTCCCTCACATTGCGGGTCACATTGTCAGTCAAAAGTGTTCTTGCTTTCAGTGCGAGATAACAGGCCCCTTCTCTGTGCTGTCTGCTCTCTGTAAAACTGAAACAATAGGCCTCTGCAGCCAGAGCAGCAGGGGGGGAAGGAAGGGAAGTTTAGGAGGGAAAACGTGACTTCTCTCTCCACTTTTGGAACAATGAAGTCAGAGCAGCCCCAGCACCTGGATTTTCCAAAATATACTTAAGTAAACATCTTGCCAAAGACAAACGACCTGATAAAACATGAAAGCTGCCCCACAAAATATTCTTTTCAATCAAAGTCGAGGAGTTAAGTCTGAGCTGATCTTGACAAACAGTAGTCCTCTGGCCATGCTAATCCCTGCGTCTCTACCACATGGCATTCTCGGTATTTCCAGTGTCTGCAGGTCCGACCACTGACCGCCGCTGGATAACTGTCAGTGGCTGGAAATACTCCTGGAAAATCCAACAGTCACAGCAGACTAGGAATGTCAGCCATCTTCCTTTTTTTTTTTTTTTTTTTTTTTTTTTACATACTGTTACCTAAATTGTCTCCTATGCCATCTGACTGTAATCCAACACTGTCTAGCTTCAGAGTTTGGAAATATTCTAATTGAAATGTCTCCTTAGCATCTAATTAAAAACTGTTTGGTACTTGAGTACAATCTTTTTAATGATTACTTTCTTATTCTTGGGTCAAATAGTTCTTGGCGTAACTTTTTAAAGGTCAGTCTTTTGAGTTTCCTAGGTAGCCTACTCAGTGGAAACACAAGGAAGTACTGACATTTTTACACTGGAGTATTTTTCTACATACAAGTGGTTGCCCCTTTTTTCCTGAACCGGGCCACTCGAGCATGTTGGCTGCTAGTTTACTTTTTACGAGCTTAGCTAAGTGCAGCTCAATATCTACAGTATGGACATAAACACAAAGTCAAACTGTGACTTCTGTCTTTAGTTAAATGTAAAAAAGAAATGTATATTTAATTATTTTTTTTAAATCTGTCTCTTATTCAATCCATCAGTGTTAGATATGTGAAGGGAAGAACACCTCTGTTATCAGGACAGACATTCTTGCACCATTGAGTGTTGTTATGATGAATGAGGGACGTTCACATAACAGCTTCACTTTTATAAATGTTCATTAAAGTGGCAGTAAGCAACATCAACATTCCTATAGAACAAAACACTGAAGCTGGATGATGCTAGTTTAAATATTCAGCTCACAGAGTCACTGTGATTGGCTAGACACGTGCAAGCCAACCGTGATTGGTTGTTTGATTCAGACCTCCAATTAAAAAAATTAAAACACTTAATGCAAAGTACTCACAGACACTGATCAGACACACATTTATTAAAAGGGAATATTTCAATTGAAATTATAAGTCACATGCAATGATCAAAATGTCGTATTTCTGACAAATGTTTATGAAACTATATTACTTACTGTGGCTTTAAGTACATACATACAGCAACACTTTTTAATGTAAACATTTTACCTGAAAATATATGTGTGCAACCTCTATTGGTTTGAGGGCAGTAGTAACTCAAAGCTGAAACAGGACCCCTAAATAAGTGATTGGCAGATTGGGTCCCCAAATTACCACAGTGTTTTCACAAGGCTCTGTCCCTACTTTCATGTAATCTAATTTCAATAGATTTGCTGGCTGCTCTCACTGTCAACCCCCACAGGGAGTTTCTCTGCAGTTATATACGTGTGTGTGTGTGTGTGTGTGTGTGTGCGTGTGTACGTGTGTGAGATGTTAAAAAGAATTCCAGCCCTCGGTCACTCCACTCTCCAGCAGCCTCTCACGTCTGAATTGAGGCCAGATGCTTTGAGATGCTAAAGAGCCAACCTGTCTGCTGTCAGACCGTCTGACACACACAGACCTCACTCACTCATTCACCTATTCATTAACTCTTTATTTCTTTCCTTCTACCTTCCTGTTTCCAACTTCTCTTGTGTCTCTCTTTCTCATTTGCATAAATAGTGTGGGCCTCTGCCGCCATTGCAACACTTCCAAAAGGAGTATAGGAATCTAAAATCTGCAACAGGTTTTTGTAAAAGAAGATTAGGGGGGGAAAAAAATACTGTGGGAGGATCTTCTGCCAATTACGCCTTACCAAACTCACTTTTTTTTTTTTTTGAGAAACTTTACTTCTCCTTTTGTGTCACAGAAGAAAAACCTGGTTTAATGAAGTCAGATAGCTGCAAGGCGTGGATGCAAGAATTTGAAAGTTTTGTAAAGCTACAATGTTAGATTGCCAAAAAGGGCAACATCACCATGATCTGAGTGAAAGGAGACTTGGCACTGAGGCGACGGGTTAATGAGGCCTCAGTAGGTTTGCATGCATTCAGCAATCTCCAATACACACACACACACACACACACACACACACACTTGCGCACACAAACGGCGAGATCTTAAAGCAAATCCATGTGGGGGTAGGTGACAGTGAGCTACCACGCAGACAGACAATCATTGTGTTGGAATGGAGGCCTATTATAACCTCGGGTCTTCTGGCAAAACATTAAAAGACCGTTCTTATTTTACACTTGAGTCGGCTGACTTCATCTCAATACCATTTCCTTGCCTGTTTGAAGTTTTATTGTGCAGTTTCAGTCAGTAGATGCATGACAAATGATTGGGATAGTAGATTAAGTGAAGACTGATTGCCCTGCTGAGGTATTACGTGTGTCAGTGTGCTGCTGCCTTGCCTGTACTTGTGGATTTCCTTTTGTTCGCAGCCCAGGAGGATTATTCTGAGTCACCTGGCTTGTGGATTTTCTCCTTATCTCTGTCTGTCTTGTCTGTCTGTCTCACTCTCTCCATCCACAGAGATCACGGGTCTCAGGATTAATCAAGGCCACCCAGGCTCTGTATACATAAGTAGGATATTTCTCCTGGTCTGAACAAGCTCCAACAGTTTCATAACATCCTGCTTTAATATGGAAACTCTTCTCTTTTGACTCCCCATTAAAGAAGAGCAAACATTTTTTTTATGAATGGTTCTGATTAAACCTTGAATGCTGGTACGTTTGCCCTTGTCCATAGAGTGCCTGCTCCAATGCACAAATGTTATACCTTCCACCTGTTGCTTTGGTCTTCACGCTGGCTTGGCCCTCTGTTAGTCACGCTGCTGTGTTCATGTTAAAGGAGGGTCAGATGAAAATTTAGCTGCATAGACCAGTGAGCTGGGGAGGTGAGGGAAATGGGGGATGGAAAAGGAAAGAGTGACATGAGAGCGGTGGAGCAATAATCCTGCCCGGGAAGAGAGGAAAGGGATATGGGTGAAAATAGGAACAGGAAAGAAGGATGAAAGTGGAGGAAGGAGGTGGAAGACCCTTGAAATATGGCAGTTTTACCAGGATCAGTACTTAAACCTTCAACAGCAAATTTCATTTTATCAATAGATCACTTTGTGTGGGAGGAAAGGGATCTCTTGAGTGATAAACATGAAGATAATTGTCATCAAACGCTGCAGAACACGTCAGCCCTTTGAGTGTCTTTGGTTTTAGCTTCAAATTTACAGTTTGGGGCAAACTTAACGTTTTTCCTGCATCGTTTTCACCCACAGTAAGGCACCTCTTTTTGGAGGGAAAAATAAATAAAAACTGATGATTGAACCCTTAACTTCCAGTGTAAATAAGTGACAAAGTGCTTCACACTTGCACAAAGCAACTAAAAATAAATTCATCACTCTTGCTTCACCCAGAGTTTTTCCTGCCAGTTCCATTTTTTTTTTGTTGAGCTTTTGTGCGAACGCAGCAGGAAATACTCAGGAAAAATTCACCTTGAGCGAGTGGGCAACCCGCACATGACCAAAGACTATATGCACACAAATCGTGTGATTTCCATGCACATAATGAAACTGTTGTTCTTCTCCATTCTTTTGTTAATATTGATATTGTGTTGAAACAACAGGTAGCATTGCTACAAAGGCAAAAATGTTCCACTATAGCATAAATAGCAGTCGTTTCTTTTTATTGAAAATGTACTGTAACCAATGCATGGATGCATTAATGGTTTAACTTCACCAAAGTTAGGGAGTATGTTGTCACAGACACAACTGTAAATCATTTGCCATGCTTTGTGAGGTTGCTCCGGTCCAACTTTAGGGGGTGCAAAGGGTGACAACATGCACCCATAAGCTCTCAGCTTTTGGACTGGGACAACTTTGTTTCTTTTATCCTGAAGAAAGTCAACTGAAGCTCCTGTGTATGTGTCCTTAGCCACAAGGCCACAGTGTTAATGAAAACTGACATTTCTTTTACTTTGTGTCTCTTATCATAGCAACATCTGAGAGCCATGGTGGGAAAAGTAGATAAAAAAAAAGAGAGAAGTAACATTTTCATTGCTCAGCAGTAGAGCAGATGGTTTTGATAGGAAACAATGTCTCCCTTCACATTTGATTTCCCTGCTGGGAGATCTTAAGGTGCTCAGACTTCTGTGTCTGTCCGCTGGCCAAATAATGTCCAAACAGGATTATAGGTGCCCAGTGTTCTCAAGATCGCAGGGCCTCTTCTTTGGAGCCTCTCTTTGGACTACCTGGTATTGGAATTCCCCTTGAACTCCCTCCACTGCTCCCCCTACCAGTCCGCCTTTGTGTCCTTGCTCCTAAACCCACTTCTGCTGGGTCCTGGCTTTTTCTGACTCTGTCCTGTGTCCAGCAGAGTCTCGGGAACAGCTCAGAGGTTGCGTGTGATTGCAGTGTGTGATCTCCTGCTGCAGAATAATGGGCTTCCTCTCTCCCTTGTTATTAACAGACTTATCATAACAGGATTATTTCCCCGTCACAAACCCCACCTCTGGATCTTGTTAGAAAGCTACCTGGGAACCTCTTTCTTCTGTCAGTCCTGCTCACACTCATCCAGGGGCCTGTCAGTGGCATGTGGAGGACAAACTCTCACAACCCCCTCCATGTATTCACAGCTCCTGTCAGAGGCAGTGGGGCGGGTTTAAGCCATTCAGCATCATTTAATAGTTTTAGATGTCAGGATGTGGTGTTAAGTGGCCCCTGGTTGACCCCAAAAGAGTTTGCTGCACCACTATAGGAGTTATTTTTGAACACCAAATCAAATGCCTCGCCGAGAGAACGCCTCATGAAAGACTATCAGAGTGATTTCAGGCACTTGAGATGCTTTCTATTATTAGAGATGACTGTTTTGTTTCTCTTCCTGTCTTATTCTGCTGACAGCAGAGAAGGATGCATGTAATGAGGAAAGTGGAGGGTTGATGGAGGGATGGTAGAAGCATTTTTTGTTTTTTCAGAGGAATGCAGGGGGAGGAAAAAAAAGGGAGGAACAACCAGTGAGAAACATCAGAGGGAGAAAATTGGCTTTTTGGATTTGTTGCCGGAGTAGCCAGAACAAAAACCAGACCCTTGAAGGTCACAGGGGTGGGAGGAGAGAATCAGACCAGCTCCACCCATCAGGGGGTCAGAGAGAAAGGGCTTTGGGGGGGTCACGGTTGACGGTCTCAAGGGGTTGTTAATTCTATTATCCCTGCCTGAGAGGTCCTTGTCAAGGCTGGGAGAGAAGAGGAGGTGGGAACGGCAGCATAAAAGGTAAAAGGAGGTTGTGAGGCATGATTACTTTGGAATGGGAAGTGATCACATACCACAAATATCTTTATCTCTTTGACTCATGTGAACTCATGAAGTCTCTCCCTGTCACGCACACACAGATTCAGAGTTTAGTTCAGATGGATTCAACTTTCCCATCCTTTGCTTAATGATAATTAACAAATAAACCCTATTTGATTTTTCTCTTCTTACCCTCTCTGCTCTACTGACTATATGTAAGCTATTTCTCCATCCATTTTAGTCCAACATGTCTCGAGGTTTCTGCTAAAAATGAACAACCAACCATGTGTTTGTATTCTTTCCAAAATCAAAGATAAATTCATGGCTTTAGGTTCCAAAACCTCCTAACTTGTCACCTCTGCAGTTGCTTCCTACATACCTCTTGAAGGCATGGACAAGTCACAAAAATGTCTTTCTAAAGTCACCAGTATTCTTCAAACAAATTGCTGGATTGGCCTTGTAAAAAAAAAAAGGGCACCAGTTACCTCTGCCCACTACTTTCTCACACTGGTACTGAAGGCAGCTGCAAACAACAAACATCACAAAACCACTATTTTACATATAAAAAAGAGTTGCTTCTTTAATTGTGTCTTTGAAAAGTGTTGTTGTAAAGCTGACACCAACAAACAATAAGACAACCGCACATCTCTAGGTTTCATTAGCTAACTGTGTTGAAGCTCTTCGTTTAAACACAGCAAACACTTAGTGTTCCTAAGAACTGGGTGAACATCCAAGTTCAACATTGTGGATGTCTCAGAGGAGAGAGAGTGTGAAAAGCTACAAACTTTTCCCATTTGTGCCAATCGTCTGTCCTTTAGTGTGTCCATTTGAAAGAGGTCTATAAATGTGGCTTTTCTTTATGATAAGACAAATAGAATGATTAACACACATCACAGCTAATAACACCTGGTAAACCACTTTGGTGTGACAGCAGCTTTTATTTGAAGAACATCAAGGCTCTCTGGCTTCCATTACAATTGATGCTATTGTTATGTTAAGTGGTAGTAGTGCTGTACTGTAATGTTTTTAAGTAAACAGCCTGAATCACAACATGCTGAGGCATCTTGCAATTTACTGCAATCCGATAACAATTTCTTCAAAACAAAACAAAAACTGTTCATATACTTCTATGTCTATCATATGTATGGGATTTATTTTTGACAGTACAGCTGCTTTGTGTATTTCATTTTTTTTTTTTTATCCATACTGCACATTAAACAAATAAACTCCTTCACCATCTTCATGTTTTGCTTAACACTGCACAAAGAAGACCTGTTGCGTCTCATTTCCTAAATCTTAAATTTAAAAAAAAGCTATTTGGGAGGGAGAACTGTCTTATTTAGTTTATTTAGACTTGCTAACATTTCCAGTTCATGTAATAATCATTGAATGCTATGAATACATTGTCTCAGTGTGTGTGTGGATGTTCATTTACTTTCACAGTGCTGTTTGTGTGCACAATTGTAGCCCTGGCAGACTGTGTGCAGCCATCGCTGGCATGGATTATTCCACTTGGCCAGACAGATTTGGTTTGGCACGACAGGCTCAGGATATGTGTCCCCTCTCTGTCCCGCGGGGGCATCTAACACTGATAATACTATCTGCATATGGAAGACTTAATCTGCTGCCTCTTACTGTGTTAATATTATGTATCCATGTTTCTCATCCTAAAAATAGTGCTGAGACCAAGTGAGGCTCTGATTCTGCCTTCAAAGACGTTTTGATAGGAGCGTGAGCATTGTGATCAGCAGACAGTGAGGGGTTCGGTTTTCAAATCGCTTTAGTTGCAGAACACAGATGAGTGCTCACCAGGTTCAGACGGGGACGTTCAGGAAAATCTCCGAGCAGCTGCACATGGTGATGACCGTGACTCATTTTCTCTCCCCGTGTCTGTTTCATCCTGACTCTTTACTTAATCCATCCTCTTTTTTTTTTTCCCTCCCTGCCGTTAATGACATTGACAATTAGCATGAGTGTATTTAATGAAGGATGGGACTTAGCTGTGGGGGGGACTGGGGACCCACTACCTCTGGAGAAATCTTTGAAATAAACAGCTGTAAAGTGGCAGTGGCACAAAAAAATATATTTGAGATCATTTAGAAAAGGCAAAATAAATTATTTTGGAGATACATGTTCCAGCTAAGCAGGCTTAAGGGTCATACATTTGGTTGTGAAGACATTTGGCAAATAACAAAAATGAAAATCCTTTTCAACAGTGCATTGGGAAATGTCAAACATGCTGCATTAAAGCGGCAACATCCGATGTTGAAAAATGAAGCAAATGCAGACGTGCAACAAAACTAAACTGCAGTTCTTTGAGTGTCCACTTGAGGCCGTCTGCAATAGCCAAGGACTCCCCATTAGAGCCCATATTAATGCCCATTTTACAGCAGAAATAAACACGTTCACAGCTTGGTTGTTTTGGTCTCTATAGCTCTTTTTTAGTGTTACAAACTGCACAAGGGGGGAATTGTTTTATAAGTTATCCATATTGAATGTATGAAGGCTGAGAGCGATGCATAATAAGCCATAATAGTGGGCGTGGTTGATTCGATTGACGGACGGGCACATTGTAGCTGTTTCTCAGGAGGCTGGTTGTTGGATTTGCTGTTTTCATCATTTCGAACATGTTAGACAGATGATGAGTTGGATGTGCATGTGTTGGCAACAAAGCTATTCATTCAACCAACTCTGTGCCTGCTTCTTGAATAGCGAGAAGTTGGTTGGAGTCAGTATTTCCAAAATGGCAGCCACTATCCTTAGGCTTCATAACACCTCTTCAGACACCAATGGGTGACGACACAAAGACTACGTCCGTGTAGACTGTATAAGACATGGACGTAGTCTCAGACTCAGTATAGTCAATGGTTGCATGTAGATAAAGCATGGATTTAAAATGCTGTCTGTTTTCTCTTTCTCATCAGAGTGTTTGGTGGTGTCTGAAGCCGTTGGGGTGCCATGGCTCTGGTTCAGGCACTTCCTGTCACTGTGACTGACCACCCTAACCCAGGTCTCGACGTCCAGCAGTGCCGGCCACTATCATCCCATTCCCCCTCCGGCCCCTGCCCCGGCCCCTGTGGTCCCTGCAGCTCTGGGACAGCCATGGGTTCTGTCAGCAGCCTCATATCAGGCCGGACGTACCAGGAGAGGCACTGCCGGGCCGCCAGCGAGTTCACCACCAAGTCACGCCGCTCCACACCGGCCACCAGCTGCTTCCGACTCCAGGATAACACCCTCCGTAGCACGAGCTCCCTAGAGCAGCTCCTGGCTATCAGCACTCAAACGCTTCCCCAGGCCCAAGTTCTTCCTCCACCGCTGCCCACCAAGAAGCAGCCCAGGCCGGGTAACTCCGCTGGGGCAGGCAGTGGAACGGTTGCAGGAGCAGTTGGTGGTGGTGGTGGTGGTGGGACTAATGGGAACTTTGGGCATGTGAGCAATGAGGGGGTCGCTGGAGACTGGAAAAACAACCAGGCACTGGCAGCTGTGAGCCCATGCAGTGACTCTGAGGACCAAACGGACAACAGGACACTGAATGGCAACATTGGAGGGCCCCCTCCCAAACTCATCCCAGTATCTGGACAGTTAGAGAAGGTAAGAGGGCTAGATGGGCAATAAGTCTATAAGCTGATACCCTTTTTGCTAATAAACAGCATAATGTGCCAATCATAAAAAAATGTGCTAATGGCTATTACCAACTCTGATACATAAACATAAACAACACAGAGTACAAATCAAATTCCACATTACAGCTGTAAGAGCACACAAGTAAACCTACACGGCAACATGCAGGATAACGCTGAACTGCCACAGAAGCCAAGTCACTACCAGCAAAATGTTGCTATATGGCTGACATGTTGCTAAGTTTAACCGTTGTACTTTGCCAGAACCACAACTGTTGTTCACTGGGATCACGATTCAAATGACTTGAAGGTAGTTTATCTGACAGCAACAGCCATTGGTGGCAGAAGAGAACAACTTCCAGTGCACTCTACTGTTTTTGTGCAAAGGGGTAGAAAAAAATGTTTTCCGTCAAACAAATAGATTTTTCAAGTCTAATACTCTCTGGTATCTGGTCAGACTAACTGAGTGATATAGCGTTTGAGACAACATTGGAGGCATTTCTTAAATTATTATGGTACTAGGACAGAGTAGAAAACTGTCTTAATGTGGAGTAAAGAAGCTGTTTTAAATCTATAACTTTGTGAAATGACTGTCTTAAAACTCTGGCTTATTATTAACCTAACTTATGTTATATTATTTTAAATTTTAAATCTCCAGGCGCTCCTTCTGGTTTCTTGTTGTGCTTGAATGTTGTCTTGTTTGTCATCATATTTTTGTCCCTTGTGAAAGACGAATAAAGTTCTATTCTATTCTACTCAGCATGATACTGAATCCCTAGCCCCCCAATAACCTGAAGATATACATGCTGTGACATTAAATATCATAGCAAGGACATATTTCTTGGAATACAAAACCTTACTCATGAGCATTTCTGCAGCATGTGCCCCTATTTTTTTTTTTTTACAGCAGGCTGCCTCAGCTGTCTAATTGGCTATTTATTATCATTGATCTGGAGGGGAACTTAATCAGCGGCCTGACAGGCTCACATGGACCGTTTGACAGCTCCTCACCTTGCACAGACATCATGATCAATGTTAGGGCTCACTTACATTCAGTGATGTAATTATTCGAAGTTGAGGAAGATCGTTAAGAAAAATGCTTACAGAACATGTTGAGGAGCTTTCACCCGCTCTGTCTTCATCTCCTCCTCCTCCTCATCCTCTTTGTTTCTCTGCCCTTTAATCAGATTTCCTCTGTCCTCTCCTCTTTCACTTTCTCCCTCTCTTGGCTGGCACTGTATGTTACATGATAGGAAAATCATTAAGAAAATTGTGTAATGAAGCCCATGAATATCAATTAAACCAAATTAAACTAATCAGAGCCTGGAGGGCTGACCTGCCGGCATATCACTCACCCCTTACTAATGAGTTTTATTCAGCCGTTGCTAATTAGCATAGTTTTGCTTTTATCAATCACTTATACTTTTTTTTTTTTTTACTTTTAGAACATGGAGAAAGTTCTGATCCGTCCTACGGCGTTCAAACCTGTTGTCCCCAAGAACCGTCATTCTGTGCACTACTTATCACCGAGGCCAGGGGGCGGCAGTCTGTCAGAGAGCCAGGCCAGCCTCAACCTCCTGCTGCCCCTTGGAGGGTCCAACAGCTCCCATAGCACAAATGGCAATGGAGGGAGCAGCACTTCAAGTTCCGATGGTAAGCGCAACTCCTTCAGCGGAGGTCGAAATGCTCGGAGCAGCCAGTCCTGCTCCATGTCCGATTCAGGGAGGAACTCCCTCTCCAGCCTCCCTACTCACAGCAGCACAGGCTACAGTCTGGCCCCCAGTGAGGGCTCCAGCTCTGGGTCTGGCACCGGGGGGCAGCTGGAGCCCTCCAGTCTGGGTAGAAACACTTCAGGTGGGAGTGGGAGCCACAACCACACTAACTCAGACAGTGGACGCTCCTCATCCAGCAAGAGCACAGGCTCGGGGTCGCTCAGTGGGCGCGGGCAGCCCCTGTCGGACAGCGGGTCCTGTGGCCACTCACCGCCACCGGTGGAGGGCTATGAGACGGTGGTGAGGGAGCTGGAGGAGAAGCTGAGGGAGCGAGATCTGGAGCTCCAGCAGCTCCGGGAAAATCTGGATGAGAATGAAGCCGCAATCTGTCAGGTGAGACATCAAGACGCACACACACACACTGACCAAACTCTCCAGTAAAACACCCAATAAAGAACATGATGTCATTATGATGCAGTACAAAGAAACACTAACTGGTGCCCTTTGCTCTGAAAGGTGTATGAGGAGAAGCAGCGCCGCTGTGAAAGAGAGATGGAGGAGTTGAGACAGAGCTGTTCAACGAAGATGAAGCAGACCTCTCAGAAGGCTCAGAGGGCACATCAGGTGCTACAGTTACAGGTATGCTTCATATAAAACATATTATTACCTTGTGTAGATTCATGCTTAAGATGTGAGTCTGATGCTTCACTCTGCATTGAACAAACTGTTCTAGTGTGTAGGGCAGTTATTCAAAATGGGTGTGTGTGTGTTTTTAGGTGTTTCAACTACAGCAGGAGAAAAAGAAGCTGCAGGAGGACTTCTCCTCTCTGCTGCAGGACAGAGAGACGCTGGAGAGGAGGTGTGCCACCATCCAGAGGGAGCAGACCCAGCTGGGGCCACGGCTGGAGGAGACCAAATGGGAGGTGAGAGAGAGTCAGACCCTGGAAAGGTGTTACATTGGAGGTGCAAACTGTGATGTGATTAAGTGTGCATACTGTTAACCATTCTACACCTCTCACTCTACTGTTGACTCGCTAACAAAGCATAGATTACCCCTTAAAGGAAGGTGTTAAAACACCTTAAAGGAGGTTAAATTAACCTAATTAAAGATTATAATCATGGAAGGGAGCTAGGTTTACCTTTCAGGAATAAACAAATCCATGATGTGTTTGTAATCAGCAATTTGAGACCCAGGGTTTTTTTCTTCCTTTTTTTCCCAGGGGAATTTTCAGGGTTTCAAGTGCTCTCTTTGACTTTCTTTCTCTGGTCCTTTCAGGTATGTCAGAAGTCAGGAGAGATCTCCCTCCTGAAGCAGCAGCTGAAGGAGATCCAGTCAGAGCTTAGCCAGAAAGCCGGAGACATTGTGGTGCTGAAGGCCCAGCTGAGAGAGGCCCGTTCCGAACTGCAATCCAGCCAGGCTCGATCCCAGGAGGCCCAGGCGGCCGTGAGGACGCGAACTTTGGAGCTGGAAGTCTGCGAGAACGAACTCCAGAGGCGCAAGAGCGAAGCGGAGCTGCTCCGTGAGAAAGTGGGGCGTCTGGAGGAAGAGTCTGTCCGCATGCGTGACACTCTTCCTAATCATAACGGACATCTACCTGGAAATGTAACTCTGAAGGGCCAATGCATGAGCCTCACCCTTCAGCAGAGTAGAAGCATGGGAGGCAGAGGAGGGCCGAGTCCCTGCGTTTACCGCGACGGAGATGAGGCTCATCTGGTGTGGGGAGGAGAGAGTGATGAAGCAAAGGCTCAGAGGCAGAATGCAGAGGCAGTGCTGGGACTCAGACAACAGGTACATGTTTCTATTTTCCCTCTTTTCCAGGCATCAGTACTGAATAACAACATTCATACAGTTCCTGTTTTATACCTATCATGAATCACGATATGATGAAAATGTGATACGATATGATACAGTACAGTATGATAGGATAGGATATGACACAATACATTTTCTTACCCCTTGTCTTGGACTTAATCACTTCTCTGCGTATATTCTCAGCTTAAAAGAATATATCACTTTTAAGCTGTACATTATAACTTTTCAAACAAAATGTTCTTCTTTAGTCTCTTTTGCAAGAGATAGCAAGTTGTTTTCAAATATTGTACCACAAGACAGGATCTGAAGTTGTTTAAAGTCCCTTCATAGAGACAGACATAGATTTACTTTATTGATCCCAAACTGGGAAATTGTGGAATCGTGTTCATTTGGCTCTATGATGTTAAAATGCTGCTTTTTCTGTGAAAGAACGCTTTCTCATGTTAATTTTGCCTATGTTGTTGCTAATGCATCTGTAATTTGCATTTTAACGTTACTTTAGAGTAAAGAAGCAATGTACCTTTTTCAAGTTTTGAAGTATTGCTGTTTTGTTTTTCTACATTTCATCTTTCTGTTTTCAGGTGGACAGGCTGAAGGCTGAACTCATGTACGAGAGGAGAACGAGTGAGGAGCAACTTTCACACTTTGACAATGAGAGGCGGGTGTGGCACGAGGAGAAGGAAAAGGTAAAACAGAGGAGCTTTTTTTTTCCTTGTCTGTCAATGTGTTTTTCATAAATGCCCTGATGAATCAAGGTTATTAAACAATTTCTAAAGAACACTTAAATAGTCTCTGTGTACTAACTTACTGTTCCTCTCTGCTCTTAGGTAATCCGCTACCAGAAACAGCTGCAGCAGAACTACATCCAAATGTACCGCCGAAACCGGGATCTTGAGCGAGTGATGAGGGAGCTGAGTCTGGAGCTGGAGAGCAGGGACATGGAGGACTACGAGGTGCACAGTGGCAGCAACGACATCCACTTTGAGGAAATCACCGCCACTGAGATCTAAAAGAGAACCCACACGCTAACAGTAATGTGCGCACAGGAACATGAAAACACAAAACCAAACATTGAAACACCAGGCAAAATCTGCACTACCTTCAACATGGCGTAACCTGGACCACAGAGCAAGCACTCACCACTTATCACTGTCAAAAGGGAGATCTCCAAAAGGTGCATTATTACTCTCTGCTATCACAAGCACTACAGTAAATCCTTACAACGTGTCTCTCCCCCGGACTCTTTATTTTTTTTAGATGGGTTTTTCCACTATAAAGCCAGCACAAAGACTTTTTTTTCAAAAACTGTGTTTCCTTTTTAGACCACGTTCAAATCAGGGTATCCGAAAAACAACAAGGAAAATAAAGCAAAAAAAAAGCAAAAAAAAAAGCTACTATATGCACAGCAATCTGGTCGAAGCACCGTCACACCTTTTCTTGGTAGCACACGAGGTTAAACAGCCGGCCACCAGCATGCATAAAAAGGATGCATCATGACCACACTCCTGCTATCAACACCCACCGCTGCCGGCTCTTAATGATGACATCATCACGCAACAACAACTAAAAACAACACTTTTCCACTAAGTAACACCAAAAGGAGAAATACATTGAAAAGTCACAACATCAGACGATCAGCCGTTTACGCATTTTACAAATTATACAAGGACAAGACAGATTTCCTCAGCGCTGTTTATTTGAAAAAGAATGTGTTTTCTGTTATCACTCCAGAGAAATAAACAGTCACCACCTGCAATGAAAGGATCTGCTCACCAAGGGAAACATGGTGTCATTTTCCACAACAGTCCTGCTCACTTTTGTTTGCGATGCAGCCGCCTTTGTTTGGAAAGGAAATCATGAAACCAGTTTGAACATTTGTTTCTTGGTTGTCTTACATATGGACATCCTAATCTGTCTTTTTCACTCCAAACCCAGAGGACAAAAACATGCAAAAGAAACGCTTATTCTGAAAGCTGCTCATGTCATCTGGAACTCCAAGAGTCACATTTGATCACTCTGTCAACTCATTTATTCAATGCTGCAATTTCTGACATAAACATTTACATTTTACAATTATGTAGCACTATAGAAAGCAGACTGTAGCATTGGAGATGTCACTAAGAGGCTGCTGATTCTCCTCTTTGTCTTTTTCTGCCTTTTTCTCCATGTCTTCTTCTTCTTTCTGTCTCTAACTCTGCTTCTTACTCAACTATTTTTATAACAGTGAAAAGCGCCTCAGCAGTCGGTATCAGGAATCTAAAAATGGAGCATATTCTTTTACTTTAGATGTGACGTCACTGAAGAATTTAAGCCAGTGTTTGAACTGTAGGCATGCTTATTCAGAGTTTCCGTTTATTCCCCTTTGTTCCCATTAGTGCTCTTTCTTTAGCTTTTTGCAGCCCAAAGCCAAAATAACACTTTAAAAGTCTTCCTAGTCTCACCGTAGACTATAATCTTCACTGACTCCTATACAGATAACGAGACTGGCATGCCTGCATGTCTTTATTATATCAGATTTCAGAAGAGGCCTGTTGAGATAGTGGTGAGATGATAATTTACAGAGGCAGACGCTCCATTGTGAGTTGTCGGCTGTTCAAGTCCTTGACTGACCTCATTTACATGGCGGTCATTTTCCAGTCCAATGTTATAGTCAGGGTTGGAAGCCTTTATGCTGTTTTAATGTCATACTGCTGGGCCCCAGGTCTCAAGTTTTACAAACTAAAGGACGAATCGTTGTCATCTACTGCTTCTTGATTGTTGAACAGTAAAAATATGGGGTACATCGTCGCATATTTCAATTGAAATCAACACATTTGGAAACCATTTATGTGTAGAGAACGGGTAATATTAGCATTTAGCCACTTTCTAGATATCAATGGCATTAGCGTTGATCTTCCGACACAATCGAAGAGAGAGGTGTTAACTTTAAGCTAATATTAGCTAGGAATAAACTTGTTAAATGATACAAAAGGAAAATGGCTAAATCCTACTTTATAGTGTATTGTTAGCTAGAAAATTAGCTTCTTTGCTATCAAAATGCGTTAATAATGTTAGCTAGAAGTTTAGCTTCTTTAACAAAATGCGTAAGTAATGTTAGCTAGTAAGTGGTTAGCTAATAGGTTATCATCTATGTTTTTTAATGTTTTACCCAAAGTCACTCTTTATTTTAACTATCAATTGTCGTTTTAGTTGTTCAACAATCAAGACGCAGTGAAATGATAAATATTATTAGAAATACTTTATTTGTATGACAACCTGGAATACAGTACAAAAGCAGTATTACAGCGTTTGAGCTCCCAACTCTGAGGGAAACGTCTGAGGAAATTGGCTGCAGTGTGAATATGGTACATCAGCTAGTTTGGAGCATGTTCATTTTTGAAACTGTGGGATTCTGTGTTTTCTCACAGTATATGCAGGGCTGTAAAACACTGAGCATTGTGGGTCTCTATATATTAAAAAAAAAGTATAGTGAGCTGAGAACTTTTATTTTACAAAGAGTCTATAAAATTGAATAATAGTTAAATGGAAATCTATATAATGGAGGAGATGTTGTATATTTTTTTATATATAGCACCTGAAGATATTTTGTTGTAGTACCGGTATAAGTGTTGGTTTAATATACAAAGTATAAAGACTTCTATATAAGAATATATCTATCACATACCAATATTTCAAATGATGGATCAGTTTCAAATGGAGGCGGCAGCATAGAAAGAGTGCACCTAATACTGTAATGCATGACAAATGTTTACATGATATACTCTTTGTGACACAACTTACACTCTAATGACCAAACTTTGCATCTGTTAAAACAGTTGAAAGCTTTTATTTCGGGCTCTGTTGTCTCTCCATTTAGATTGATCTTTCATTTGACCATCAGTATCATAATATCTCACATGGTTCATGTCTTCATTGTTGGGTTTTGTGCACGTCATTTGTCTGTTGATGAATCAGTCACTCAAAGGTGACCCTTTTTATGCGTTAAGTGGAGGTCAGCGGTCATGCAAAGTGAGAAAAGGTTGTTTCCTATACTTGGAAATTCAGTTGAACCCTTTGCAGAAAATTTGATCCGCAAATATGATCGATTATAATACATTATGCATGACATTTCCAGAGTTAAAAAGTCTGCATTGTGCATAAAATGTTCACATAAAGCATTGGAAAGCGCCTTTGAATGGAACAAGTTGGGTTTGTCCAACCGTGTTCGAGTTGAAAACCAGACCTAGACTGTTATTTACTGACCACAGATGCAGCACAAATGCAGATTAGCAACAAGTACAGGTGTATCAAACCAAACTGAGTTCTTCACTGAAAGTTCTTTATGCATCATTGACTTCCTCCTCCGCTGTTTCAGTTTTCTTCATTGTTGCATAACCGTTTTCTGTGTAAATATGTAAAACACTTCATAGTATAACAGAGTGACATTGTCTTTTATTCAGACAAATATCTATTTCAAATGTAGCCACTGTGACTAGACCAAAGCAACGTAAAACCTTTCTTTCTTTTTTTGTGGCTTTTTTTTCTCATCCTTTTGTGTGCATTTTTTTTATGTTTACTTACATTGTGTCTTCAGTTATTCATAAAGTCTGTAGTTGTCCTTGTATATTTTTATGTGTACATGTCTTGTACAAATGACTGTGTTTTTAATTAAAGAACAAGCTGTCACACCTTAAATTGACTGCTAATGACATTTTTTTTACACTCATCGATCACGGGCTGATGAAAAATACTGACTGAGCTTTCATCGAATTCAAGTTATTTCTAAGTGCTTTGTAATAACTGAAAGGCAAAATGTATTTTTTTTTAAACCTTTAATTGCATGTCTGAAAAGCAACATTTCACCTTGAAATCCAAGCTTGTGCAACATTAATCAGTGTTTTCCCCTCTGGCTGTCTACAGAAATAAGGCACTATATGCACAGTATATTCCAGAAACCTTCCTGCCAAATTCTCCTATACCCTTCTTTGATTTAATCTGTTGTCTTCATGTCTTGCATTTCTCTTTGACATGTTTTTCCAACTCCTCCCCATGTCTGCATAAGCTCAGCCCTCAGCATGGTGTAATTAAGCCTCTAAAGTGGCGGATTGGTTCAGAGCACAGGCACTCCTGCCAGAATAATACAGCAAAAAGTACCCACCAAAAATTTGGAATAATCTCTCCCCATGACATCCCCTAAACCCAAACTATCAGTTTTGACATAATACAGGGGATTAATCTGGGTCTAAATCTATAAATCTGATAAAGCGGGATCGGGTAATCTCCCACTGGAAGGCCTGCTGGACTGAGATGATCCAACTGAGAAGTGCAAACCACTGGCTCTACAATCAGAAAGTGCCAAGAGATCACTTGACGCATCATGCAGTGGCACAACTTCAACCTAGGAGAAATTCATGGTCCACACGATATAAAAAAAACCCCATATATTTCACTTTTTATCCCGTTAATGTACAATTAATATTTTTTAATGTAATGTTGACTATGAATATTATAAAAGTGGTACAGTTGAAAAATGTATATCTTACATTTTATTGTAGCAAAATCTATTTCTAACCATCTCCATTCGACAGCTCCTTTGAACCTCCTTTGACATGTTAACTTTTCTCTTTGACATGTTTCCTCCTTCTTAAACGAATGCTTCTGTCCATCAATTCCTCCTCATTATGAAAGAGATCTACCTGTCCCATGTTTCCTCCTCTGTGGTGAATTCTTTAGTTGATTCACTCCCACAGGGGTTGCATGTTTTGTGTCCTTCACGCCTGAGCTCCTGCCTCGCTGTGAGGCACTCAAAGGTCAGTCTGCAGGTCTCACAGGGCCGGTGTGGGCGGTAGGGACCTTGGGAACCTTGACCACAAAAACCATCGGGTCTTTGGCCTTGTTGCCGAACGCTCGGCGAATAACATCCACTGCGTGCTGATGAGTCACTCCCTGCAGACTCTCGCCGTCCACAGACAGAAGTTCATACCCTGCCTACAGATTTACACACAGAAAATGGAAAAATATGATACATGCAAAACAATAATTTAACACAAAATAAGATTTTTAGTCCTTATTAACAAAATATCTTTGAGTGTCTTCCACTTCTCTGTATCCTTTTTTTTTTTGTAGCAATCGGTCTCTTTCCACAGCGACATTAAAGACACTTTCCATAAATCTGCAGTGATTGTGTTCCTTAGCGAGGACCTGATGCCATAGAGAATTGTGCCTCTCCTGCGACTTTTATGTATTCACACTGAAGGCCGTCACTATTGCACACATAAAGTTTCCCCTTCAGCACAGGGTTGTTAGAAAAAGAACATACACCGAGACAAGCACACGTGCACACGCACACACACACATGAAATCTCTGTTTCCTGCAGAATACGAACAGAGAGTGACAAAACTGTGGAGCCCCTAGGAAAGGAACTTCCTCTGATGTCATCAGCGTTCGTTGAGGATGCACCTGCCTCATGTGTTCAACCTCAGTGAAGGTTAGAAACACAGAGCAGACAATGCCAGTGGCCATTGTTGTATCTCCACCTATAACGTCTTTTCCCTTTCCCTTTTCCTCTCCAGTCATCAGACATTCATTTTCCTTTTTCAGCACGAGCCCTATTTATCTTACAGGTGTCAAATACATCTGGATGATATAGGAGGAGAAGGCCGCCCTGACTTTGTCCTGACAGCTTTTCAAACGGCTCAGCAGACAGTCTTGTGTTCACCACTAACCTCATAACCTGCCCTGAGATCAGGATCAAAGATTTAGATCCATTTAACCAAACGGCAGATTAAAGGTGCTTTTTCATTTTGAAAAGTAATTTATTTGAATTAAACAGATCCAACCTAATCTGTCGCATCCTCTTTGCAGCTTTTTTTTTTGGAGCACATTCATGAGTTTCTCTCTCTTCTAGCCAATGGATGTCACAATCTAAAAATAATCTAGCCTTTAAAAGTGACTATAGCTTGCATGGAAGGATCAATGAAATGTTTATCAGTTTTACCTTACAATTAAATTCAACATAAGAAGAGGCGTATTGGCGCCATGTACCGCTTATTTAAATCTCTACAGATGCAGTATGTAAGCCATACTTGCAAAAAAAACATGTTGCACCAAAAACTGAATCTTTCATTTGAATCTTATGACATTCAGTCAAACCCAGATTTACAAATAAAGTATAAAATTATGAATAACATTGGCAAAAAAGTAATTTGGATTCCTCCTCTAAAGACCACATACAAATTCATCGAATGTATGGGAACTGATCCATCTGTGTTGAGATATTTGAGTTGGACGATAGACCAACGATACATCAATGAAGCTGCATTGCTAAATTGGCAAAATATTTGTCAAAATCAGGACCAGTTAATCTGGATATTTTTGACTTTCTAGTGATAAGTAGCACAAAAGACTAAAAATAAAAGTTATAGTATCATACAGCGTGTATTTACTCCACCCTGTCACACAGTAACAGGAGGCACATGACAACATTTCCTCTGATAAAAGCAGGTGGTCAAAAAACAGGAATACACATGGCCACACGTCTCCACACACACAAAACAACATTCTTCACTGATTATATGTTATCATGAGGGTCAAAGGAAACAGGATGCATGTTAACACTAAGCTGAGCAGATAGCTGGGAGCCAGGGAGCTGATATGGGCCAGCTGACAAGGCTTGTTTTGAGGTGTGATGTAGAAACAACAGATAGCAGAAGGGTGCTAGCAAGTTGCTAAATATCTGCAGCTTACACTATGACTCTGTTCTTAGCCATGCTAGCAGCACTCTGGTCCAAACACAAATATCTCTACAACTTTCAACATGATGCGATTTGGTTCAGACATTGTTACAAACAACATGAATCCCTCTGAATTAAGCTACCTCCATATCTTCAGCATATTATCTTTGGTATTAAAAGCAGTTAGCATACAGACGTTGGCTCAAAATACTGCTGTGCCTAGGAGCAGTTCCTCAAACACATGTTCATTTTTGAGGGCCCTTGACTTCGAGTGAGTTCATCAAAACAAACTACAAGGGGTCAAAGCCAAAACCTTTACATGGAAAATTTGATCTCGCTTGCTTTTGTTTTATTTCCAAAGCGTAATACACTGATTTAACTGTGCTGTCATTCCATTTGATGTTAATGGGGATTTTTCGGCAAAACTTATAACAGTCCTATTAGGATTTTTATGTGTTGCGTCATTATTTCCTTACACCAGTATCATGTTTCGCTTCCTGAAAGCATTCCAGGAATTTTCTTCTACAGCCCAATTTAGAGTCTCCATCTGAAAACATTCATTTCAAGGGCCATTTATGGGAGACCAATATGACTTGATCCCAAAAGAAACATGACACCAGGAGGCACCCAAAATGAATGGATGGGGTCAGGCGCAGGGGCAGGGGCAGGGGCAGGCGCAGGGGCAGGGGCAGGGGCAGGGGCAGGGGCAGGGGCAGGCGCAGGGGCAAGGGCAGGGGCAGG
Source organism: Labrus bergylta (assembly GCF_963930695.1). Lineage (NCBI taxonomy): Eukaryota > Metazoa > Chordata > Actinopteri > Labriformes > Labridae > Labrus > Labrus bergylta. The sequence continues at coordinate 23,516,770 of NC_089204.1, forward strand.
GGCAGGCGCAGGGGCAGGCGCAGGGGCAGGGGCAGGGGCAGGCGCAGGGGCAAGGGCAGGGGCAGGGGCAGGGGCAGGGGCAGGGGCAGGGGCAGGCGCAGGGGCAAGGGCAGGGGCAGGGGCAGGCGCAGGGGCAGGGGCAGGGGCAGGCGCAGGGGCAGGGGCAGGGGCAGGGGCAGGGGCAGGGGCAGGGGCAGGGGCAGGGGCAGGGGCAGGGGCAGGCGCAGGGGCAGGGGCAGGGGCAGGGGCAGGGGCAGGGGCAGGGGCATGGGGGACTTGGTATGCGATCTTGATCCAAGCTGTCTCTTTTTGCCAAGTTCTTATTTCTATATACCACGATCTTAAACATTATTTTCCATTTCTGGCACTTTTGTTGTTCTTATACCGGATTTCTGCTCCCTTTCTTGTGTGTGTGTGTGTGTGTGTGTGTGTGTGTGTGTGTGTGTGTGTGTGTGTGTGTGTGTGTGTGTGTGTGTGTGTGTGTGTGTGTGTGTGTGTTGCTTGTTTGAACATAAAGGCAGACTTGTATACAGGAATTTTGAAATTTATATTTTTTCTATATCTGAAATCCTGGATGCTTTTTATGTTTGATGCTTCAATCAGACATTAGACACATGTAGCATTTGTCAAATGATAGCTAGCTGTAGGAAACACACAGTACATAAATAACCTATAATATCAGGCAAATATTTAATGTGTATTTAAGCTGGTGTTGTTTGACGTCTACATCTTTGAATCTTTCTAAGAATTAGCTCTTTGTTACCAGTAATGAGCGAGTGCGTGTATCAGGTGTGCTTAAGTGAACCAGGCCAAGATCACGGACGACTGTTAAGTTACTGTGCGGTCGATATATTACCAATACATTAACAGACCAGCACCTGTGTTCCTCATTTATAATGGAGGTGATGTGCTACTTGAGACAGCCATCGACTCATCTGCTCTCCACTCCTCATTACACATAATCAACCTCTTTGTCATAGACCGGCTTTCTTATCCCAACAACTCATAACCACAGGACAAAGAGTTGACGGGTAATTAAAATACACTCCAACCAGGACACACGTCTAAAGTGCTTAAGAGTCAGGGGTGTGTGAAGAAAGAAAAGTGCATTTTCAAACTGTGAAGGAGTACGATTGTATTTTACTTGATTACCAAAATAGTAATTTTTTGGAACTTTTTACAATCACTATCACCTTTTTTGTCATATTGGGCCTACTGCAGTGATTATTTTTGTTTCTGCCACAACTGCTCACCTTCAGAGCCTCATTTGTAGACGCTGCTCCTCCTGGGAAGATTTTTTGAATCTTTATCATGGGCTGGACTCTAGACTCCATTCCTCCAGAGATACTAATACCTGAAATATTAAATAAGACAATCATCAGAAGGACTGCTTTACAGTAACAGATGCCTATATTATCACTAGTTTTTTTTTTTTACTGTGCATACACACTCTGTGCTCTTGGACAGATATCATTAAAAGCATTTAACGCTTCCAAATCCCGAGTCAGTTTAAAAATTTGTGATACCATGCCCTCTACTGGTGATGTAATGCACATGGGATATTCAAAAACATTCAAAGGGTCTGCTTTCTTATTTTTATTTGTCAGTTTTATTCATGCTGAGGGAAGAAGACTTATAACAGATTTAGAATCTTGCATAGAGATCTCCCTTGAATCTGTTTCGCAAAGTGATCGCAAAGCAGAAAGTACATGTTTTTCCTGTTAGTACTTACCCAGAGATGGCTTGGCCTTGGAGATAGTCAAAGAGTGGATGTCATACTCCTCAGGCGTCAGACTGTGACCATTGTGTGAATGTCCATTAACCAGCTGACTGCTCCCTTTGCCCCTTGACGGACTCCTCTGTCTCTGCGACTCAAACACATCGGCGAGCGGGGTTCTCCCTCTCTGCTGTGAAGGAACGTGTACGCTGACCTCTGTGTAGCCCTCCTGCCGGCTCCGTCTCTTGTCTATGCTGTCAGGACTCGCCTCCCTCCTCACTCTCCCACGGTCGTTTCTCACAGGTGACCTCCCTCGTTCAGGAATCGCATCTCCTCGATCAAACACTGACAGCAATGAGACCTCGTCATACAGCGACTCCCCGTTCTCCCTTCTGTTCGGGGAGCGATGGGGTTGGCGCCCATGTTGGGTGCTGTGTGGGGATTCTGTGAGGAGGGAGCTGTAGATGGGTGAGGGGCTCCGGGAGCGGAAGAGCACATTTGAGGAGGTGTAGTTGTCCACAGGTACGTCCAGCAGAGGGGTGAAGGCGCGGGAGGGAGGGAGATGGCCAGACTGTTGGCTGGACAAACGCAATCTCTCCAACTCTTCAATCAGCTGACCCTCTCGTGAAGTGTCCTGGACTGGCTGCAGGTGGAAGCCGCCCCTGAAATCTGGACAAACCAGAAAACAACAAGCTCAGCTTTAAAACAGCAGACCTTCTTCTTTAGGATGTCAACCAGTAGAACTCCTGCATGTAAACACAGAGAGTATATTACTTATTAGACATAAGAAACCGTGTCATTCATGTCCCTGTAAACATGATTCAGCAATTTCAGACCATTTGTGTCTTGTTTTCTAACCAATGCAGGACCTTTGATCTATAATGACAACGCTGGATAAGATGTTTACATGGCACAGTATTTTGTAGTAATAGTAGTTTTACTGTAAGATAGAGACAAACTGTTGGAGCAAGCAGATAATTATACTCCCCTGACTTCTTAAAGCCCCTTGAGATAGAACTGTTAGCAAACATATATTGTTTATTTACAAAGCAAACAAAATCCTGCTTGTTGTTTTGAGGCTAAACTAAAATTATATTAAGCAGAAGTTACCCAGTTTTCTCATATAATCATTGTTTCTTATGATACCATTTTATCCAAACAGGACCAACTATACGCAGACATCTTTCTCCAAAACAGGACACAAAAGAAAAGTTCCAGTTCCTGTTTCCAAAACTCAGACACCCAAAGACTGTCTACAGAGATACCGTCTGTCTGTTCTATGACACACAGATGGGAGGCAGTGGATCAGTGGTAGAGTTCAAAACTTTAGCAGAGCCTAATGCAGAAACTCTGGCTCCAAATGACATCACCAGCGCATTATGTCAGCACCTGTCGCATCAACCATCTTCATATACAGTTAATGCTATGACCTCGTGACCTCTAGCCTGTGACTTTAGAACGTGGGATGTCTGCAGTCAGGTGAGGCTGTATCGATTGAGTGTGAATGAAGCAGAGGCTAAAAGCTTCTCTGTATTGTTGAAGTGTCACAGCAGCCAGAGAGGCACGTCTCGGTCCTTCAGCTGGCCACAGAGATGTAACATAAACCTCTGCTTCAGCGCGGGCACAGGAAACCTGAGATATAGTGTGCACTGCGAGGTCTGTGTGTTTTTTTATATGAGGTCGAGAGGTGGGAACGAGATGGGATATGGTGTGTGGATGCAGGTAGAAGATGTGAGATGAGGCAAGAAAAAAGTGAAGTGAGGGAGGAAAAAGTGAGAGCGAGAGGAGAAGGAAACAAAAGGTGAGAGGTCTAAGCCCTTTGTGTATCTTATTTTCCACAGGGATTAGACAAAGGGCAGAAACCAGACATAGACAGTCAGGAGAGAGAGAGAGGTGAGGTTTAGAAAAGGGGAAACTGTAAAAGGTAGAGGAGGGAGCAGATGTACCTGGGATTGGGGTGATGAGGTGACGTCGAGGGGTTCCACCACGAGGGGAGCGCAGAGCTGGAGAACGCACTACAGAGAAATACACAACTAAAGCTGTAAAACTATATTTGTTACAATCTTTTTCTGAGAAATTGTGTTTTTATATTTAACTTGATTGATGAAAAGATCAGAAAGTTAAGTACATTCCTGTGCTTACCAGAGCGACTCTTGAGAACATTGTACGCCTCCAGCTCAAAGGGCATGACCATGCTGTCAAAACGACTCAACTCAGCAGTGGGTATCAGCATCCTGCAGAGGATATAATCAGTTAGATACACACACACACACACACACACACATTTTATAATATACTTAAAAGGTAGTGTGTATTCTCTATATACTATGCATCTCACCTTATTTCTCTGAGAAGCAGCAGTTTCTCTGGCCTGTCCAAAATTGCCAAAAGGGGGCGTACTAAATCTTCAATTACATTCTCCGATAAAAACTGAGAGAAACACAAGATTGGGGCATGAATTAAACCAAAACTGTGAGAAAAACAAGTAAGTGAAGTTGTTTAAACAGAAAGGTCTTCATCAGGTTGCTTCTGGAAATTTCAGGGAGCACTTCTAAACTTTTACACACAGGACTACTCAGCCTGTGAAAATAGATTTAAAAAAAAAAAATGCTTCCTGCTTTGAAGAAGTGTTTTTGTAGAGGTGATAGAAGAGCTGAAGAGGGAAAATAACTGTGGGGAAGAGAGAGCGGGGATGACATACACCGATGGTCTCAGGTCGGGAGTCGAACCAACAACCAGTGCATCAATGACTTAGCCTCTGTATATATAACCAACTGAGTTTACCAATGCAACTGAAAGGCGTTTTAAAGAAATAAATAACAAATAAATAAACTTAATCATGTAGAAGATCTATCTGTGCACGTTCATGGGGACTTTTGACAGAACATCTGTGTAACAAACTGAAGGTTGAGCGTTTACAAAACATTAGAAGAGACTTTCTAATGATAGAATCCAAATGCTGTTTGATAGTAGAATCATCTCTTTTTCACAGGTGATCTTTATTTGACACAAAAAGCCAAAGATTTGTTTTACTAATCGTTACTAATACTAGAATCGTCTCTTGTGAGTCCTCCAACATCACAGAGGTGACATCTTAATTTGCTTTAGGAGTCCCCTAACTGTTATAATCGTAGCATTTCCTCCAAATATCAGGAACTAAAACCACAATTGTTCATTCATGGCAGGTTGACACCAGACAAGGCAGCATGTTTTCATTACTGGTAACTGTGTTGATTAAAATTCATAGAGATTTTGTTTGTTTGTTTAATTACCATGTTGAAAGCCAAGTCATTCTGTTATTCAAGGACTCAATATCTTCTTCAGTGATGGCAAAAAGCCGGCCAATGAGCTGATCCCCTGAAATTGGCGAGGAGTGTGAGATAGACGGAGAGAGCCAAGGGGATCATAGGATGTTTGATATTTGATCCAAATCAGAAATGACAGGCCAAATCTGTCTTTTGTCACAGCTGCTGCCAGACACATCTATCACTAAAGGACACTCAGAGACACAGTAAGCCTGTAAGAAGTCCAGCTGATTCTCATTCAGTCGGGGGAGCAAAACACAGACAGGACAGTTCCACTGAGGTGTCAGAGATGGTATTTTGAGATCAGGAACTCACCCGCTGACAGTGTCTCATCACGGCAGTCACCTCATCCTGGATCAACAGCTTCTTTGCCATGTCCTCCACGTGCTGCAGGGTCTCCAGCCGAGGCAGCAGGCTGCTGTTTTTAAGCCCAGCTCGGGATTCTCTCGGGGAGGTCAAGAGCTGGAAGGGGCGACCCCGCTCCTTATCTAAGATATTAAAGTAAAAGATTTAATATAAAAACGCGCAAAGGAGAATAACTATAAAAAAAAATGAAGAAACAAATAAAGAAAAATCTTCAAAACTACTTTCAGAGCTGAAAAAACATGTGCATGGACATAAATAGCTGTCCTTGCCCTCACCTTTGTCTGCGTGGTGAGACGGTGACTTGGAGCGACTCTTCTCTTTACGGTCTTTCTTAAAGAACAGGTTGACAAAGGTTTTCGATCGCTGCAGGCTGGATTTACCCTCTGCAGAGCGCTTTTCCTTCTGTTGCCTCTTCTTCTTCTGTCTGTCCTCTGAAGGTTAAAGGGCAAAAAGACAAAGTATTAATGAATGCTTTGTCCTTCTAAATTTGCCACTCAGTGAAGATAGGGTTCTTTTTCACCAGCAAAATGTATCTAATCTTCTAATGTTCTGAAACTCTCCCAGGCCAACTTAAAACAGCAAAGAGAACCCAGTTAATTAACCCAACACATAAATCTAAATCTGACTAATAAGGAGCAGATTCTTACATATCTGTAAATGTCTTAAGGTTCTGATATCAACAATTCATGATTTCATTTGCTGCACAAAAAGGCAGCGCCGTTAGCTATATTCTGTCTTCTTTTTTTTTTAACTCTTTATGGGCCAATTTGCAGACAAAAACACTCATGCATGGAAATTTAATTTGCTCGACAATCCAGGCTATGAGCTCAGAATCAGCCTGCCAGAAAAATATCAGGCAAGCAAAATCAATTTCATCCTTCAGACCCCTCCTTAAAACACTTATAAACAGGATTTTATGTGTATCAATATATCATGATTTATACTTTTTATTTTGATCAATTTTTTTGCTGTACCAATAGGGTGATTGTAAATGCTGCAGCTTTATCTTGTTCATACAAAAACCCCTTTCATTTCTGGTGCCATAGGAAGAATAGGACAATCTGCATCTCTGTGTACGGGCCTGAAAACATAATTCATTAGCTTTGCCCTGCTCCCTGTTTAACTGTTAGCCAATAGCAGAGGGTGATTCACACTCTCCGCTATGAGTACAGACTGTTCATTTCTCTTCCAGTCCGCTCCTCTGTTCACTGCTGTAAATCTGCCACTGTGAAAAGTAACACAGTAATACTGATGAATAGCAGTTACATCAACCCCCCCCCCCCCCCCCCCCCACCCGCCCAAACCAATCCCATCTTGTGCTCCAGCTTACATAACAAATGTCCAATCAGCTCTGGGCTCTGCCCCAAGTCCCCGTCAGGTCCTGAAGGTATGAATGAGCGGGATAAATTGAAAAGGAAAGCGTAATAACTCAACAGCCCCACCAAGGTCTGGGTGGATATTCCTCTGTATGCTCGTTCTTATTCATTTCTCACAGAGGCACAACAAGTGAGAGTAAAGGGCAGTGATTAATCATGAGTCCGAGTTAACTTTGTGCTCTTGAACAAATCCCGTCTGGAGCTTAAATCAGCCATGTGGACTCTGGAGGTTCCTGTACACATCCTGACCCAGAGTGATGGAGGAATGGGAGGGGGGGGGGGGGTCATTAAACTGACTGGGAGGTCTCTGGAGGGTGTGAGAGGGGGTCTTATCACATGGTGAGTTCAGGTGCTGCTACAAAAATTAGCTAAAGATATGAATGTGACTGCCATTCTCACTGTGTTTGGGTTCTCAAAATGTTTGTTTCTTTACTTAAATAGACGATAATTCTGCTATACTCAACAACAACAATGCAGAATAAAACTGATCTGTTCTGGATTTTTGAGAGCAATATTTGTGTGTGGGGGGGGGGAATGATACATTGAGAATGAGAAAGTCACTCATAGCCGCTGTAAACTTGCTGCTCCTCTAAAATGTCACTTTATTTATCACGTGTTGTCTTGTGTTGCTGATTGTGTTTTTAAGAAGACAATAATTCGCTCACTGTAAACTGAATGTGCCTACGACTACCTTACACAACCTAACACATGACCAAATCTGACCCGGCGTCCCCCCACAGCTCTCACCTGACGCAGTGATGTGACTCTGGGAACGTCTGATTGGCTTCCGTGGTTTGCTCAGGGCCATCAGGGCTGCCGTCTTAGGTGAATCTTTCTCTACTTCCTGTTCCCCTGACGACAGCGTCCTCCTCCGTCCCCGCCCTCCTTCCCCGGCCCCACCCATCTCCCTTGGCCCCTCCCCTTTCCCACGTATGACTGTGTCCTTCAGTAGCACTGTGGCACCTACAGTCCGGCTCGTTTCTGAAGCAACCAGCCTGTCTTGGTACGACCCATTAGATGGGGGTAGGTCCGGGTAGTTTAGAGGTTGGGGGTCAGTCTGTATGGCTGTGTCAGTAGTCCTCTCTGCACGGCTTGCACATCGGGAGCGGTCCTCTGTGGAGATGGCGACATCTACCATCTCAGAGCCAAAGACGGGAGGGAAAAGAACCTGGGAGAGACCACTGAGGGAGCTGAGGGGGGTGCTGGAGGACAAGGAGGAGGCCGAGGAGTTGGAGTCTGAACCCTGGGAGGATGGTGCAGGGCCTCCATTAGCAACTAAAGAAAACACACCATGATTAGAATCAAATATGGGTATCTTAAACCTTATAGAACTGCAATATTTGAGAAAGAAATGCCACATTACATGCAAAAGTAACTAGGTTACAAAGTGATTAAGGTTTTATACAAGCTCCATTTCCTAATTTTACAGTCGTCTTCTTTTGGATTAAAACCTCTCCGCCCTCATGTTTGCTTAATCCTCTCAACTTTTAAAGACAGAACAGGAAGCAGAAGTTCGTCTTCTTTTCTTTCTTTTTTTTTCTCAAGGGAAGCTCCAAAGTGAATCTGTTTCTTGACCCAGATGTCAGGTCATGCACTGTTCCAGACAATTTAGCTGTCTTTGAGTACGCTGAATTAATCCCTGGCTGTGTTGAGAAGTATTTAAAAAAAATAAAATTAAAAAAATAAAGATCTGAGTCATGAAATCACAGGGTTTATGTATAAGCAGGCTACATGGGGTCCATGTTCCAGTCAAACAAGATTTTTATGGAGAAACCAACATTTCACTTTGCCTTTGAGAATGAAAAACTCCAAATATATATATTTTTTTAATCTACAATACTTATAATTAAATTTAGTTTATATAGTACAGATAATGATCCTCTCTCCTAAACTCAGCTTAAACTCTACACATAGTTATTAAGCCAGCAGATAAGGGAGGCAAATAGTCACACAGGAAAGGGACAATTACAGTTAAAGTTAAATAACAGTAGATATTATAAAACCCCTGACACATTCATTACAATAAGAGACACAAACACTAATTAAGAAGATTACAGATATACATTAAAGACACAAAATCATCAATGCCAAACAGAAAAATGATTTGGACGGTCCAGATGAACCCAGGCCCAGCCTCTTCTATCTGCTCCCCAAGATCCATAAGTCTCCTGAAACCTGGACGGTCCTCTCTGTTGTTCAGGTCGGCCGGTCAACCATACGCCTTCACCTAATCTAACCCTAACTTCATTTATAAAATCTTATCAAGTGAAGAGTCAACATACGTTTGTCAAGCCAGCCGTATTCAGCCACCATCTCCTTGAACGCAGGGTATCTCCCAGCTTCCTGTTTGAGTAGAAATAAATAAATGAGTCTTCTAAATCACAAACTATATACATAATCAAACAAGACAAAAGCACACAATGCTAACGACTTTGTTGTTTTCTTCAGTACCAGCTAAAAAACTTTAGCGGCAATACATTGTTTCTTTGTTTGTTTTTTTGCTGCTTTGTTTTTCTTCTTTCACGATCAGTAGCTATCGCTGTCTGTGATATCATATAATGTGAGATGTTTTCTTACCTTTTGAATGCATGAACAAGCTGCAGGAGCTCTTTGTATATAAGTTTAAAATGTAAAAGTTATTTAATGTATTGTAATTTAATTGTCAAATATCCACAATGTCATTTAGAACAAAAAATGGTGCAGATACATATGTTGTGTAAAAACACAAGCAGAGAGAATCACTATCAAAGGTGTGGACAACACTGTCAGCTCAAGGCGATCTTTTTTGAAAGAGTGTGCCACTTAGGATTAAGAATTAAACCTGATAGTCTCTTGTGTCTACTTTACAGGGTATTCTCACCTACAGTATATACAGATTAAATACACACACAAGGCTACAATAGAAAGATTTCCACACAAACCTTGTATACAAATGTGCGACAGAACCTCATAACAAACCATACGTTGACCCTTGATTTATTATATGTGACTGACATACATATGAGTCTAATACAGAACAGACGGAGGACATCATTTTAGGCTGTCTGTTGATTATAACCTGATCCCTGACTGCCTTTGAATAATGAACGTAGTCCTTGGCTGTTTTTCACACGTGGAACCTGAGATCAGAGGAGTAAAATGAGCATGCAACGATGTCAGCGAGCTTGGAGAGCACACATACGTAGGCACTGCACAACAAGCATGTGCCCCGTGCATACACACAAACACGCACACAATGCACCTTTATCCAAAAATGACACAGGTTAAGTGGCACACATGCATGCACACACAGACACACAAGAAATGGAAAGGGCTGCGAGCCAGCTGTCCGCTCTGCTGTGCCCCCCCTCCTGAGTGGAGCGGGTGTTGTTTAACACGCTGTTGCATTTATTATTGTGTCACGGCACGTTAAAGCACCCAATCAATTGTTACGTTTAAACCTGAGCAAATGATTCACACCGCCATACAGCACAGCACAGGGGATGTGTCAAGGACCAGAGGGGACATTTTACTGGAATTAAACGTAAACCTGCATTCACTGATTATATTGACACTAGAGAGCAACAAGCTTTAAAACAACACAGACGTATTACAACCCAAATGAAATGCATGATGTATTATCATATCCAACAGACAAGTCCCAACATCTCCTTAGAGTATCATCATGCTCTTTAGCTGCAACACGTTCTGCTAAAAGACGACTGTGTTCATCTGCCCTTTGGTGCTGAATAGGTCGAGTACATTGTTAGCTGATAACAATGATACTTAAAGCAGTAGAGGTGAAATGGAACATTTAAGGTTGCCAGTTACCAAAACAATAAGCATAAAGCACACCTTAAAGCTGAGAGCAGCGAAAGACTAAGGTAATAACTTCCTGGTTTTTTTATACAAGAATCCTGACGTAGTTCCACAATAATCTTTTGATCCATCATGAATGTAAAAAAAAAAAAAAAAAAAAAGCATCATTGCAGCTTTATATATGACTTCAAGTGTATGGTCTCTCACCCTGATGGTCAACATGATGTGTGTGTGGCTCTTCAGCACCTCCACTGCATTGCTATGAGTGATGTCATCAAAGCTGACTCCATTGGCTGCGAGGATTTGATCGCCCATCTTGATGCCATGCAGCTCTGCAAGCCCACCAGGGTCCAGCCTGACGAGAGACGGTGTAACAATGGAGTTACATTCACACATATGTAACTGAGCCGTTCAAATAAAGTGCACTTTCTGAATAACTGGCCACTTATATCACCCTTTTATTTCATGTTCTACTTTTCTTTTAATTAAGATGCATTCACATTTTTTTTTCTGTAACTGTATGTTGTGTTTACGTTTGTTTCTTTTATCAAAGACGGTTTTTTTAAAGGTTTGTTTTGGGGGATTTTTATGCCTTTGTTTAGAGATAGGACAGTGGATAGAGTCAGAAATCAGAGAGAGAGAGAGAGAGAGCGGGGTATGATATGTACAAAAGGAGCCACAGGTCAGACTCAAACCCGGGCCACCCGCTTGGAGGACTATAGCCCCTGTACAAAGGGTGAGCGCGCTAACAAACAGGCCACTGGCGACCCCCCCGATCAAAGCAGTTTTTAACAACTCTTTCTGTAGCTGAAATTAAGTTGAGTCAAGAGACCTTCCCTTTGAAGCCTGCGGTTGCCTTGATCTTAAAACATAAAAAAGAAAGACAAGAAAACAGCTAAAGATAAAACAATGTGATATTTCATTCCTGTGGGAAAAGTCGGCTCTCATTTGCTTCCCTTCCTCTTTTGTGCTCAAGGACACTTCAGCAGGCTACATTCAACCTTTAGGCTATATATTCTTTATTCTGCATCATGCACATGCTGCACCATCTTGATTATTATTATTATTTTTTAAAATCTGATGCTGATGGCCGATCCAGGAATAAAACAAACAATGGCCGAGAGTAATTAAAAGCACACTTGGTTCATACTTGGAAACATAAATTCCCAGTCCGAACTCTTTGCCTCCTCTGATGTTGAAGCCCAGGCAGTAATCGTCTGATGTGGTGAAGAGATGTACGATCCTGCGGAGAGCGCTGTCTGAACTGGCTTCTGACGGCGTGCGACCGCTCTCCTCCACCACCATCCGCCGGTGAATCAGATCCACCCTACACACACACACACACACACACACACACACACACACACACACACACACACACACACACACATCTGTAAGTAAGTAGACATATTCACAAATACAAACATTCCCACACACTCCTTTTCCCCTCCCTTCGTTGAGCTCAAGTCTGTCAGTATCGGTTAATCAAATAGCCATAAAGGTCACTGTGGTAATCCATCCACTGCTGCCACATGAAACCAAGATACAGAATATCCCAAAAGAAAGATAACCAGCGTGAGCTACAGTCTAGTGACAAGACTTTACAAAACAAGAGTCATACAAAGGTCATGTTCATAACAACAAGGTCGTCTAAACAGCCTTTAGTACAGTTGCAGTTTGGTGCAGCGATCAGGTTACCCAGGATGTAAAAAGATTTATTTCGAGATAAGATTTAGGACAATATTTTGGAAGCCACATTTGCACTGACACAATATGAACGACTAGTGAGTTGTTAAGCCTCACCATGTGGTCTTCTCCTTGGAGTAGCGGATGCCGGGGATCTTTCCCACCCGTCTCACCACCATCCTCAGCCTGTTGTTTCCTGTCAGGACCTTCACAGCGCTGCTCATGGTGATGCTCTCCAGGCTGACCCCGTTCACCTCCACCAGCTTATCGCCCACTGTCAGCCCAGCCTGCGCTGCACACACAGGTGGGACTCAGCATGGTACACAAAAGTAAATGTCACACAGAAACAGAACTACACAAACGCTCTCCTAACCTGCAGAGCTGTCGTCCTCCACCTTGCTGACAAATATGCCAAGTCCGTGTTCAGAACCCCCACGGACACTGAAACCCAGACGCCCATCTGGACTCTTATCTACAGTCACTGTGTGAAGGTCTTCACAGTCATCCCCTCCTGCAAACACAAACAACAACAAAATACAATGACATGAACCCGATTTAAACCGTCCTATTGCAAAACACTGACATGTGGTGTTGCAGTCAGAGGAGAACAAGTTTTAAAACATTTTGCTGGTACTCTCAGTTTGTAATATAACTTTTTACTATATATGAATCTTTTTATTTGAAATAACTGAAGAGCTATTGAACCATGACACTTAAAAAAATATAGCTGTGAATTTTCTAATAAAGCTTCAATAAATAGTTGAAAACATCTGCAAGATCTTTAACCAAGTCCAGTTGCCTTTTGATCAAGTTTTGAATTTATCATGGATAAATCTTCCAATTATCATTATTTTGCCTCTTAATGTTAGAAAATAGTGTTAAAATGAATCACTAGGTCCCAAGTTAAAAGTTACATCCTCAAATAGCTTGTTTGGCCAGATCAACCGCACAAAGCTCAAAGATGTCCAGCTTACTATCATAAACAAATACAGGAACAGATTATAGCTAGATTGTAGGAACCAAAACTATGGTTATTTACTATAATAACCATAATAACCAATTCATTCAGCTCTAGTATCTTCAGCCAATTGCATTTTGAATTTTAAATTGAATTTCTCCAACCTTAAATCCAAACTCAGACTTTTGACTCACCATCTACAGGTGCATTGATGAGGATGACCCTGCCCATCGGAGAGGACGACCTGTGTCTGTGTCGGTTCTGCTTCTTCAGCATGTAGCGCGTGGTGCTGTGGGAACCCCCTGCCTGGCCTCCGCTGTGGAAGTGGGGGTGCCCCCCTCCATTTGTCATCTCCCTCCAGCCAGAGGGGTGAGAGGAGTGAGCCATGCTATGTGTCTGGAAATGCTTCCCTTAGTCATCCAGACAGGAGGATGTTTGGGATTTGGGGAAGTGGAACTCTTTGCTCCTGCTGGTCCAAAGTGGATGTTAAAATGCTGGAGTTGGTCCCCTCTGGTTGGTCCCCACCAAAGCTGTTGATTTACATCCCTTAAAAGCAGCTTCAGATCATATATAAGCTTCACAAAAGAATCCAAGTTCCAAATGACAAAATGTGACAAAGAAAACAATGAACAGGCAAACTCATCATTTACATAAAGAGGTCAAAAAAAATCGTTATTGAATGCGCAATGCCTAGTTTTCTTTGTAGTCCAACAAAGAAGGAAGTAACCCACTTAGTTTCTTTTCAGCTTCTGAATCCATTCCCAATGAACTCATGGTCCCTGTCCCCCCCCCTGTTGCAGCTCAGATACTCCGGACCAGTGTGCCGAGAAGTCAGCGGTGCATGGTGATTCCCCTCGGGTCATGTTTAATTAAATGGATGCCTGCTTTGAAAATAATATGCTGTGAGTAATGAAGACTCAGAAGCTCAATACAGGATAATAAAAGGCACTCATTTGAAAACGACTTCTCTATAAAAGTGAATAGAAAATAAGCAACGGTGTCCTTTTCTCCTTGTAGGCCTACTTGTTTATTTCCAGCACCGTGGACAGCGACTCAAATACAGTAAACACAAACAAGAATTGGCCTAGTTTTGACAGTTCAGTCATATTAATGTAAAAGTAATGAGCAAAACCTCGGGCTTGTTGTTGACGTCGATTATAAAAGCAGCACCTTCTGTCCCCGTCTAAACTTGATCACGCTGATAACTGTTAAACGATACTAAACTGAAACAACTTTAACATCTCTTGACAAAGGCCTACACACTAAAGTGAACAAAGGGAGACAGCGTTACCTGTTGTGTCCATGTCGCGAGCCCGGACAGACTCTCTAACCTGTCCGCCTCGCTGACGCATTGTTACTGGACAGCCGGGGTATTAGTCACACCTCATTTGTTCTCCAGGTGACCACTATTAGGAGGTGTAAGCCTTTGACATAATCCTCTGCCTCTGTATGGTCATTAGCGATACACTAGTCATGATTAAGCACATTTACACTACAGTAACCCGGATTCAGGTCTATGTCACTTCGTCCCCAAGTGAGTTGTGGTATTATTGTGTTAATTGAGCCCATAATAGTTCAAGTAAAACTGAAAGGTGTGTGAGGGAAGAATGAGTTGTGCTGTGGATGTTTCTGGCTGCCTTCAAGATGCCTGTCAGAAAGATGAACAACGCCCCCTTGTGGCAAGCTGTGAAAACTCATTACAGGTACCAATCTGCATAAGACTGAATCCTCAAGGAACTAATATTATAATTATCATAGTCATATTTATAGCATTCAATGTGTTGTAGTTCTACGTGGAAAAGATAGCCTGACCTTGAATATTTTTTTAGTATTATTTATATTTCCACTAGGCCTATATATATATTTGTGTAATTAGTAAGAACCCTAAATGAATGTTGAAGATAGATTTCTAGCTTTTATCCAACAACGTTTCCCACATGTGTGGGTTGGATAGGTGATCACTTTGCACTGTAAAAAAAAAAACCTAGTTGTGATAACTTAAAAAAGTTAACAAAACTTTAGATAACAATTCACTTTCTGAGAAATTATCTAGTTAAGGCAACATTGTTTTTCCATTTCTTTTGACATGAAATCAAAAATTAGAACTACTTTATCAAAAGTTGAATCCACCTAAAATATTGAGTGAAATTGAATATATATATATATTTCTGTTTTACTCAACTTAAATCAGTTTAGTTTATACATTTTTAGTGATTCTCTTTGCTTTTGTGGAAACTTTCAACTTAACAACAATAACAATTAAAAAAGTTATCATCTCGTTTTATCATAGAAACCAACCAACTTTAGTTCTTCAAACTTTAATAGCAGATCGGATCAAATAGAACTTCTAAACATTTACAAATGTTTTTACCTCAAATACTGTGCTGACTTGGAAAAAACATTTCCACCCAAGAATGTGCAAAAA